>NC_092128.1:184006422-184366422 GCF_043159975.1 Macaca nemestrina | reverse complement strand
CACAGGACACACGGCATATGATACGTTCCAGGATCTTCCAAAGACATGCAGCAACCCTCCCTCCCTTCCCATCCATGCCCTGGAAGCTTGGTTCTTTTTTTTTTTTTTGAGATAGAGTCTTGCTCTGTCACCCAGGCTGGAGTGCAGTGGCGCGATCTTGGCTCACTGCAAGCTCCGCCTCCCGGGTTCACGCCATTCTCTGCCTCAGCCTCCCGAGTAGCTGGGACTACAGGTGCTCGCCACCACGCCTGGCTAATTTTTCTTGTATTTTTAGTAGAGACCGGGTTTCACCATGTTAGCCAGGATGGTCTCGATCTCCTGACCTCATGATCCACCCACCTCGGCCTCCCAGAGTGCTGGAATTACAGGCTTGAGCCACCGCGCCCGGCCGCTTGGTTCTTTTCTCTTACCGATGGTCCTGTCCCCTTCCGGGTCCACCTCGTGAGCCATGCTCAGTGCCTCCGTGGTGGCAATGTCCACGTTACAGGGAACCACCACCAAGTTGATCGTCTGCTGCCTCTGGATGTATCTCTTGATGAGAGCCTTGATCTGATGCCAAAGAATCACACAAAAAAAGAGCACACGTCTCACTTCTGGTCACCCAGCCACACGGCCAGGCAGACAGGCATGATGGCGCAAAGGCAACACCGTCCCACAGCGTGACTCTGGGCTTTGCTGGGCCGAACCCCGTCCTGGGAACGCCTGCCCCAGCGGCCCTGCCCTGGTCTCTGATGATCTCCCACTTGTCCTTCAAAGCCCATGGCTGGCGTATCTTCTTTCCCGAAGACCCCCTGCATTGAGCATACGCCCCCAGAGCCTTACAGCCCAGGAGGTGAGACAAGCCATAAACACAATGGAGACATATCAGGGAGGGCAAGTGGAACGGAAAGGGCCAGGCACCCCTGGTAGGGCAGCCCTGCAGCAGAAACCTGGGAGGAATGAGGGATGCCCTCTTCAGAGAGCCAGGCACACAGAGCCCTGGGCAGTGGGAAGCATGTGTGTACACGCAAGAGTCCGGGCAAAAGTGGGCCGGAGGGACCAAGGGCCGCAGAACCCAGATGTGGTGGGGTGGAGCGAGGGGCCATGGTGCAGTGACAGGAAATGTGGTCCATGAAGTAGGGGGGTTGGATCCCATGGGACCTTGGAACTTTTACACTGATTGACATAGGAGCCGCTGGGGAACTTTAAGGAGTGACAGCATCGGACTTGAGCCTTAAAACACAAGAGCTATGTAGGGAACACTCTTGGGAAGGGTGCTGCCCAGAAGGGCAGAGGCAGAGAAACCCAGCAGGAGGCCAGCAGAGGCAATAACCCAGGTCTGAGATGGCAGCAGCTTGGGTGAGGGTGCTGGTGGAAGTGGGAGGAGACGTGGGCCTGGGCGTGTTATTTGAAGCAGAGCCAGTAGGCTTTGGACTGGATGTGTCGCGTGAGAGGAGGAGAGAAGGGAGGCTGACCCCAGTGGTCGTGGCCTGAGCCACTGTGAGGATGGAGGTGCCACTGTCGGAGATGGGGATGTCTATGGGGCAGGCAGATGTCGGGGGGAAGATTGGGTGTTGCTTGGACCTACTGAGTTTCTGATTAGATGCTCAAAGGGTGATGGTGAATCAGCAGCTGGAGATAGGAGCCTGGATTTCAGGGGAGAGAGCTGGGCTTGAAATAATGATTTAGGAATCGCTGAAGTGGTATTTACAGTCATGAGACTGGACTGTAGCCCAGGAACATAACAGGGAGAGTTTTCAATGGGAAGAAGGGATCTCTAGGGCATTGCACCATTTAGAGGTCAGGGAAGTGAGGAAGAATTCACTTAAGGAGAGACCAACAGGAGGGAGGGAAAGAACCAGGGTCAATGTGCCCAGATGCCAGAGAAGAAGACTTTGAAGAAGGAGGGAGTGATCAATTGAGTTTGAAAACTAACACATTTGGTGGGTGAACACTGCCAAGCGCTTGTTGCCGGGAAAGTGGAGCTGTACGATAAGGCCATGAGTACAAAAAGACCTTTCACAGGGAGAGTCTAGGGAGACAAATCAGGCCAAGAATAGAACCCGCCCCCTTCCTTATGAGCATTAATCAGCTTTCACACAGAAGAGAGGCATGAATCTTTCAAATGAAAGACACATGTGTTCTTGCTGGAGGAGCTAAGATTTCCATGAGTTCTCAGGAAGACGGGGAGGGGAGGAAGACAGGGCACACATGACCAGCAGTCTGACCTTGGCAGTGCCTCTGGAAATCAAAGACGATGAAGAATCTGAGAAGAGACACAACAATATGATGGGAAAGGGTGGTGGGACTCCAGAAAGGCCCATGATTGTGTGCAGGAAGGTTTGACTATATGACTAAGCTTGTCCAACCTGCCTTATTTTGTTGTCGTTGTTGTTCTGTTTTGTTTTAGGTTTTTAACAGCCTGAAGCCATAGTTTTTGGTTTCTGTCTTTAGTAATACGTGGCAAAGAGGGATGAGGAAGGGGCTTTACTGGCCCAACCAGAAACAGAAACTAAGAACCCGTGACTGTATTCTCTCCTTCTGACACCCCTGGACATCCTGAGGAGTTAAGACTCCTGAGCCAAGTAAGGTCTGAAGTTCCAGGAACGTGGAGGAGGGTGTTCCTTCACAAGCCCAGGAACATGGAGGACGATGTCAAAGAATCGAGGAATTCCCAACAGTGGCTTCCTGGTGCTCAGACAGGCCACCTGGAGGCCTCAGCCAGGTTGGGTAGGGCAGGGCCCCGGGGCTTCATGGAGTTTGTGGGACCTGGAGGCCCCGATCTGCAGGAGAGAGGTCTAAGACAGACTAGAGGGGGCCAAGGAGGGTGGGAAGGTGGTGGAGAAGGAGATGTTTAGGGATGGATTTCCAGGCTGGTCTTGATCCAAATTCTCCCTCTGCCATTAACAGTTCTTACCCCCTACTCCTTCACACTCCCAGCCTCTCACAGCCACAATGACAATTTTCATTGCTCCCTCTAAACTCCTGTGACCCTGTTCTCTCATGCAATTTGCTCTAAGAAAACAATTTTTTTTCTCTCGTGAAGGCAGCACTTATACCTGAGAAGGCTCAGATGTAGAGGGACTGTGCACGGGCAAACCTTCTTTTCTTGTGCTTTGCTGATTTTATTTATTTGTTTATTTATTTATTTATTTATTTTTGAGATGGAGTCTCACTCTGTCGCCCAGGCTGTATTGCAGTGGTGTGATCTCAGCTCACTGCAAGCTCTGCCTCCCAGGTTCGAGTAATTCTCCTACCGCAGCCTCCTGGGATTACAGGCACAAACTCCCGACCTCAGGTGATCTATGTGCCTCGGCCTCTCAAAGTGCTGGGATTACAGGCACAGTGAGCCACTGTGACCAGCCTTTTTTTTTTTTTTTTTTTTTTTTTTTTTTAACAAATCAAAGGTTTGTGGGAGTTGACCAAGCCTATTGGTGCCACTTTTCTCAATAGCATATATTCACTTTCTGCCTCTGTGTCTGGTAATTTTTGTGCTATTTCCAACTTTTTCATTATTATTCTACCTGTTATGGTGATGTGTGATCATCGATTTTGGATGTTTTTATTATAATTGTTTTGGGGTGCTATGGACCAGACCATATAAGGTAGAGAACTTAATAAATGTTGCCTGTGTTATGACGGCTCCCCAATCTCTCTCCCTCTCTCTATTCCCTGAGGCACCACAATATTGAAATTAGGCCAATTAATAGCTCTATAGTGGCCTCTAAGTAGAGTGGCTGCATTAGTCTGTTCTCACACTGCTCATAAAGTCATATCAGAGACAGCGAAATTTATACAGAAAAAGAGGTCGAATGAACTCATGGTTCCACATGACTGGGGAGGCCTCAGAAGCATGATGGAAGGGAGGAGCAAAGGCACATCTTACATAGCAGCAGGCCAGAGAGCGTGTGCCCTTCATAAAACCATTAGATGTCATGAGACGTATTCATTAGTACGAGAACAGTACGGGAAAGACCTGCCCCCATGATTCAATTACCTCCCACCAGGTCCCTCCCACAACACGTGGGGTTATGGGAGCTACAATTCAAGATGAGATTTGGGTGGGGATACAGCGAAACCATCAGTGGCTTTCCTTCAACTAAAAGGAAAAGTTGCATGACTCTTACTTTAAATCAAAAGCTAGAAATGATGAAGTTTAGTGAGGAAGGCATGTTAAGGCGAAAAGCTAAGCCTCTTGTGCCAACCCATTAGCTAAGTGTTGAGTACAAAGGAAAAATTCTTGAAAGAAATTAGAAGTGCTATTCCAGTAAACACATGGATGATAACACAGTGAGATAGGGAAGGAGACACACACATACACACACTCACACTCACACTCACAGAACGCCACTTACAGGTTTATATACTCCATTATAACAGGGAGTTAACAGGGATGGGGCATAAAATAACATTTATTCCTCCTGTTCTATCTTGACAGTTTCAATAACAAAATCCCTTCCCTTTGTAATGATTTAAGCAAGAATTAAAGAAACAAACTTAAGGTAGGACATTTTATTCCTAATTAGTGTTTTTAATTTTTTTTTTTTTTTTTTTTTTTGAGACAGAGACTCTCTGGCCCAGGCTAGAGTCCAGTGGCATGATCTTGGCTTACTGCAACCTCTGCCTCCCAGGTTCAAGCCTCAGCCTCTCAAGTAGCTGGGACCTAATTAATTTTTTTTTTTTTTTTTTGAGACGGAGTCTCACGCTGTTGCCCAGGCTGGAGTGCAGTGGCGCGATCTCGGCTCACTGCAAGCTCCGCCTCCCGGGTTCCCGCCATTCTCCTGCCTCAGCCTCCTGAGTAGCTGGGACTACAGGCGCCCGCCACCGCGCCCGGCTAATTTTTTGTATTTTTAGTAGAGATGGGGTTTCACTGTGGTCTCGATCTCCTGACCTTGTGATCCGCCCGCCTCGGCCTCCCAAAGTGCTGGGATTACAGGCTTGAGCCACCGCGCCCGGCCGGGACCTAATTAATTTTTATAAAACACTTCTCTTGTTCACTTGGCAGTGTTTTCATATACTGCCACCTTTTCAGATAGAATTCTTTTTGGTCACCAGGTCAAGGCTTGGTAACCGATACGACGTGCATCATAACTTACTGTTAGGGACTAACCAGTCCCATAGGGCACATGGCTGTAATTATGAACTGATAATTAGAAGTAAAAGAATGTAGAGAAACAAAGCCTTTTAGAAATCTGAAACATAAATGAACAGCTTAGAGACACTGCACACATTTTTCCCCCAATGTTTAGAAAAATGGAAAAATTTTGCCATCTCAACCAACTTGCTTTTGATGAAATTGTTTGAGATCAAACTGTCTCAGACCAAATCACGTGTATCCTCCATAGAGGAGAGCAGAGGACGGAGTGGCAGGAAGAAGCTGTGTGTCCCGACCCCACCTGTATTAGTCCATTCTCACACTGCTATAAAGAACAATACCTGAGACTAAGTAATTATAAAGGAAGGAGGTTTAACTGACTCGCAGTTCCACAGGCTTAACAGGAAGCACAGCTAGGAGGCCTCAGGAAACTTACAATCATGGGGGAGGGCAAAAGGGGAGCAGGCACCTTCTTCACAAGGTGGCAGGAGGGAATGTGTGCGAGAACAAGGAAATGCCACACTTTAAAGCCATCAGCTCTCATGAGAACTCCCTCAGTCACAAGAATGGCATGGGGGAAAATGCCCCCATGATCCTATCACCTCCCACCTGGTCCCTCCCTTGACTCGTGGGGATTACAATTTGAGATGAGATTTGGGTGGGGACACAGAGGCAAACCATATCACCACCCAAGGATCTTTTGCAGTTTCTAGGAATTCCCATAACTTGATGGATGAATCAGCCACCCTCCTAGGAGGGCTAAGAAATAGGGAATTCATCACTTAACTCAGCAAGGGATATGAGCTAATTTCCCTGCTCTTAGAGAGACAGAGAATGGTGATTTGGATGTTGAGGAAGATCATTAACCAAGATTTTGCCCCAAACAGCAGTGCTAGTGAAGACTCCATCCAGGAGGCTCTTGGGGCTGCCACCCCTTAATTTGGTTGTGGTTGGGTTCTCAACACTGCCAGTGTCTCCCACAAAATGGAAGAAGCCAGGAAAGTGGCCTCAGTTCTAGTAGAGGAGGGCCTCATCTCCCCAGCCTTCTCCTGCCCTGGCGTCCACTCTGTCTCCTTCATTTTCACATGAGCTGGCTTGCCAAAGCATGACAGGGCTGGTCTAGGGACTGGCCTAACCCAAACAGGGTGTGCACAAGTCTTCCTGGACCACATTTGGTTCAGGTACTTGAGCCAGGACTATGTTTTCAGGCAACCTCAGGTTTATTTATTTATTTATTTATTTTTGAGATAGAGTCTCTCTCTGTCACTGAGGCTGGCGTACAGTGGCACAACCATGGCTCACTGCAGCCTTGACTTCCTGGGCTCGGGTGATCCTAGCACCTCAGCCTCCCAGGTAGCTGGAACCCCAGGCATGCACCACCACACCTGGGTAATTGTGTTTATATTTTGCAGAGACAGGCTCTTACTATGTTGCCCAGGCTGGTCTAGAACTTCTGGCCTCAAGTGATCCTCCTGCCTTGGCCTCCCAAAGTGTTGGGATTACAGGCATGTGTCACCGTGCCTGGCCTTATGTTTAGATGGGTAGGTTGTTGGCAGAGAAGCCACAGCCCTGCTGTTGGCTGACATGTGTCCTTGTTGCGTGGTCGCCTTCCCTCTCCCCTGTGCCTCTCCTGCCCCGACCAGGACCACAGTCCACGTTCTGACTTATGTAACATTCATTTTTTAAAATATTGGCAAAATGGACAGATTTCATGTAAAAATCCAAATTTCTGCCCTCTTTTGACTATCAGCACAGCTGGTCACACTGGGCTCACAGTCCTGAATGACTGGGCAGGGTATGCACTGTCCCATATGCCTGCCAGTCCCCCAGAGTCCACCTCTCTTTTTTCTGTGACTTGTCAAGCCTGAGTCAGAACCTGGGCATGAGGCCCCCACCTAGGCGGGTCTTACCTGAGACTCCATCCTCATCCCTCAGTGTAAAGGCTCCAGAAGGTGCACCAGGACCCTGGAGACCTCTGACCCTTCCCCCACTTCAGCTGAGCTCAATCCCAAATTCCAGAAGGGCTCACCTGCAGTCCGATGTCCCGGGGCTGGTTGCCCACAGCCACCCTGGCGATGCCGGGAAGGTCAATGATGGTCAGGTCTGGAACCTCAGGGGAGGTGATCTCCAGGCTGATGAGCTCATGGCTGATGCCCAGGCCATTCCCGGCCATGATGTTCTGGGCTATGGGTGAAATTGGGGTGAAGACTTCTCTATTTGGGAAGGGAGCCCTCCAGAAAGTCATTTGATCCAGGCAGACAGGGGTTCTCTGGGAAAGGGCTGAGCCCATGGGGTCATCTAAAGGGCTCCCGCTCAGGCACTGAGTTTGCTATCCAGTAGTGCAAAAGGCCTTCCTCGGACTTAATTCCTCACTGCAGGGAGTCTTAGTACATTCAGGGTTGTTTTTCCATCTATCCTGGCTGAGTCCAGGATGGGCCGTGCAAGTAGGATAGGGGAGAAGCCTTTAGGGAGAGTGAGAGGCTCCAGTGCCTGGGGCAGGCAGGGCTGTGCGCTCCAAGGGACATAACCACCAGGGCCCATCGGGGTACAAGGCTGTGGACTGCAGGAGCAACTGAGCATTTTTTTGATCAGCCATGGCCAAGAACAAGCATTGGGAAACTTGTCCCACAGCTGGGTGAGCGGGGTCTGCGTTTGGAGGGGGTGCTGGGAGGAAAGGTGGCCACAAGGTGGCTGGCCAGGGTTAGAGCTGAGCTTCAGGAAGACAAGCCATGGTTGTGACAGCTGGGGTGGGACCAGGGGTCCTGCAGCGGCACTTCCAAAGGGGGCGCAGGTGACCTGAGAGCCAAAGAGCGAGTAGGGATTGGGCAGGTGAAGAGGAGAAGCCTGGAAGGAAGAGAGGGCGAGTATCCTGTGGAGTGGAGAAAGCCTGGGCTGGGGAAGGAGAGGACGGGCAAGGTCAGCCACGTGGGCTGCAGGCTGCTAAGGGAAGCCACCAGAGGGTCCTCAGCATGGGATGGCTCGATGAGCGGGGACCTGGACAAGGACCTGGAGGGATGGTGGAGGTGACAGCAATGGGGGCAACCCCATGTGGGAGCACATGGAGCTAGGAGGTAAGTGGTCACTGTGGGGGTGATTTGAGGAAGAGAAGGAATCGAGGAAGTGAGAGGAGCAGCTGTCAGATCTGAACCTTGGAATGACGTGGGCCCACCTTTGTGTATCTCCTTCTCCACCTGGCCAGGGTCCTGCAGCTCTATCTCGGTGTTCTGGTAGCTGATCCTTCCGGCCCACGCCTTGTAGGGCTGCTTTTTCAATTTTAGCACCAGCGGACACCTGGTTACGATTCCTGAGCGAGAGATTCCCCAAACATCCTCAGTTTCCTTTAAAAGAAGTGGCACTGGGCCCTTTGCTCCCAGGACCTGCCCTGCTGTCCTCAAAGTCCTCGTCTGAGCTTTCTGACTCTCCCTGGGGCCTGGTAGTAGGTGAGGGGTTCCGGATTGAGCAGGTGCAAAGGGGCACAGGTCCCCGGGAGGTGCTACTGTCCTTGGGAAGTGTTCGCTACCAGACTAAGCACCCTGAGCTCTGATGGACATGAGCAAACGGCTGTAGCCACAGTCCCCACCACAGCTGCAGCCCCCACCACACTGCCCTGGAAGTGATGGAGGCGAACGCTGGGGCTCTGGCACATGTCCAGGCTCTCCGTCTTCCTGCAACTGGAGTCAGCATGTCGGGTGTCTGCCCCAGGCTCTGTAATTGTCCCAGTGGGCAGCCCTGGTTAGGGTGGGGGGTGGGGGACAGCAGGAATGTGGAGCAGTGAGACCCATCCAGGAGCCATGGAACCCTTCTCAAGGAGTGGGAAGAAGGTGGTGAGAGCCTGGAGGAGAAGCCGGACATCCTGAAGGAGGGGCAAGGGGAATCCTGACAGTGCCCTTTGAGGCAGGATCCTCCGATGCCGCTGAAGCCAGGAAAGGTGGGAGCGGTGCTGAGTTCCTTGGGGTGGGGGCCCTCACGCTCCTGCCGTGAAGCCCTGAGAACCCGTGTCCTTTGTCCCGTGCCTATAGGGAGGTATTGTCCCATCTTCCAAGTAGGGGACTCGCCCAGGGGCCTATGCTTGCCGTCTGGCATTCAGACTCTCCACTCTGGAGTCTCGCTGCCCCAAATGCTGAACCAAGAGCACGGAGGAGGACTGGCCGTCCCACACCCTTACTCTCTCCTGCCTTGTGCCCAGGCTGATGGGCATCTTACGGGACACGCTGGGTAAAGGACCAGGCTGCAGGTGGCAGCAGGGAGGCCAGGGGAGGGGCACTCTCCCAGGCTCACTGCGGCTGCAGAGGGGTGTGCAGGATCCGGGCAGCCCTCCAGCAGCCCCACCTTGCTCTGGGCAGCCCTGGAGAAACCGGCAGATGCCTCCCGCCTGCCCCAGGGTTCTGGCTGGGTTAAGAAGTAAGCAGCAGCGGCAGGAGAGCGGAGCCAGGGAGGCGAAGGAGCTGGGTGCTCTCTGCTGCCGCCGCACCTGCCAGGGCCCCTGCACACTGCTCCTTCTCGGGTTCTGGAAGCTGCTCCCCTTCCTGTCCCACCCCCTTCTTGCTGGCTTCCCCACGCCCTGCTTATCCCATTGTAAAAACTCCTTTCTAAACACTCTCCAGTACCCACTCTGAGGGTAGTGCCTTTATAATTATCCTTTATAATTATTTTATTAAATTATAAATGTACAACAGCTTCTTCACTGTACACAGATTTAAAAATTTTTGTCCGAGGAAAAGGTGTCTTAGATCACGATCCTAAACAATAGATTTTCAAAACATTGAGAGAATTCTTTAAGAAGACTTCACCTGTCACCCAAAGCATCAATTTAACCCTATCAAAGAAACGTTTCTACATTCTTACAAAGACCAGTAGGAAGAAGAGGCAAGGTCCCTGGACCTAATTGACACACAGGCAGTGAGAGCTATTTAAACATGTATGGGGAATCCGGCCCCCTGCCGCCAAGCCTGAGAGGCTGCCCTCCTAGGGCCCTCCCAGTGGCCTGTCTCTCCCAGTTTCCTGTCTCTCCTAGCGGCCTGTCTCTCCCAGTTTCCTGTCTCTCCCAGAGGCATGTCTCTTCCAGAGGCTGTGTCTCCCAGCAGCCTGTCTCTGAAACCTCTTGGTGCCTGGGGAAGCTTTGTGGCTCACAGGCGGCGCTGCTTGCTGCGGAGGGAAGGTGGTCCATTGGAACTTACCGCTGCCTCTGGGAAGGGCAACTCCTGACAATGCCTCCAGCACGGAGCTCTTGCCCGAGCTCTGGTCCCCAATGACGGCGATGGCTGGCAGGGCCAGGTCCTGTTCCACACCCAGAGCCCGCAGGGAGTCAATGAGGTCAATGTAGGGGCGCACCTTCTGCTCGTACTGGTTGTGCAGGTTGTTCTCGGGCCCCTGGAGAAGGCAGAACAGATGCCACTGCCTTGATCCCTGGTAGGGTCCCTGGTGTCATGGGGATGTGTGGCAGAGTTTGTGCAGCTGTGATGTTAGGTGGAGTTGCAGACAGGAGGTGAGAAGGTGGATGCAGGGGTGCCGCTGCATGCAGGGGTGCCGCTGCATGCAGGGGCCCTTCTGTTCTGTTCCTATTGAGGCCTCACTGGGGCAGATGCTGGGAGGATTTGGCTGCAGGTGTGCAGGGTGTGCCTGCCGGGAAAGGGCTGGGAACCCTGAGCCAGGAAGACGTTCCAAGAGGCAGAGGCTCCAGTCAGAGGAAGAAGAGGTTCTGGACCGGGGCACTGCAGAGCTGGGAAGGGTGGCAAGTGGGTAGGGTGGCAATGTGATGGCTGCAGGGGAAGCTGGAAGAAAAGCTCCAGGAAGGGGTCCCCCACACACAGAAGCCCCCAGACCCACGTCACAGCAGCCCATTGCTGCAGGAGAGTCTGTGTACATTCCTGGTACTTGATGGACATGACCAGGAGAGCTGGAGACACCAGCTGTGCTGGAGGAGCAGACTGGCTGGTTCTATTATCGTGGTGGGCTTACATGACAGCCCTCTGCACCAGCAGCCAGAATGCACCCTTTCCAAACGTCCCTCCACTGGGCTTACCTTTGCCCTTGGTTGGCTCGTGTTTCCTGGTAGTGGCTGATTGTTCAAAGTGAGCAAGTTGAAGTCCTTGGTGAGGAAAGCAGGGTCCTTCTCTACCCCCTGCCAGTTTGGGGGAAACGTCATTTGTGGTGGCACTGTGCCGAATGGCGGTGGCTGTTGCTGGAAGAAATTCATTTCTTTTTTCAGGGAGCGTTGGGAAGAAAACTGATTTTTTCTCCGGTGGGGCCAAGACTTGTGGGCCTTAGACATGTGCTGTCTCCCCGTCAGAGCTGGGGGATGCTTTCTCTGCTACTTGGCACCTCCAATCTTCCTGACAAGCTCTGCAAAGACACAAGAGGGAAAGCGGCCCACAGGTCACCAGAAGTCCTCCCCAAGGTGGCACTTTTGCCAACCCCTCCTCACCCCACCCTACAACCTACCCTCTACACACAGATGCAGAGACCAGGGGTCCGGTGCAGGTCCCCTGTCTGCCGAAGGGGCTCTTGGCAACCAGAGAGCACAAGTGGATTTCTACCGGCCCGGGCTTGGGGAACAGGGGGCAGTGGACTCCACATTCCCAGTAGAGAGTCTCAATGTTCCTTTGTTACTTGTTGTTGTCGTTGTCGTTGTTGTTTTCGAGACAGGGTCTCACTCTGTCACCCAGTGGGGACTATAGTGGTGCCATCAGGGCTCACTGCAGCCTCAACCTCCCTGGACTCAAACAATCCCCCTGCCTCAACTTACCAAGTAGTTGGGACTAGAGGCATGCACCACCATGCCCAACAACTTTTATTTATTGATCGATTGATTGATTGATTTTTGTATTTTTTATAGAGATGGGCTTTTGCCATGTTACTCAGGCTGGTCTCAAACTCCTGAGTTCAAGCAATCTGTCCGCCTCAGCATCCCAAAGTGCTGGAAATACAGCAGTGAGCCACCACACCCAGTCTCCTTTGTCACCTCTGATGGTCTGTGCCATCTATGGCATCAGGCCCCTGTGGCCAGGACCAGGCAAGAGAACCATTAGGTGTGCAGAGATGACAGGCAACACCTCCTGGGCCTGCTGGAATCCAGACCTGGCCTCACACCCAGGCTTGGCCAGGCACTGGGGGAGTGTGGGAGAAGCAGGTGTTCAGCCCCAGTTCTCAGGCTGTGGCCTGCACTCAGATGAGGGCAGCATCGTGCTGAGACATACATTTAAGTTGCACGACAAGTCTATGTATTTGGCCCTTATCTGGTTTTTCAGGGTCAAGAAACTGACATCTGGGAGGGCCAGTGACGTCTAAGCCAGGACTCAGAACTGGGCCTGTGCTCCGGGAAGGAGCCCCCCACACTCTGGCTCGCACTGTATCCCCCTTTCCTCTAGTAGTAAGGTGGATCCAGGAGGCTGAATGGTGTCCCCACAGTCCCCCCAAAATTTATGTTCAACTGGAACCCGGGAACATGACTTTTTTTGGAAAAAGACTCTTTGCAGATATAATTAAGGTGAAGATTTTGAGATGAGATCATCCTGGATTTAGAATGGGCCCTAAATCTCATCATAGGTGTCCTTATCAGAGACAGGCGGAGGGAGATTTGGGACACAGAGACCTCTACACAGGGAGAAGAACCTGTGAAGACAGAGGCAGAGATTGCAGGGCTGCAGCCCAGGCCAGGGAATGCCAAGGCCTCTGCCATAGCCACCAGGAGCTGGAAGGAGAGCACAGATTCCCCCGGGGCCTCCAGAAGGAACCAGCTCTGCCGACACGACACCTTGATCTGGGACATCCAGCCTCCAGGGCTGTGAGAGAACCAATGCGTGTTGTCTAAGCCACTGCGTCTGTGGTCTTTTGCCATGGCAGCCTGAGCAGACTCATACAAAGGTACGAGTCTGAATGTGCCAGGCACTTTCCACCACGTGAATATCATGGTGACCAAGTCAGACCAAGCCCTCACTCCAGGCACACCATCCTAGCAGGGAAATGCCAAAACAAATACACCAACCAACAAGGGACTCCAGGTGATGATGGAGTGTCTGGAGAAAGACAGGTGGTAGGTTTGAGATTCTGGGGTGAGGGTAACTTGGGTGCCCACTGGAGGGTGTGCTGGGAATGGGCAGAGGAGCAAGGCTTGGAGGAACTGGGGACCAGTCTCCCCAACAAAGGAAATGCACGTGCAAAGGCCCTGAGGTCGGAATGAACTCAGTGAATAGGAAGATGGTCAGTGTGACTGGGGAAAAAGAGGGAGGACCAAAGCTTGCAAGATGTGGGCAGAGGCCTTGCATTGCACGTGGGTGTGAGGGAGGCCTTTGGAGGGTTCTGAGCTGGAGAGTGGCGTGATGGGCATCCTTGAGGATAAGGAGACCAAGTACAATAAAGGACACAACCCTGGATCAGGGAGGGCATGAAGAAGAGATAAGGTTTACACATGGTCAGAGTCCTGGGGCTTTGGGACAGTTGGGCCAGGCCACAGGACTCAGGCTCTGTACTACTGGATCTCATGCTTCCAGAGTTTCTCCCTCCAGCAACCTGCCACATCCGCTACCTGAGACACCCGCTGGCTTTCAGCATGGCAGCCTGGAGGAGTGGGAAGCTAGCCCCGGGGGAACCCCCAACCCGGAGGGACCTGCAGACAGCTCCCTCCTTCTCCCACCTCTCAGATGGATGTGCTTCCATGTGGCTCATTGCAAGGTGCACATAGGATGGAGCCCAGTCATCCTCGTGGGGTCTGCTGTCGGGGCCTTCCCCGTCCCTGCTCAGCAGCCCAGACCTGACTCCTACTGCCCGGAATCCCAAAGCCATGCACGAGCCTCTAAGGAGGCTCCACCCAGCGAGGGGCAGGGCGGGGCTAGACCGAGGCATACTGTCCTCCACAGGCAGGGTACAGCACCATCTCCCTAAGACAAGGCCTGCAACCTGGATTTAGGATAAAGAATTAGAAAGCAGGGTTGGGGCTGTCCAGCACAAGGGCTGTGCATGGGACCCGGAGCATGTGCTGAAATCTCTCTGGGTGTCAGTTTCCACATCTAGAAAACGGGGCTGACCATTCCTCCTGAGGATGTGGGAGGGTTCCATACAATTACTTATATAAAGGCTCAGCAGCGTGCCAGACACTTGTGGCTCAAAGACTGGGTGCTGGTACCAACACTGTCATGTGTGGCGCTGGTCTCTCCGGAGGGGATGCTAAGCTTCTCACCACCCCCTTTCTTGGGAGGGCAGGGCTGCTGGGCCTGCTCAAGCTGAGAGCAGGGACTGGGCTGTGCAGGAGGTGGTGCTTAGTGAGTGTGTAGAGCCTGTCCCAGGGCTGGCTCCTGCCTGGTGTTGAGGAGTGGCTGCGGAACAGCCACCGAGGCCCGGCTGGGAGGATGCCTGCCTGTCTCTGTCTGTTTTTTTTTTTTTTTTTTTTTAAGTTCGAGAGTCTGGGAAAGCAAGGCCTGCTTGAGGTTTGGTGCCTAGCTCTCTTTCTGTCTTTAAAGTCCTCTTTTCTCCCGGGGGGTGCTAAAAGACAAGCCTAGGGATAACACCCTTTGGGAAACAATGGCAGTGGGGGTGGTGAGAGCCGACTGGATTCTGGATGCTTTGAAGTCCTGGTCAACAAGTCAGCTAATGGCCGGCTGTGGGGTTGAGGGGCAGAGGGGAGCTGGGGAGAGCAGGAAGATCTGTGGCCAGAGCAGCTAGAGGGGAAGCCGCAGAATTCCAAAGGGCCTCAGGCTGCTTGGAGCCTGGAAGGCCATGGCCCGTATGGGCTTCAGCTTCCAGGACACTGTCATCCTAATGACCACTCCCACCACTGCCAACAAGGCACAGAGAGGGTGTGGCTCACCCAAAGTCACATCGTGCATTGGTGACAGCCAGGGCTCCTGGGCCTGGCAGACACCCCTCTTGCCACACCCAATTTATCTGCCTAAGCTCCATGGCTCCCCTGGTTGGGTCCCTTGCCCTCTCTGAGCCACAGTTCCTGAGTCAGTGTAAGTCTTCCTCCACTCTGTAAACATTCACTGAGTGCCTGCTGTGTGCTGGGCTCTAGATACTCAGCCGGGAGACATTGCCACCATTTGTAGAGCTGAGGATCTGATGGGGGAGGCAATAGTCAAAAGTTGCATTCCCAACATCTGCACGATACCTTTCCTGATGGATTCTGCCTATTTCGTCTCTCTCCAGCTGCAATAAGGCCCCCAGGGAGGCAGGGATTTTTACCTGTTTTTTTCATAGCTGTACCTGCAGCTCAAAGTACCTGGCATACAGTAGGAGCTTAATAAAGGCTGTGGAGGAAAAAACAATAAAAATGGCAAAAGCATTTATTGTATAGGAAACTGTCATTCACCCATCAAAATGTTCTATCTCCTAATGTGAGATATAACCCAGTGGATAAGCTGTAGTCCTGATTCCAAGTCACATTATTTTAAGAGATAAAAAAATAAACATTTATACCGAGAATAGATGAGATGGGCATTTGGAGCTGCTTATGATTTGGGGATGCTATGGAAGCATGTGATTGTCCACATCAAAGTAAGGGATCAGTAACTTATTAGAAGCTACCCAGTATCCAGAGGAGGTACCAGATACTAAAGTAGAAGCTTTTAGTTGAGAAGCCATCCCACAAGTCAAGGGCAATGTCCTTATTGACTTCATGTTAAAAAGTAGCTTTAAATACTATATTATAGTTCTAAAGTAGTAATTGATATCTACTCATCAAACTTTCAGAAAAAAAATTGGATCCATTTATAATTGACTCATAATAATCAATGCAAACTTCTGGCAAGTAATGTTGGCAATCTCAAAAATGCTTTCTCGATAAAGGTGGAATCTGGTCATCTCAGGTCACCTGCCCGTGAGTGCCATAAGCCTTCCTAGCTAAATTACTCCATAATTGTTTGCATCATGGAAAAGGTAAATTAAATGTTACATGCAATGCATATTGGTCAGGAAATTTTCTGGAATTGGCCTAGGAAGTGGTAGAGTCATATCTCATCTGCAACCAATATAACCCAGGCAAGACTGTGAAGGTGAGACAGGATTCAGGGCCATGGGTTCATGATTGCAAGTCTACCTCTTGCTAGACTTTCTGTTCTCAGCATGGATAATACCTATCTTCCTGTCAAAAGATTGTGGAATTACTGTCCCGGAGGGTCCTTCTTCCAACACAGACACTTCACTATGTCTGAATCACCCTCGGTGTTCACAAAATACAAAATCAATCACAAAACGAAACTGAAATTCCCTAACTATAAAAAGCCCTCCATCTCTCTGGGCCTTGAGTTTTGCCACCAGCTTTATTGGCCATGCAGTCTTCGCCTCTATCTGTAAGCAGAAGATTACTCCTTAACTCCTAGGTCGAGGATATAATAGGCTATTGGCATGACCATCTCTGAGTGCTTAGTCCGGCACCCCATGAGATCATAACGGGATGCTGTACATGACCAGGAGTAACTTCAGCAAGGCCTGGCTCTGCTCCATTTCATGTACACAGTAAAGCATTGTCAAGGATTAGCCTCACACATGAAGTCTTGTGCCCAAAGGAAATGGCAGTCAGAGGAAATGCCAGCCAAACTTTTTCTGACCTCCAGCTTGGTCTGGGTCCACTGGAAGAGACCTCAAGGCAAAAACTCTTCAGACCTCTTTGGAAGGAGCCATTTCAGGTCCTCCGAACAAATGCCAGGGCGGTCAAGATCCAAGGTGTGGACCCAAGTGCTCACGAGTCAGTAGAAACAGTCAACAAACCCAGACCAACGGGACGGCTCCAATGACCTCAAACCAGGACTAACCACAAAACCTCCAGATGCAAAAACTAAGAGCTGTGGACCAAGCAGACGGCTTTGGGAGTGGGCAGCTTCCACTCCCGATGATGAGACCAGATAATGATTGAACTTCTTGTGACTTCCACCACAGTGGCTTTCTTTGTGTGCATTTTTAAACATTATATTCATGGCTGTTCTCTCTTTTTCAGGATCAGATTTCAATCCTGCAACCACGTTTTATAATTTACTTGTTCTTGACTTCTTCCTCCCTCCTTTAGACCAAAGCACATTTTCTCCTAACCCACCCTAAGAATGACTCAGCAGTCTGTTTGGAAATCTTGCCTCTTGCTGGATCTGCCACCCATTTCTAACTCCAGGAACCACACAAACCATGGGCATTCCCTTACTGAATTCCATGCCATATATTTTCCAACACATAATTCCAACACATAGTTACCTTAAGATCCATAAAATAAGTATTCTTATGCCCACACACACATAGGCTGCCATAATCACTCCTACCATAAAACACAACCGGCATGGCCGGCGTCTGGGGGAACGATCCTGCCTCCTATATGACCATCCTGATGCTTTTCACATCTCTTTAGATCTGCTCTTGATTTCACTAAAGGCAGTATTACCACAGACTTACATTTCTCATGAACAGTCATGATTTTTGCTTCCAACTCTTCACCACTCACGAAATACAATTATACAAACAATGGAACCATTTGCAAGAGGTACATGCATGAAGAAAAATGTCCACGTGCAGGAAGGCAAGATTGTGAAGTTGCCAAAGTGGTCATCACTGTTTGCTGAAACAGAGCTCACAGGAAACTTTTATCTCTGAACATCCCCACACTGCCCCATCCCAACTGTGCCATGTGAGGGCCCCTTTCCTTACATGGTGCCAATGTACCCCCATGCTGGCCTGAGGACCATCATCGTACTTTGGGGGCTCCTAGTGATACAATTGCAGGATTCAGCTCCTCTCCTGTCCCATTTCATCTGCTCTTCACAGCTTTCACAGAAGTAGCTTTGCTGGAAGAGTTAGAGCCGCAGGTTCCAACAATTAACTTGAGGGGCTTTGACCTTGGTAGTGGTTCCTGACTCACGACTATCACAGGCTTATCCCTTGCTCTGGCTGGAATGATATAGTCCAGGAAAAGAACCTTTATCCACCTGCCACAGTGGGATGGACGACCACCCAGCTTTGAGCCACGCAAGTCGGCACCCGAGCTCTGGGGAACACTTCCTGTTGCTTTGTTACCCTTGTCGAGTCTAGCAACACAATCTCCAAATACAATCATTGGCTTTCCAAATTAGAGAGCAGAGCTTGGAATATTTTCCGGCTAAAGGCAGGCTGAGGGGGATGCGGGCTCCCTGGAAGTTCCCAGACTTTGCTGATGGTACTGTCCCCTGCTAGATGCACAGCCACGGCGGGGGCGGGGGTGGGGTGGGGGTGGCAGGCAGGGAGGTACTTGCAGTTGTGGAGAGAGGAGAGTGACTGACTACAAGGCTCCGTGCTAGGTGCAGCATCATCCCCCATGCAGGGTGATCCTGGCTTCTACCAAAGGTGGCTGCTGAGAGTGCCCTGCAGGGAAGGCCCCTGGGGCACCACAGTCCCAGAGCAGCACCTCACTTCTCGGGAATACCCCTTCCAGAAGCCCTGAGGCCAGCCCCACACTCCCATCTGCTGGCCCAGCAGCTCTCAGCAGCTTTCCTCCCTTGGGACAGAGACTGCTTACACTGTTGGGCTCAAAAACCTGCCCCATGCCCTGGCCAGCCTCATCCCCACATGTCACTCTGTGCTGACCTGGACTGCTCCCTCTGCAGCGGAATCTTCACTCAGACCCTCTGTCTCAACCTTTCCTAATGAGCTTCTGCCCTGTCTTGCATCCTCCCCCCGCAGCCTCAGACGGGCGAATCTTCCAACAGAGCCAGCTGTTCCTGGGCTCAGCAGCCCCACCCAGGGCCCCCACTCACTCGCAGGAAAGACCATGGTTGTGTGAATGGCCCCGCGGCCACTCAGCCTTCAGCCCCTGTTCTCCAGCCTGGCTCCCAGAGGTCCAGCTCCACAGGCCTCCTGCACCCCCCTCCTCCCACGGGGGCTGAAAGCACTTCCTGTTTTCAGAACTAGCCCTGGGTTCATAAAAAGTTTTCTGATGTGAAATCTGTGAAACCAGAAGGGCTAGGCAGCAATTTTATGGGATCACTGAGAGATGGCACAAACAGCTCCCAGGCCTGTGGAGACTTTCTCAGGGGGTATAGGAGGGCCTGGCCAGGACCCAGCAGCTCAGTGTGCCTGCTGGCACCCACCCTAGCAGCTGAGATCTCAGGTGGCCTCACTCCACCTGTCTGTGTGGGAGGGAGCCTGGGACTCTGAATCCCCAGTCACAATATCCTTCAAAGGCTGAGAGCTGGAGCCAGCTGCCTTTGGTGACGAAGTCAGGAACAAAAGTGAGTACTGATGGGAGGTGATAAGTCAGCCTCAACTTCTTCCTCTCCATGGGAAGAAAGAACAAGGGAAAGGAGGGTCCTTTTGTGAAGTCCAATATTCTTCAATAAGTCCAATACTGAAGTCCAATATTCTTCATCTCATGTTCTTTTTAAAACATGTTTAAAACTGTCGCCACCCTCACCCTTATTTCCATGAAGGGCAGGTCTTGCTAAGCATATCATGAGCTGATTATTAAGTTTGAGAGGACAGGAGCTGGACACAGATTGCTCTGCAAAATAAAGGGGTGAAAAGTTGCAGGAGTGACCATGTGTGAAGGTCGGAGGCAGGAGTGAGCAGTGGGGTGACAAGTAGGGGATGAGAAGTGCCTCAGTCCCCCTCCCCATTGCAGTTTAGGGAGGATTTTCTGACACAGGCCTGTAGAATAAGGAATGTAGGTTTCAGGTTGTGTGGTGTGTGCCTGGTGAACCATCTGTCTCCCCTACGCAATCTTTAGAAATGGCTACAGTGTGTCTGCACGAGTGGACTGTCTCGGGAGCCTGTGGGCTAGCTGGGTGCCCCTGCAAGCTCACGGAGAAGACACAGAAGAGCCAGGTGACACACGGACAGGCGGGACTCGGCCTATGCACACAGGCAGGAGAGAATGGAAGTGGGGGGCTTAGGAGGCTTTGGGGATGCAGGCCTCTGCTTTCAGCAGCCACTGCACTGTGGTTTCCTCTCCAGGGCTCGGTCCCCACGTGGGAGCTTCCGGAGCCTGGTACAAATGCAGACCATGGGCGCCATGGACTCTGACTTGAAGAGAAAGTGCAGGTCTTGAGAGAGAGGAACTGAAAAACCAAGAAGACAGCTGGTGAGAGAAGAGAAGGGAGAAGACGACGTGGCTGTCAGGGTGCAGGGGACACCCAAGTTAAGAGTTAAGACAAAGATGAGGAACAAGGTGAGGCCAGAATCCAGGAAGGAGCTACCGAGGGCCAGGTGGGGGGTGACGGATCCAAGGAAGGAGAGCAAGGCCTTGATAAGATGCGGTGGGCCCAGAGGAGAGGCGAGGTCAGGTGAGCTGGAATGGTCAGCTCTTTGTGGAACGAATGACTCTGTACTGCTGAGCCGCAAGATTTGGAGTTGCTGTCAACTTCGAGGCAACTGTTAAACCAGGGAGCTGCCAAATATTTTCAAGGGATGACCAGGCCAGGAGTCTGAAGACTGAGAAGTATGCATTCTGGATAAATTGAAAATTGGTAAGAAAATAGGAGGGGATCCGTTTTTCTTAGAGGATCAAGCTTGGAAAGTCCCTCCTTCTGATTGAGAATAAAAAGAGGGATTTGGTTTATTGCAGCTCCCACACTAGCAGGCTGCTTTGCGTCTTCCAGTTTTAGTCATTGACAGGATCTGCATCAGACACTTTCCTACAACATTACCATCTTATTCGGGTTTCCCCATAGAATCATTCACTGCAAAACAGCCACTTAACATGGTCCTGCCTGCCTCCCAGGAGTGTCAAAAGAAAATATGATCCCATGGAAAAGGTCTCCGTTTTTTTTTTTAAATAAAATTTCACTCAAGAACATACCCATGGATTTATTTAATCTCCTTAATATAAATAAATTATGTTAAGATTGTATTAGTCTTGTGAATATGCAATCACAACAAATTACCTTGCAGAAGTCCAAGCTAGTCAAATTTGCTCTCCTGGTGAATCCAGGAGCTCTCTCTTGTTCAAGAATGAGAGAGACAATTGTCCTGTCCTCCCTTAGCCTTGGCCTTGGCCTTGGGAGGCTGAGACTCTGGCCAGCTTGAGTGATGCGGATCCTGAGAGCACTCCTGGGTAGGCATTTGCCCCGGTGGAACGCCTCGTCAGAGCAGTGCACAGCAGACACCCGCGGAGGATCCACACAGGGGCTGAACACCGGGAAGGAGCTGGCGCTTTAAGTCCGGACATCTGAAACTTGGTAAGACTGCTCACCCACTCCATTTGAGTGGAAGCGTGGCCTGATCACCCACGGCGTGCCTGTACCAGCATTTTGGTTTTTTTTTTTGACTTGACTTGAATTAATTGCTTGATATTTTGGTTTAGTTTTGTTTTTGACTTGAATTGCTTGATAAACAGGCATGCCTTTATTGGCACTTTGGTTTTGGTTCTGCTTTTGACTTGGCTTAAATTGCTTGACAAATAGGTGTGCCTCTAACACCACTTTGGTTTTAGTTTTGATTCTGATTTAGTGTAAATTAGATGAGTGAGTGATCTTTTACCCTTTCCTTCTTGTAGTGTGAATGTTGTTTTGTCTCAAGAGAAAAATAGGTCAGACACAAAGTAAGCCCACTCCGCTAGGAACTCTGTTAAAACATTTCAAAAAGAAAAAAGGAAAGTCATCAAATCATCAAAACTTACTCTATTAAAATGCATATTACAGAACCTTAAGAAAGGTTTTGCAGGAGATTATAGAGTTAAGTTAACCCCTTAGAGGTTAAGATCTCTGTGTGAATTAGAACTGCCCTCTTTTGGTGTTGGATGGCCCACCAAAGGAACTATAGACAGAGAACAATTGGCCATGTATTTAAGGTGGTGACGGGTCGGAGGACAGCCAGTGTACCTAGATCAATTCCTTTATATTGACTCACGGTTAAATACAATATAGACAAAACCAGCATAAATTTAGCCCTGTTTAACAGCTTATTGCAAAAAAAGCCAAAAGTAAAAGCAAGAGCAGCTTCGCCAGCAGACACAGAGTTAAAAAAGGGAGTCCCAGAAACAGTAAGAGAAGCCAGTTTCACAGGAGCTGCCAGAGATAATAGAAATTCTTTCTCCATATGTCCTAGCCTACCCCGCTTTACTGAGGCCAACAACCCCCTCAGAAATGAGATTCAGGAGCTAACACGCCCTAGGTCTCCCCTCGAAGGGGAGGATCGGAGCCTCAAGAGGCCAAGGAAGGAAGTCAGGATAGCCAAGTGGGCCGTCTCAGATCTGGTCTTGCTCCAGCTATGCAAATGCCTCTCAGGGAGACACAAGGACCTGTCTATTATAATGACCAGGCCTACATCCATGGGGGCAACAGACTTTCATCTATCAGCCCTTTTCAACAACTGATCTACTAAACTGGAAACACCCTGAACCCGCCACCTTGCTCCCGGCAGCTAAAGCCCTGTCGAGCATGACTGTGTAGAGGTGTTGGACTCAAGTTTACTCCAGCAGACCTGACCTCCAGGACCAGCCTTGGGCATCAGTAGACCAGGAGCTATACATGGGCGGGAACAACTTCATCAACCCACAAGGAGAGAGATGTGCAGAGTATGCGGACATCTGTCGTTAAGCTGAGCTCATTGCTTTAATTCGGGCCTTAGAACTCAGTGAAGGTAGGACTGTAAACATTTACACTGACTCTCGGTATAATGCCTGTTTAACCCTCCAAGTGCATGGAGAATTATATAAAGAAAAGAGCCTGTTAAACTCTAGGAAAAAGGGAAAAAAACACCCAGAGAATGCAACTCAGCTTCAGTGTTCGCAGAGGTACTGAGAAGCACTTCTGCAGAAGCTAAGAGTTGGTAGAAAAAAGCAAGTAATATAAGAAAAGATTTCGGGAATGCTTCAAGGAGCTGACAAAAGCCTAAGTCAGTTTTAAAAGAGCTTCTATAAAGCATTCTGGTTTTACACCCCATTTAACCCTGAGGCTGCTGAAAATCAGTATATAGTGAATACTTCATTTGTAAAGCAAGTCCAAGGTAACATCAAGCAGAAGCTGCAGGTATGAATGCCACCTAGTCTATAAAAGTGGCCACCAAGGTGTATGTTAACTGTAACCAAGGAACAAAACTGGGAAAGAGCAAAAGAGAAAGAAAGACTAAGTGTAAAAAAAAAAAAAATTAGCACTGCACGGGTTTAACACAGGTTTGATCCTAGGTCTTCATTTAGAAAATAGTTTCCAGCTAAAAAAATTTAAAACCCTCATTATAAATATATTACTAGTAATAGAAACTTGCTTGCTGTTCCCCTGTGTATTACACTTGCTCCTTCAAATGATAAAAGGTTTTGTAGCTATCATGGTTCATCAGAAAACCTCAGCATGAGTGTATTACATAAAACACTATCACTCTGTCTTGCAAAGAGACTCAAAAAGTAAAAACAAAAGTAGAACTCCCACTCATCAGTGAAAATTCTCAAAGCGGGGGATAAGGAAGGAGACCACTACTACTCCTGCTGCCCTCCTCCCCCCACCTTGCCTAGTTCACAAGACAGGAGGAAAGAGAGAAAGAAACAAAAGTAAGATAAATAGCCGACAACCTTGACACCACCACCTGGCCCTAGGAGTTAAAAAAAAAGTAGTAATAATAACATCAACCCCTTACCTAAACTACTTGTGTTATCTGTAGATTCCAGACACTATATTAAAAAAGCATTGTAAAACTTTTTGTTCTGTAGCTGATGCATGTAGCCCCCAGTCACGTTTCCCATGCTTGCTCGATTTATCACGACCCTTTCATGTGGACCCCTTAAAGTTGTAAGCCTTTAAAAAGGCCAAGTATTTCTTTTTCAGGGAGTTCGGCTCTTAATATGCGAGTCTGCCGACGCTCACGGCCGAATAAAAAACCTCTTCCTTCTTTAATCCTGTCTGAGGAGTTTTGTCTGCGGCTCGTCCTGCTACAGTACCATTGCACTCCAGCCTGGGAAACAGAGCAGGAAGACCCTGTCTCAAAAAAGAAAAAGAAAAAGAAAAAGAAAAAAAGAAAGAAAAAAAATTGCACATCCAAAGGGAGTCAAAAGTGCTTCAGAGGGTAGGATGGGGGTGGGAAGTAGAGCAGAGTAAAAGGAGGAGAGGGTGCGAGGAAAGATAGCTTGGAACGCTGATCTTTTTAAACTGCTGCAGACAACATTCTAAACACAAAATAAGAAAGAACAGTGTTCAAAAGGTGTCATCAAAGCTGAATGGGGTGGTTCACGCCTATAATCCTAGTGCTTTGGGAGGTTGAGGCGTAAGGACTTCTTGAGCAAGCGAGTTTGAGACCAGCCTGGGCAACATAGAGAGCCCTTGTCTCTACAAAAATAAAAAATAAAATAAAATGAACCAGGTGTGGTGGTGCACACCTGTAGTCCCAGCTATTTGGGAGGCTGAGGTGGGAGGATCCTTTGAGTCCGGGAGCTTGAGACTGCAGTGAGCCATGATCGCACCACTGCACTCCAGCCTGGGGAACAGAGCGAGACCTTGTCTCAAAAAAAAAAAAAAAAAAGGCATCATTGATACCACCATGTCTCCTTTCCACTCTGTATCAATTATAAAATGGACTTCAGCCCCCAGAGTGCAGGCGATCCAGGGTGCAGTGGTCCAGAGTGCTGGAGTTGGCCCCCACTGGCTGGGAACTGGCCACGGTGGGAACATTCACACCATGAGAACAGAAGAGAATCTGCAAAGGCTAGAAATCAGGCACCACCCCCCGCCCCACCCCGCCCTGCCCCATGACAGCCAATTTCCCAGCATATGACCGTCACCAAGGTCACATCAGAGCATCACAAATACCACAAAAGAAGGAACACTTGAAGCCCTCCGAGACAGCTTTTGGGGCACAATGCTCCTTATTTAACCCCCAGACTTTGTAGAACGCTGAGCAAAGCTGTCCTAAAAACCACCCTTTTGTGTTCACCCAACTTTTAGCCAGATCAGGATGGAGGCCACCCTGTCCCCAGGGCCAGCCACTTCCCCTCCAGAGTCTCTCTGTGCACAGGGCTACTGGCGGCTGGAGGCAACATGGGCTCTTTCTGAGCCTCACACCAGAGGCAGCATCAGAATCTTATCTTTACGGCTCCTGACTCCCAGCACATGCCACGTTCACCAAGCAGATGTCATGTCACTAGGGAAATATTTTTTAAACGCGCATCTGCTGTGCATCAGACACAAAGCAGCCCTCCCTGCACTGGCCCCGTTCTTACCGCTGCACGTCCAGGATGGAGAAATCGTCTCTTCCCTTTCCTCCACTTCACTTTTATGTGGTGTGTGAACCACTCCCTCCCCTGCTCCGTCACCAACAAACAGGGAGAGAAATGAAACTACTTGATCTGGCCACAGAAATGAAACTGAGTTATCAGCATGCTCTCCAGATGACTCAGAGAGTGGTCCTCAAACTCGAGCTGCATCCAAATCCTGGGAGAGCTGTGGAGACGGGGTGGCAGTTCCCCCCCGCCTTGCCAGAGAGTCTGATCTATCAGGTCTGGGCTGGGCCTGAGAATCAGCATTGCTAACAGATTCCAGGGGAGGCTGGCATAGGGGCAGCTCCAGAGTGGCTCGGTCACTGGAAGGCTCTGCCATGACAGTGCCATCCAGTACCACCTGTGTGGCTCTGAAATGTGATTACCGTGACCAAGGGACCGGACTTTGAACTCCATGTAATTTGAATTAATAGCCATGTGTGGTTCGGGTATTGGACCTCACAGATGCACTGCTGGTACAGCCCGGGGACATGCTCTCAGGTACATGATCTGAACACTCTGAGCTGTCCTGCTTAGCTTCATGCCTGAGCCGCACCTGACAAATGTCACGTCTCCCCTCGTTAGGTGTGGAAAACCCAAAGAAGGAAGGTCAACAGCTTTCTGCAAGCACCTGTGCCTCAGATCCCCGACTCATAGCCAAGATGGTTTTCTTCCCATTGGAGAAAAGGAGGCCCCAGGACAAACCCCAGGCTCCGGAACTCAGCCCCACACTGGCTGCATGTCATCTTTCTGGTCCTCAGTTACTTTTCACTGCAAAAGTGAAGGTACACAACCGCGTGCTCCCTAAGGCTTCCTGCTCTGTGACCAAAGTCAAGGAAGGCCAGGCATTCCCATCACCGGAGCCAAGAGGTCTGGGAACCTCCAGGAAGAGCCTTCCAGACACCGGGGAGGGGACCAAGCCTCTTGAGGACTGGCAGTGATGGCTGGGAGGGAGGAAGTAGGCTCTCAGCTCTCCTTTCCACCCGTGATCCTCTCCCAAACAAAAATCGACTTTACACATTTAAAAAAAAAACAATCCTGAGCACCTCTTTGCTAAGTCATTGTAATGACTTCCCTTGAGCGCAGGCTTAGCTTTACAGAAGATATTTAGAAACTTAAAAATGTTTTTCAAAACCTTGGCATTAGAAATATTAATGCCAGGAGATCATCGTCAGGATCACCTATCCCTGAACCACTTTTCTTCCCGAGAGCCCGGGGACAGATGCTGAGGAGTGAGGGGAGGAATTTGAATCTCAGACTTGGCAGCATGATATGACATTTGGTTTCACTAGGAATGTCTTTCACAACAGGGCCTGGACCGGCCTACTGCTTCAAGGAAGGCACAAAGAAAGGCCTCAGAGAAGCCAGACAGAGGGACATGAGCAGTTTGGGCCAACTCAGGGGACCCTCCACCCTCCATCAAAGCAGTATCTCCCTCCTGCACGCCCCTCACCAGCCACCCTGGGAAGGACCAGAGGTGCCTGCGCATGCAAACTTCAAGGACAGGGTTCTTGCGTTCTGAGCGCTAAGCCCTGAGGGTGAATGAATGTCCCACGCAGCATCCAAGCACAGGGGCCGGGGCCAGGGCCAGGGCTGGAAAAGATGCTGCTGCTCGGGCCTCGGTCACAGCCACCGGGTGGAGCTCTTTCCTCAGCTGCACATCAGGGAGCGTTACAGTGTGCAGCTTGGTAAAGAGGTGAAGTCCAGAAGCCCCAGTGCCCGCCTCCTGCTCTGGCACACTGACTCTATGGAAAGCAGCAGCCCCTCTGTGTGCTGATGAAGTTTCTGGCCACCTGGAAGCACCTGCAGCACCTGGAGCCATCTAGAGCCAGCATGCATCCACTCTCCCACGGCCTCTCCAGTCACAGTAGGAGAGATCAAGCATTTAAATGCTTCCCTGGATTAACAGGACAAAGGCAATGGTGAAGTGCTGTAGACAAGCAGGGTTCTTACCTGGGGTGTGTCCCTCCCAGCAGAGCACAGGAGCAGCAGATGCACCTTGGAGTGGAACTCCACCCTCTCATTGTCCGTGTGACCTGGCTCTTTGTTTCTTTTTTGTTTGTTTGAGATGGAGTCTCACTCTGTTGCCCAGGCTGGAGTGCTGTGGTGAGATATCTGCTCACTGCAACCTCGGCCTCCCAGGTTCAAGTGATCCTCCCACCTCAGCCTCCCAAATAGCTGGGATTACAGCAAGTCCCACCATGCCCAGCTAATTTGTTTTGTATTTTTAGTAGAGATGGAGTTTTACCATGTTGGCCAGGTTGGTCATGAACTCCTGACCTCAAGCGATCTGCCCATCTTGGCCCCCCAAAGTGCTGGGAATTTGGTTGTGAGCCACTGCACCCAGCCTGGCTCTTTGGTCCTTAGCCTCTCTGTGCCTCACCAGTTCCACTGGGTTAAATCATCATGATCCTGTCACAGGGCGGGTGTGAGCAGTGACCAGCAGGGTCCATATCGGGCAGGGAATGTGACTCTGACGTGGCCAGCCCCCTTGCATGGTGTCCGCTGGTGGGGGACTGGGCTGGGGGCTGGCAGTGCCTAGCACCTTTAGAGATGGAATGACAGTCTCCACACTGAAGACCACATTGTAGGGAAACATCAACAGGATGTGGAAATGAATGGCAATTCACAGTCCTGTGCCCCGGGCGCAGACACAGCAGTGATCTGCAGGGATAGCAGAAGTCCAAGGGGCCATCACTGGGTAGGAGGGGCCGTGGTCACAAGAACTTCACAGCCCAAAGCTGGATCCCTGGGCAATGCCTGGCCAGGAGTGCCCCTGAGGCCTATTCCATGACAGTGAACTAAGATCAACGATGCTACAAAAATATAGCAATTTCGGCCAGAATAAAAATGTACTGCTCTCCTTTTTTCATACACAAAAATGTCTATGCATACCAAGAGCTTAGCACTTACCAGGGCCTATATTAGTTTTGTGGGGCTTCCATCATGAAGAACCACACCTGAGTAGCCTAAACAGCAGAGGTCTCTGGTCTCACAACTCTGGAGGCCAGAAGTTCCAAATTGAGGTGTCAGGACTGTGCTCCCTCGGAAGTCTCTAGGGGAGACCCTGTTCCAGGCCTCTCTCCAGCTTCCCATGGTTTGCTGGTGATTTGGGGTGTTGCTTGGCATATAGGTGCATCATCCCAGTCTCTGGGTGGGTGTGTCCAAATTTCTCCTTTTTATAAGAACACCAGTCCTGATAGGTGGGGACCCGCGCACCCTACTCTAGGACCACTTGATCCTTACTGACGGCATCTGCAGTTAACCTGTTTTCAAATAAGGTTGCATTCCGAGATCCTGGGGGTTAGAACTTCAGCGGATGAAATTTTGGGGGATACAGTTCAGCCCCTACTGGGATCTGAGCCATGACCCCATCCAATGGTTTTCAGCCTCCCTTGCAGACACCAGGCTCCCTGAGGGGCCTCTGCCCAGGGCAGGGCTCACAGGCTGGGTGATGCTCCTCCCTGAGCTAGAGCACTGCTTGGCTCTCAGCAGTCATCAGGTCATTGCATCTCCACTCACAGTGGCCACCCCCTTCCCTGGAAGAGGGCCGTCATGCAGCCCACAGCCACACTGCCCATGGTTTGCTGGGGCCCCTGAGGGAGGGGTTGACATCCTCTGGCCTCACTGACCTGGCGCCTCCCATGTTTGGGGCCTTGGTATGTGAGCAGGTGGGGCTGACACATCAGGCCACGAGCTTAGTGAGGCTTGGAGGCTGGATTTCTGTTCCCTCCCTGGCTTTCATACCTGACAGGGGACACCCCTTCAGCCTGGCTTTTCACACCTAGGGCTCAGCCGTGGCTGGCCTGTGGCCACACTAACACAAACAAGAAATCAATGCTCTTATAAGCCACTGAGACTTGGGGCAGTTCGTTACTGTGAGAATGCTGGAATTCAGGGTGCCGTGTAGCACCATGTTTTAAAAAGGAGTCCTGCCAACAAAAATGCTTGGAAACCATTCATCTATCCCAACTCTTTTATTTTACAGATGAGATATAGAGGCTCAGAGAAGCAGTATTAACCTGGCACCAAAGTCTCCTAGCTCTTCTGGGGCCAGGCCCGGGAAAGAGGTGAGAATGGACACCTGGCACCGACTGCTGGCCCCAGTGACTCTATTTTCTTAGCCCCGAATCACACACATCATCTGACCCACCGTTTCAGCAAGTGTGGAACATCCTGGACTCTTGGATGTACTGCTGCATCTTCCAGAGAGTGAGGTGTTCGGTTGCCCTCCTGAGAGCTGAACAGCCTGGCATGAAGGCAGGGACTGTGTACTGTGCCGCTGGTACCAGAGCTGGGAGGTACCCAGAGTTGTGGAATGAATGAATACATTCACAGGCCCACAGGAAGACTGCAAGAGCTCAACTTGAGTTGAACAAGGAGGTTACCTAAGCCCTCAGAACTGCTGCTAATTCTCCCGGCAGAAGGAGACGACTGTCGGAAACTAGGAGGTGCTCAGTGATAATGGAATAAAGGTTTTCTCTCTGCAGAGCTGTCTGGACCACACAGGGGTCACACTTAGATCTGATCATAACATAGCTCCACCTGGACAAGTTGTTTCACCCAACCCTCTTTCCAGCTTGAATCACATCATTACCTTTAAGAATTTCCATTCGTTTTAGTTTCCTGCTAACTGACATCTTCACTATATAAAATACTGGTATAAAAATACTGTGTACCAAGATTTGATACAACTAGCAAATGTTCATTGGTTTACAACAAACCCAAAATACTCATCAACTATGGACTGTTGGATTTAGAAAAATAAGATTGTTGAGCGATTCCAGCTGCATTTGTTTATACAGAACACATTTATTAAGGACCCTGCAGTGTCAGCTTGGTTCTTTGGGTATGCAGCCTTCTATCTGGATCTCTGCAGGCCAGCCAGAATATCTGTTGTTCTTAGTATCAGAGTGGTTGATCTGTGTAGAGAAAAGAAGAGTTTTATTTATTCATTAATCTAATAAACAAGTATTTAATCAGTGTCAGCTGTGAGCAGACACAGCCACTTCCTAGATGTGAATTTGCTCCAACCAAAGCTGGGTGTTTGATTTCCAATACATTTCTTAATAATATATTTTTAAATTTAAATTAATATATAATAGATGTACATATTTTTGGGGTATATGTGATAATGTGATATATCCATATCATGTGTATCAGGGTAACTGGGATATCCATCACCTTAAATTACTTTTTCTTTATGAGAGGTACATTCAAATTATTCTCCTCTATTTTGAAATGTATGATAGATGATTTTAAACTACAGGTGCTCTAACGATCTATTGAACACTATGTCTTATTTCTTCTAACTGTATATTTATATCCTGTTTTTTAACAATATTTGAAGCAGTTGTTAATACGGCTGTAGAACTTTCTGCAATGATGAAAATGTTCTATAATCTACCTATTTGGTGGAGTAGCCCATAGCCACAGTAGGTTATGGAGTACAGATGGTCCCCAACTCATGGTGGTTTGACTTTACAATGGTGCAAAGGAGGTAATGCATTCAGTAGAAACTATACTCCGAGGACCCACACAACCATTCTGTGTTTCACTTCCAGTACAGTGTTCAATAATTCCATGAGACTCTCAACACTTTATTGTAAAATAGGCTTTGTGTTAGGTGATTTTGCCAACTGCAGTCTACTGTTAAGTGTTTTGAGCATGTTTAAGGTAAGCTAAGCTAAGCTATCATCTTTGATAGGTTAGGTATGCTAAATGCATTTTCAATTTACAATATTTTCAAATACGATGCTTTTATTGGGATGTAAGCTGAAGAGCATCTGTACTTTAAACGTGAATAGTGCAACTGATAAACCAAAATTTGAATTCTATTTAATTTTAATGAATTTAAGTATAAAATGTAAATTTAGCTAGTAGGTATCATATTGGACAGTGTAGCTCTAATGTTTAGTTTTCAACTCTGGGGGTAAAACTACATGTTTATATATGTGTGTGTGTGTGTGTGTGTGTGTGTGTGTGTGTGTCTGTGTGTGTGTGTGTGTATGTATTTTTTTTCCCAGAGTTCTTGCAGAGTTCCTTGCTCAGCAAATGTGTATTCATCCTGAAGTGGGTTTAGTCCTCTATATCTTCAACTCTTTCACAGATAATAGAGCACCTTAACTTGATGCTTAAATAAAGTAAGGTGCATCTTATTAATAACCTTGGAATTCTAGTAATATTATCCCTTTTTATATAACAGCTTTACTGGGATATAATTCACATAGTATAAAATCCACCAATGTAAAGTCTGTAATTCAATGGTTTTAGTATGGTCACAGAGCTGTGCAACCATCACCATGGTCAATTTTAAAACATTTTCATCACCCAAACAAGAAGCCATGTACCCATTAGCAGCCACGAATCTCCTTTCCCCCCACCCTAGGCAGCCACGAATCTCCTTTCTGACTCTGTGGATCCTCTCATTCTGGAAATTTCATATAAATGGAATCACACAATATGTGACCTTTTGTGTGTATTTGTTTGTTTCACTTAGCCTGTTTTCAAGGTTCATCCATATTGTAGCATGTATCAGAACTTTATTTCTTTATGTATTTCAATATATTCCATTGTATGGCTATACCATATTTTATATATACATTTCTTAGCCATTAATCAGACATTTGGGTTGATTCCATTTTTTGGCTATTATAAATAATGTTATGTGTGCACAAGTTTCTGTGTGGACCTATGTTTTCATTCTCTTGGGTATATACAAACAAGTGTAATTGTTGGGTCATAGGGTCACTGTATGTTTAACTTTTTGAGGAACTGCCAGAATGTTTCCCAAAGCAGCTGTACCATTTTACATTTCCTCCACTAGTGCATGAGGGTTCTAATTTCTCCATATTCTCACCAGCACTTCATATTATGTCTTTTTAAAAATCATAGCCAACCTAGTAAGTGTTAGGGGGTATCTCATTATGGTTTTGATTTGTGTTTTTCTGAAAACGAATGATGTTGAGTTTCTTTTCATGTGCTTATTGATCATTTGTATATCTTCTTTGAAGTAACATCTATTCAGATCTTTGTCCATTTTTAAATTGGGTTGTCTTTTTATTATTGAGCTGTAAGAGTTCTTTATGTATTCTAGATTCAGGTCCCTTATTTGCAAATATTATCTCCCATTCTGTGGTTTATCTTTCACTTTCTAGAAGGTGTCCTTTGAAGCACAAAAGTGTTTTTTTTTTTAACCTTTAAGTTCAGGGGTACATGTGCAGGATGTGCAGGTTTGTTCATAGGTAAACATGCATCATGGGGGTTTGTTGTACAGATTATTTCATCATCCAGGTATTAAGCCTAGTATCCATTAGTTATTTTTCCTGATTCTCTCCCTCCTCCCACCTTCCAGCCTCTGATAGGCCCCTCTGTTGTGTGTTGTTCCGCTCTATGTGATAGTGTGTTTTCATCATTTAGCTCCTACTTATCAGTGGGATCATGTGACACTTGATTTTCTGTTCCTGCATTAGTTTGTTAAAGATAATGGCCTCCAGCTCCATACATGTCCCTGCAAAGAACATTATCTCATTCTTTTTTATGGTTGCATATTATTTCATGACGTACATGTATCACATTTTCTTTATCCAGTCTATCTTCAATGGGCATTTGGGTTGACTCCATGTCTTTGCTATTGTGGATAGTTTTGTAATGAACATACGTGTTCATGTGTCTTTATGATATAACAGTTTACATTCCTTTGTTTTTTGAATATTAAATTTTACTTATAACAAATATAATTTGTTAGGAATATTCCCAGTAAGGGGATTGCTGGTCGAATAGTATTTCTGTCTTTAGGTCTCTGAGGAATTGCCACGTCTTCCACAATGGTTGAACTAATTTACACTTCCACCAACAGTGTAAAAGCATTCCTTTTTCTCTACAACCTTGCTAGCATATGTTATTTTTTGACTTTTTAATAACAGCCATTCTGACTGGTGTGAGATGGCATCCCATTGTGGTTTTGATGTGCATTTCTCTAATGATCAGTGATGCTGAGCTTTTTTTCATACGCTTGATGGCCACATGAATGTCTTCTTTTGAGAAACGTCTGTTCATGCCCTTTGTCTTATTAATGGGATTTTTTTTGGTAAATTTGTTTAAGTTCCTTACAGATGCTGGATATTAGACCTTTGTTAGATGCATAATTTGCAAAAATTTTCTCCCATTCTAAAGGTTGTCTGTTTATTCAGTTGATAGATTATTTTGCTGGAAGGACAAAAGTTTTAATTTGCTGAAGGGCAACTTACTTTTCTTTTTTTTTTTATTATTATACTTTAAGTTCTAGGGTACATGTGCACAGCATGCAAGTTTGTTACATATGTATACATGTGCCATGTTGGTGTGCTTCACCCATTAACTCATCATTTACATTAGGTATATCTCCTAATGCTATCCCTCCCCCCTCCCCCTACCCCACGACAGGCCCTGGTGTGTGATGTTCCCCTTCCTGTGTCCAAGTGTTCTCATTGTTTAATTCCCACCTATGAGTGAGAACATGCAGTGTTTGGTTTTCTGTTCTTGTGATAGTTTGCTGAGAATGATGGTTTCTAGCTTCATCCATGTCCCTACAAAGGACATGCACTCATCCTTTTTTATGGCTGCATAGTATTCCATGGTGTATATGTGCCACATTTTCTTAATCCAGTCTATCATTGATAGACATTTGGGTTGGTTCCAAGTCTTTGCTATTGTGAATAGTGCCACAATAAACATACGTGTGCATGTGTCTTTATAGCAGCATGATTTATAATCCTTTGGGTATATCCCCAGTAATGGGATGGCTGGGTCAAATGGTATTTCTAGTTCTAGATCCTTGAGGAATCGCCACACTGTCTTCCACAATAGTTGAACTAGTTTACAGTCCCACCAACAGTGTAAAAGTGTTCCTATTTCTCCACATCCTCTCCAGCACCTGTTTTTCCTAACTTTTTAATGATTGCCATTCTAATTGGTGTGAGATGGTATATCATTGTGGTTTTGATTTGCATTTCTCTGGTGACCAGTGACAACGAGCATTTTTTCATGTGTCTGTTGCCTGCATAAATGTCTTCTTTTGAGAAGGGTCTGTTCATATCCTTCGCTCACTTTTTGATGGGGTCATTTTTTTCTTGTAAATTTGTTTGAGTTCTTTGTAGATTCTGGATATTAGCCCTTTGTCAGATGAATAGATTGCAAAAATTTTCTCCCATTCTGTAGGTTGCCTGCTCACTCTGATGGTAGTTTCTTTTGCTGTGCAGAAGTTCTTTAGTTTAATTAAATCCCATTTGTCAATTTTGGCTTTTGTTGCCATTGCTTTTGGTGTTTTAAACATGAAGTCCTTGCCCATGCCTATGTCCTGAATGGTAATGCCTAGGTTTTCTTCTAGGGTTTTTATGGCTTTAGGTCCAACATTTAAGTCTTTAATCCATCTTGAATTAATTTTTGTATAAGGTGTAAGGAAGGGATCCAGTTTTAGCTTTCTACATATGACTAGCCAGTTTTCCCAGCACCATTTATTAAATAGGGAATCCTTTCCCCATTTCTTGTTTTTGTCAGGTTTGTCAAAGATCAGATGGTTGTAGATATGTGGTATTATTTCTGAGGGCTCTGTTCTGTTCCATTGGTCTATATGTCTGTTTTGGTACCAGTACCATGCTGTTTTGGTTACTGTAGCCTTGTAGTATAGTTTGAAGTCAGGTAGTGTGATGCCTCCAGCTTTGTTCTTTTGGCTAAGGATTGTCTTGGCAATGCAGGCTCCTTTTTGGTTCCATATTAACTTTAAAGTAGTTTTTTCCAATTCTGTGAAGAAAGTCATTGGTAGCTTAATGGGGATGTCATTGAATCTATAAATGACCTTGGGCAGTATGGCCATTTTCACGATATTGATTCTTCCTATCCATGAGCATGGAATGTTCTTCCATTTGTTTGTGTCCTCTTTTATTTCATTGAGCAGTGGTTTGTAGTTCTCCTTGAAGAGGTCTTTCACATCCCTTGTAAGTTGGATTCCTAGGTATTTTATTCTCTTTGAAGTATTTTATTCTCCTTCTTTTGTTGTTAGTGATGTCATAACTAAGAAACCATTGCTTAAACCAAAGTCACAAAAATTTATGCCTCTGTTTTCCTCTAAGAGTTTAATAGTGTTAGCACTTCAATTTACATATTCGGTTTACTGTTACTTAATTTTTGTATATAGTGTGAGGTAGAGTCCAAATCTATTCTTTTCCATGTGAATATCCAGCTTTCCCAATACCATTTGTTGCAGAGATGATTCATTCCCCATTAAATAATCTTGGCACTCTTGTCTAAAGTGAATTGATCAAAAATGTGAGAACATGCACATCTGCTGGAGTCTAAATTCTATTTAATTTCTCTGTATGCCTATCTTTATGCCAGAGTGACAGTATCTCAATCACAGCAGCTTTGTGTTATGTTTTGAAATTGGGACATGTGAGCCCTGCAACTTTGTTCTTTTTCAAGAACATTAAAAAGATGTTTTTGTTATTTGGGTCTCTTGAATTTCCATATGAATTTTAGGATAAACTTTTCAATTTCTACAAAAGATATCAACTTGGATTCTAGTAGGAATTGTGTTAAATCTGTAGATCAATTAATACAGTATTGAGATCTTAACAATATTAAAATTTCTGACCCATGAACATGGAATATCTTTTTTTTAGGTCCTCAATTTCTTTCAACGTGTTTTACTGTTTTCAGTGTACTAGTCTTGCATCTCCTATGTTAAGTTTATTCCTAGGTATTTTATTTTTTTGATACTGTTATAATTGCTTTCTGAATTTCATTTTCAGGTTGTTCATTGCAAGTAAAGAGAAGTATAATTGAGTTTTTACATTGATTTTTGTGTCCTGCAACTTCGCTAAACTTGATATAAGTTCAAATAGTATTTTAGTGGACTTCTTAGGATTTCTATTAAGTTGGTGCAATTACTTTTGCATCAGCCTAATATATATAAAAATCATGTCATCTGTAAACAGAAATAGTTTTATTTATTTATTTATTTATTTATTTTTGAGATGGAGTTTCACTCATGTTGCCCAGCCTGGAATGCAGTGGCACTATCTTGGCTCTGCAACCTCTGCCTTCTGGTTTCAAGCGATTCTCCTGCCTCAGCTTCCTGAGTAGCTGGGATTACAGGCACCTGCCACCATGCCTGGCTAATTTTTTGTATTTTTAGTAGAGATGGGATTTCACCATGTTGGCCAGGCTGGTCTTGAACTCCTGACCTCATGATCTGCCTGCCTTGGCCTCCCAAAGTGCTAGATAGATTACAGGCGTGAGCCACTGCACCCGGTCTACTTCTTCCTTTCTAATGTGACAACAGATCTTTCTTCTCTCCCTTTCCTTCCTTCCTTCCTTCCTTCCTTCCTTCCTTCCTTCCTTCCTTCCTTCCTTCCTTCCTTCCTTCCTTCTTTCCTTCCTTTCTTTCTTTCTCTTTCCTTCTCCTTCCTTTCCTCTTTTTTTTCTTTCTTTTTCTCCCTTCCCTTCCCTTCCTTCCTTCTCACCCCTTCCTTCCTTCCTTCCTCCCTTCCCTTCCTTCTGTCTCCCTCTCTTTCCCCTCCCTTCCTTCTTAGAATCTCCACTACAATGTTGAAAAATGTATCAATGATGAATATCCTTGCCTCATTGCTGATCTTAGAGAAAAAACATTCTGGTTTTCACCATCAAGTATGCTATTAGCTAGGAGTAAATTCTCTTTTACGTTTAGTTTGTTGAATGTTCTTTATCGTAAAGGGGTGTTGAATTTGTCAAAATTTTTTTTCTGTGTCTGTTAAGATAGTCACGTCGTTTTGCTTTTCATTCTATTAATGTTGTACACATTACATTGACTGATTTTTGGATGTTAAGCCAACTTTGTATGTCTGGGATAAATCCCACTTGTCTTATATATCCCTTCTTAAAAACACCCTTCAGATTAATGTATTCATTGTTGAGACTCTGGAAATCTTTTAAAAGGTGGCTCCTGCCTTTAAAAGCTAGCAATCCAAGCATGAAAAGGCAAATAACAACAATGAAAAGTACTGCATGCCCTCTCAGGGAAGGTACAAAATGCCAAGGGCATTACCGGCAGTGGTGGCAGGGCCAGAGAGGCTTCTCAGAAGAAACAGCCTTGAGGTGGATCTTTAAGGCGGCTTTGAGAAGGCACCCCCTGCACGGAGGGAGGCAGGTGCAGAGGTCCACACGTGGAAAGTTACTGCAGGAGTATAAAGACGAGACCTGAACAGAACAAGCATATGCGCTGCAGGGTGTGGGAAGAGCAGCCACTCATGAGGCTTTGCTGGGGTGCTGAGCACACAAAGCATGGGAGGGGCTGAGTGGGGCTCAAGACAAGGGTCTGTGCTCCAGTTAGGATCACCAGGGACAAGACTCAGACCATGCTGGAGATGATGAGAATGACGGCTCCTCCTGCTGTGTCGTGCTTGTCATGGAGCAAGGCAGGCTCCGCTACCCACAGTTCAGCGTGCAGAAGAGGCTCAGGCCTATGAAGTGCCAACCTCAGGTCATGTAGTCAGGGTGGCCAAGTCCAGATCTGAACCAGGTTATCCTCACTTCCAAGACTCCTGTCCTTATTTATTTCTCAGTTTCCTTCCTCCTATAAAACCAAGAGGTTGGATGGAATAATCTTTGAAGTTCCTTGTACTTTAAAATTCAATTCAGCAGGTAGTGGGGTCATTAAAGGCTCTGCATGAGAGTGGCCCAGGCACTGTGCCTAGAAAGCCGACTCCTGGAATAGCAGGTGGAGTGGGAGTGAACAGGGGGCTGGGGAGACCCCTGAGGACTCAGGAGGCCCTCCCAACATGGGTACACCATCCTTAGGGAAATATATCACCTGCAAGTCTGAATAGCCAAAGTAACACAGACACAAATGGATCCTTCAATGGCACTTGTCTCAAGCTCGTGGTAAGACCTGTCTTGAAGCCCTGGCTACCAGTCCAGGCCTCGCCAACATTTAAGCAAACATCCTTTAGCGCCCCTGAACCAGAGCAACTCTAGTAACTCTCCAGCACTGACTGCTTGCTATGTTCAGGTCTCATCTTTATACTCCTGTAGTAACTTGGATAACTTTTAGCTGACACAAGTGGGCAAAACAGGCATTTTCCTGAAATTCACTTGGAGCCGCCATTTCCAAACACATTCCTTTTCTAAATTCAGTCCTGTGACATCCAGTCTTTCTCTTGATTTCTCCCATTCCAGAAACTCTTTCATATGAAGGAAATCATAAGGAAGGACCACCACTATCTCTGTGCAATTCCAATGAGGTTTTTGTTTTCTATTACTTAGCTAAACATTAATAAAGAACCTGTTTGATGAGATGTTAACATTTGAGTTAAAAAGAATTTCAGCCTCACACCCCCGCCTTTCTGATACAGTCTGGACACTCTCATAAATAAGCTGGAGAACTGCAGCATTGGTAGTAATAATAACCACGGATGCTCGCGTGCATGGGCCGATCCCTGTGTGGCACAACGCCCCGGCTGCCAGGAGTACCTGCTCACTGTCACCCTTGCTGGTTAAATAAGCTGGGGTGGTTAGATAAGGTAGGACAAGGCCCCTGGAGATGCTGAAGGGGACTGTGGAGCTGGGAAGGAGGGAAAGAGGAGGAGGAGGAACAGGGTAAAAGTGGGGAAGGAGCAGAGAAGTCGGAGGACGCTGTTAAGGGGAAGTGTGGGTATGTATGTGGAACCAGGGCCTCCATTATCTAACCACCCCAGCCGGGGAGCTCCAGGAAGGCCCAGCTGTTCTGGGTTACAGGACTCCACTCTGAGCTTCATGTGTTTATCTTCTTTCATCTTCAGGAGTCCTTCTGTGACAGGAACTATCTTTATTCACCTCTCACAGGTGATGATTCTGAGCACAAAGGGGTAGATAACCTTCCAAGACCACACAGCCAGGTGGATAAAGCCTGGACGTTCTGAAGATGCCAGCCTGTGGCACAATCACACAAGGGGTCGGAGAGAAGAGGGCCGAGTATTCGCTCCCCAGGGTCGACCTGAGGAAATCCCGGGGAGAATGGGGTGCACACCGCAGCACAGCTGCTGGCCCTGGAGGAGGCAGGAAAGCTGGAGCCCAGAGAGGTGACGTGACTTAAGATCACATGACGTCCCCTCGCAAAACTAACACAGGACCCCAAGCCCCTGCTTCCCTGTTGTGTGGCTGGTTCAGCTTGCCCTCAATGTGGGTCCAGGCAGTGGTGGGGCCCAAGAAGCCCCACCAATCAGAGCTCAGAGAGTGCCTCTCTTGTTAGGGCAGACCCATGACAGCTCACTGTATAAGCAAGTGCCCAGGCACAATCATAAGCAAGGAGGGGTTGAGGCCAGGGCCCTGGGAAACATTCCCTACATGTTCTGCAGGGCTGACTTCCTGGCTCTAGAGGAATATGAAGTCACAGGGGCAAAACATGCTTGTTTAGATGCATGCTAAAATAACCATGGTTTCCAGCCTCCAGAACATGAGACTAGAGGGGGTCACAGAAGGTCTAGGGTTTCCTGGGAACTAGTCACAAGTTATCTGGTTGTGTGGCCTGCACTGAAGTCACACCTTATACAGGCCCCTTCTCCTCCACCTCAGGTGGTCATGGCAACAAGAAGATGCTGAACTGCTTCTGTTGCTTGTCTTTCTTCCCACAACTGTATCCACACCAGACAGCACAAGGAGGCAGACTAGGACCAAATGTCAGAGCCTGAAATCAGAAGCAGCCTACTGCACACCCTGGAGACATAGAAATCTCTGCTTTCTTGGAATTTCTAGCTAAGTGGAAAGGAGGCCCTTATCCTCAGAAGGTATAATGGGGAGTGCTTGCTCCTTGGCCATGCAGCACAATTTCCTCCTCTTCTGCACCAGTTACCGCAGCATCATTTCCTGGAGAGGAGAACTCTCTGACTTCTCCAGGACGTCATGATTGTCATCGGATGCTCAGCTTGTTACTCCCACACATTTTACAAACCCTCAGTTGGAATTTTCACAGGAGACTTAGTGGTTGGTAAGTAAGAACGTCATTTTTTGCTCTTTACTTCTCTTTGATAAATAAAGGTCATAAAGGGAGGGACTTAGAGTCAATCGTGCACATGTGTGCAGCATTGATTTGGTGTCCAGCCTCTTCTGCATGTTTGGCGTTCACCCTGTCTGTTCATGCTCTCAGCCATCTTAAGAGGTGAGCTCTCTCACTTTCCCCGTAGCAGGGGCTTGGGGAGGTAAACCTCCTGCCCAAGGAAGAAGAGGCCCAGGACAGACCACGTTGGCTGCAGCATGGTGAAAAATCAATACCAACAGCCCATTCAGAATTTTCTACTTTGAAAGAGATTGGAGAAGTTTGAAACTTCTGTCCGGATCTAATGCTGATCTCATGGAAACAGTTGACAAAACTCTTATGTTTGGAGACAGGGAGTTATAACATTACCACCAGAATGTTTTCAAGTCACAGCACTTACTATACTCACCACTGGTGGGAAGGGACATTTAAAAACCACTCACCTTTTCTCTCTGAATTTCGGAAGGGAGTTCAAAGCCTTTTGCTGCAAGAAATACCCAGCTAGACCTGAATTTCATGTTCCTGATTTCTTTACTTCCAAGTTCTTCTATGGCATTCTTTGCATCATTATTCAGTCTGCGGGACAAAGGTAAAAGCATGTGAGCATCTCAGGGAGATGTGGAGGGGAGTGGAGCCCTGCTCTGGGTGTATTACACTGTGCGTCCTTGGACGGAGGTTTCTAAACACATTTATCTCCTGCTGCAGTGCATGACACACAGTGGCAGCTAAGAGGCACACGTGCTTCTTGAGGATGTCACATTTCTAGTTAACCATTGGACATCCAGAGCCATTTTAGACCCCAATTTGGGACACAGAATTCTACTTCTCAATTCCGGAAAGCCCTTGTGCTTTGGGGTTCAATCACAGGCCCACTCTCAGCCAACACAATTTTCGGCTATTGCTCTGCCCCTTGTTTACTGACCACAAAATAAGGTGGAGAGAAGTTGCTGAAAGATGAAAGCAAATGTCAAAACTACCCCGTTTTCATAATCAGAAAAGTCCGCATCAAAAAGGAAAAAGAAATGTAAACAATACTGCCACTGCAAACAGTAAGATTTAGAGGAAGTGACAGGAGGGTAGACAGGAAAGTAAACAGTTAAGTTTAGATTGTTCTAAGTGAGTGAAATCAGAGTTTTTCAAAGTATGTGCTAAGGAACTTCGGTTTGGTAAGATGCTCCATGAAAAAAGGAATCTGAGGTCAGATACATTTGGGAAACGCTGTGGTCAGTAGCCCTATCTGGGAAATTCACAATGCAAATAAGCACTTTGAAGGTTCTTAGACATTCTGCAGCAAAGACAAAGGTTTGGTTTACTTAGTAAGATACACTCTGAGAAGCACTGACCTACATCCACTTCTAGTACAGTATTGAATGTGTATGTTCGTATTTCTTTATTCTCTTCTTCTGTGTGTGTTTTTTTGTTTTTGTTTTTGTTTTTGACAGAGTCTCACTCTGTCACCAGGCTGGAGTGCAGTGGTGCGATCTCGGCTCACTGCAACCTGTGCCTCCTGGGTTCAAGTGATTCTCCTGCCTCAGCCTCCTGAGTACCTGGGACTACAGGTGCGTGCCACCAAGCCCGGCTAATTTTTTTTATTTTTAGTAGAGATGAGGTTTCACCATGTTGGCCAGGATGGTCTCGAACACTTGACCTCGTGATCTGCCCACCTCGGCCTCCCAAAGTGCTGGGATTACACATGTAAGCCACTGCGCCCAGCCTCTTTTCCTATTTCTATAGGGAAATTATCTCAATTTCCTTTCACATTGCTGTAAGTATTAATGCCACCCTGGGTTTAGGCTTTCTGTCCAGAGGTTATTTTTTCTGTCCTAATTATGGTTAACAGCGGCTTTGTCTTGATTCCTTGAAATACTCCTTTGATTTAGATTCTAGTACTTCTGTGGTTAGAGATGTAATTTTTTTAAAGAAATGCCATCTATTTTGTCATGATCTTTCATTCTTTTTCCTTAGAGAAGTACTTTGCTCCTGGACTTTCTACTTCTCCCCAGAGGATGTCACTAAGAGGCCCTGGCAGTCTCTGTCCCAGCTGGCTTCTCTTGCCCACCGCTGTGACACATCTACACCCACTCACCTTGTGCTTCCGTCGTCATAGGTCACCATGAAGAGCAGGGATTTTGGAGGAGCACTCTGAATAAACTTTATCATCGGTCCAGAGTTATCTATTGGGGGATGCAAGTCAGTTTTAGGGTCTTTGCTATTCACTGAGGCTCTGCCTTGGGTGCTGGGCTTCCTCCTGCACCTGCATTCTGTGTCCACTCTGAATCCTTGGGGTTCTTCTTGCTGCTCAACTCTGCAGATGATGTGCTAGCTCTGGATATGTGAACATTCACTGGGTACCATGGGGACTATCTGAGGTGAGTGGCACAGTGTAGAAGGAAAAGAACTAGGCAGAACACTTGCAATAGGTGTTCAGGGTGGTAGTGAAAGGGGGTCAAGATAAGGAGCTTTTTTTTGACCAACAAACAAGAGAAGTAGAGCCTCTGGTAGAAAAAGAAAAAAAACCCTCCTTAGAAATGAGATCATAAAGATTATATTAACCAAACTCTTAACAAGCAGCAGCCTGTGTGGCACAGGTGGAGTGTTCTCTGCGGTCACTGATAAAGCGCCACACCCACACCATGACCACTGAGCAGAGCAGCCTTGCAATCACACCTCCCTGTGCAGAAGACAGACTCACACAGAACTCAAACATGAGACGTGTGGAACATGGGCAAGTCTGTGCCAAGAGACTTATCTATGCCTTATAAAATAAAGATAAGGCCGGGCGCGGTGGCTCAAGCCTGTAATCCCAGCACTTTGGGAGGCTGAGACGGGCGGATCACGAGGTCAGGAGATCGATACCATCCTGGCTAACACGGTGAAACCCCGTCTCTACTAAAAAATACAAAAAACTAGCCGGGCGCAGTGGCGGGCGCCTGTAGTCCCAGCTACTCAGGAGGCTGAGGCAGGAGAATGGCGTGAACCCGGGAGGCGGAGCTTGCAGTGAGCTGAGATCCGGCCACAGCACTCCAGCCTGGGTGGCAGAGCGAGACTCCGACTCAAAAAAAAAAAAAAAAAAAAAAGTAAAATAAAGATAAACCACAAACCCTGTTACTCACCACTGTGGCTCATTATTTACTGTTTTGCTTAGGTTAACTGCAGGGTACAACTGTGTCCTTCTCATTGGGTGGGTGCAGGCGTTTTCTATTCTTTGTCTTCACTATCTTTATAAAAGCTTGTTTTTGACAGTCTCAGTGATATATAAAAATAAGAGGGGATAGTATATCCTGGCCAGCAACTGTAGTCAAGAGTCAGTGCCCAGAAAGGAGAGACCATCGAGAGAGACTGGGCACCCGTGGGTTCCGGGAATCCTTGTGCTGCGCCCAGCAGAGCACTGTGAGTCACCAGGAGTAATTGTGACAGCTTTCAAAGGATGATGGTATTTAGGGCTGGATGCTGGTGACTGTATTTGTATTTGGTTTTTTTTTTTGAGATGGAGCCTCACTCTGTCACCCAGGCTGGAGTGCAGTGGTGCGATCTCGGCTCACTGCAAGCTCCGCCTCCCGGGTTCACATCATTCTCCTGCCTCAGCCTCCCGAGTAGCTGGGACTACAGGTGCACGCCACCATGCCTGGCTAATTTTTTGTATTTTTAGTAGAGACGGGGTTTCACCCTGTTGGCCAGGATGGTCTCAATCTCCTAACCTCGTGATCTGCCTGCCTCGGCCTCCCAAAGTGCTGGAATTACAGGCGTGAGCCACAGTGCCCGACCGGCTTTTTTTTTTTTTTTTAAAGGCTTTTTCTCTTTCTTATTATATCATGAGAGCTAAAAAGAGAAAGACTGAAGAAAACTAACAGAAGAAAAGACATTTGTAGATGATGCCTTCAAATGTTCTATGAATTCAATTAGAGTTTAAGAGGATCTACATAAGACCACACTAGATTACTCAGGAGAACTGCTGGCATTTTTCTAGTAGACAAAATAAAAATGGTTGACATTTTTCTTTGTGCTTTGTAATCTTAATTTTATGTTTAAAATCCATTTGAATTTTAACAGAAAAAATTTTCTTACCGCCTTCATACATATCAAAATGTTGTGTTGCTGTCACATTCCCAGTTACATCTGAAAATGAAAGAAATAGTATTTTAAAGGAAAGTTCACAGAACTAGGGCACACTTGTGACACCAGGGCCTGGGGAAGGAAATATTTCTTCCCTGTCAATCTCAAGGAAACCCCACTGATGTAATGATCCGGCCTGCAGAGACACGGCTGGCCCTTTGAGGAGAGTCCCCAAAACAAGATCACAGGAAAGTGCTGGAAGATGTGCTAGAACTTTCTACCAGTTTGCTTCACGTGACAATTGATGGAACACTAATAACTCCCCCACCCACCTCGTCCCACAGAAACACCAGAGACACCTCACACAGGCCCACCCACCTCTTCTCAGAGAAACACCAGACACCCCTCTCAAACAGACACCGCATCATCCCACAGAAACAACAGAGCCCCCTCAGCCAGGCCCAACAGCCTAAGCCCACAGAAACACCAGAGTCCCCTCAGCCAGGCCCGATCAGTTTAGCCCACAGAAACACCAGAGCCCCCTCAGCCAGGTCTACCTGCCTCATCCCACAGAAACACCAGAGTCCCCTCAGCCAGGTCTAACCACCTCAGCCCACAGAAACACCAGAGCCTCCTCAGCCAGGCCCAACCGCCTCAGCCCACAGAAACACCAGAGTGCCCTCAGCCAGGTCCAACCAGCTGAGCCCACAGAAACACCAGAGTCCCCTCAGCCGGATGCAATCGGCTCAGCCCACAGAAACACCACAGCCCCCTCAGCCAGGTCCAATCGCCTCAGCCCACAGAATCACCAGAGCCCCCTCAGCCAGGCCCATCTGCCTTAGGCCACAGAAATACCAGAGTCCCCTCAGCCAGGCCCATCCGCCTCTGCCCACAGAATCCCCAGAGTCCCCTCAGCCAGGCCCAACCGCCTCATCCCACAGAAACACCAGAGTCTGCTCCGCCAGGCCCAAGCAGCTCAGCCAGGCCCAAGCAGTTTAGCCCACAGAAACACCAGAGCCCCCTCAGCCAGGCCGACCTGCCTCATCCCACAGAAACACCAGAGCCCCCTCAGCCAGGCCGACCTGCCTCAACCCACAGGAACACCAGAGCCCACTCAGCCTGTTCATTTCCTACTTTACAGTCTCCTTCAGGGCTGTCAGACTAGGAGCATTTTATCTCCACTTCCACAGCCCTCGCGTCTCGGGGCTATATGTCCACTCACTCATAGGGACGTTGTGGGAAACCCTTTCCTTCTCCTCCGGGCCCCTCAATGGCAACTGTGAGAGAACTTTTTTCCAGACCTAAGAGAAAGGCCAGGTTTTGTTTCCCATGAGGCTGCAGTGGCTTTTATCACACAGAAGTATGAGATGGTCTGTGGTCTCAGCCCCTAAGCAGACACTGGGACTCTGGGAGCAAATGAGAGGCTCAGTCCAGGACCACAGTCTGCACCCCTTTGGCGGCCCTTCTGGTTTTAACCCTACCTTTGGCCTATCCCTCTGTTTTTTCCTTTTTTTTAAATAAAATCTATAGTTGGTTTTCAGTTGTTTATTTGTTGTTAGAACCACAAATAATCTGTGAAGTGAGACATGTGAAAATAATTGAATATATAATTTCAAAATGCATTAAAATATAAACCTAGCCTAAATCATGTGCAAAAGTCTTGAAAACCCAAGGTACCTTTGCAAATCTGACCAGAGAGCTTTTAGAGAAGTTTAAAGAAAATATTTAATAACTTACAGTTGACAATGGCAATGTTTATTCCTCTGGCAACATTTCCCAGCTTTTCTCCCATAAGCCTGAAATGGAGCTAAGCATTAGTCAAGTACCAAGAGGCATGCAACTCTCCCCGCTCCACGAAGTCTTTGCCTGACCAAATGTCAGTCTCATCTGCTGTCCCCCACCTTTTCCTTGAAGGTCTGCACTGGCCTTGGTGCAGCTCCTGAGAACACCACCCCCATGCTTACCCACACACATCTACTCCCAATGTCTACAGACTCAGTCCCTCAGGGGACCTGGAATCTCAGGGCACCTGGACACTGCATTCAATCTTACAATTTAGACAAATGGCTAGGGTGAAGAAAACCCAACATTTATTTAGCTCAGACTCTTCACAGATGTACTTTTTTGTTAACTTATTATCTATTTATTGATTGAGGCAGGGTCTCACTCTGTCATCCAGATTGGAGTGCAGTTGTGCGATCTTGGCTCACTGCAACCTCTGCCTCTCAGGCTCAAACAATCCTTCCGTCTCAGTCTCCCAAGTAGCTGGAACTACAAGCGTGCACCACTATAACTGGCTACTTTAAAAAAATTTTTTTGTAGAGATGGAGTTTTGCCATGCAGCTAAGGGCGGGTCTTGAACTCTTGGGCTCAAGTGATCCGCCCGCTTCAGCCTCCCAAAGCACTGGGATTATAGACATGAGCCACTGTGCCCAGCCATGTCACTTAATTTTTAACCTTTAAATTGGAGAATATGAAATGCCAAATTCAAGAGGATTGTGCCCTAAAATCAGGAAGACTAAATGACTTTCCTGGAGATGGTAATTATTGCTGAAGATCACAGAAATTGTGTGTGTGCATGTTGTACATGTGCATGTTCCCATTGTCAAGTGTCAGAATCAATGACGTTAGCTTTATGAAAAGAATTTGGAAGCCTTCCTCCTTTCTCCATGCTTTGGAATAGTGAACACAAAACTTTAATATTCTGTTTTGACACCTTTACCTAAACTCCCCTATGAGTTTTCTAGGCTTAGTGCTTTTTGACAATTTTAGAGAATATTCCATAATAACTTGAAGCAGAAAGAACTTTCTGATAATAGAAAATTGGCTAATCTAAACCAACTCTCTAATAGAGAAAAACAGAAAACATGAGGCAAGTTTTATTGTTGCTGTTGTTGTTAAAGATCTGGTTGTATACATTAGAGACCAAATAAGGTAGTACAGAATTTCCCAGGCCAAAATCTGGAAGAAGACTAAATTTCATGTTGGTAAGTCCAGCATTTAAAACTACTTTTAACCAAGGAGAATTTTCTGATTCCAGAAAAGGTGTGTAAGGATGTGAACAGCTCTTCTGACAACCATGTGAGCCAAGGGAACAGAAGTTGGAAGCCAAGGTCAGGGCCATGTTAAATCTCCCACATCTTATTTGGGCTGAGGTCACAAAGGGTTGAATCCTGAAAGTGAGAGCAAACCAGAAATAAATCAGAGCTTGTATAAACTTCAGCCTAGTTTTTAGTCAACTAGGTGGCCCAGAAAATCTTTAACACTTATTCAGGTCATCCTGTTCTGCTAACGGTTCCAGGTCCCTGGGAGAAGGAAAGACAATTCCTCAGAAGAAGATATCATCCCATGCCTCAATTTTTCTAAAAAAACAGGTGCAAGATCATATGAAACCTGACACGTGAGGAAAGAAGCCAACGCACACAAGAGCCAATGGAACCAGCAGAAAACAGTAGATAACAGTGACAGACTCACAGGCACTCTGAATGGTTGTATACATTAGAGACCAAATAAGGTCTAAATGCTTAAATTAGAGACGAAATGCTAGAGTTATCCAACTCAGACTTTAACTATAATGTATTCAAAAACATGGTTGATAAAATTAAAAATTTCAGAACTGAAAAGTACCAAAACTGACATGCTGATTTAAAAAAGAACCAGAATAAATTTCTAAAACTAAGATAATATAGTAACCTAAAATCAGTAGTGAATGAATGGGTTTGACAGCAGATTAGGCACAGTGGAAGAGAGAATCAGTGACTGGAAAACATCTCTGACCATGATAAAGAGAAGAGAGATAAACAAATGGAAAATACAAAATAGATTGTAGGCTATAGAGAATATAGTAGTGATAAGGTCTAACATATGTTTCATTAAGAATCTCAGAAGAAGAGGAGAAAGTGAATGGGCAGAAGATACAAGAGCAGATAATTTGTTAAATTTGATGAAGGACTTCAATACCTACATATTTAAGAAACTCAAAAAAACTCCAAAGAAGATAAAACAACAAAAGACACACTGGGGTACAAATGTTGAAAACCAAAAACAAGGAATCTCAAAGGTTACAGGGATGAGGGGAACAGGCAGTTACTTTCACAGTAGCAACAATAAGACTGTCAGCTGACTTCTCAAAAGGAAAATATAGAACCTAGAAGACAGTGGAATAGTACCTTGAATGTGCTGAAATAAAATAATGGCCAACACAGCCTGCAAAAGTGTTTTTCAGGAACAAAGATGAAATAAAGATATTTCAAAGAAACATAAACTGGAAGGATTCACCATCAGCAGACCATGCTATTTTTCAGGAATGAAGGTGAAATAAAGATACTTCAGAGAAGCATAAACTGGAAGAATTCACCATCAGCAGAACATGCAGCAGCGTTTGCTCTGTGTCTTTTGCTGTAATAAACCTTACCTATAAGTGTAACATGTTATTGGGTCTTAGGAGTTTTTCTAGAGTATCACCGAATTTGAGGCTAGTTGTGAGAATCCTTCTGCAAAAAAACACTCAACAGAAATGTAGGTACATGTGCACCAAGAGACATAAACAGTACTGGGCATAATAACCCCAAACTGGGGAAGACTCAAATGTCATTCAACCATAGAGTGGATAACTGTAACATATTTACGCAATGCAATACGAGACAGCAATGAACATCTAAGAACAATAGCTACATCCAACAAGAAGGATAAATCTCAGACACAAAAGAGTATTTGGTTTACGATTCCATTTATACAAAGTCCAAAACAGACAACATTAAACAAATGTTTAATTAAGTAACAGTATTTTGTAATGCATGCTTAGGCAGTAAAACTACCAAGCAAAGTGAGGAAATTAATCGACATAAAAAACATCCAGGTTACCATTGGGCAGGAAGGAAAGAGGAAGTTGCATGTGGGAAGGGGTACACAGAGGGCTTATGGAGAGATAAGTGATAGTCTACTTCTTAGCCAGGATGGTGGTTACACAAGTGTTCACATTATCATAATTTATTACAAAATGATATATTCATCATGTTATTCATTGCAGCATTATTGGTAATACCAAAATATATCAAACATCAGAAATGCCTATCAGTGCAGAACTAGTTGAATAAACTATGACACATCCATGCTATGGAATACCACATATCAATAAAGGAAATGAGGAAAGCCTTATGTACTGATATGGAATAATCTCTATTAACTGTTAAGTGAAGAAAGCCAAAGTCAAAACTGTGTATAGAGTTTACCACCTTTTATGTAAGAAAGGATATATATGTGTGTGTACATATGAGTGTATATGTATATACATGTGTATATACACATATATGTGCACATATTCATACATACATATACATATATTCACAGGTATACATGCACATATATACATGTATACAAAACATACATAGATATGTATTAATTATATATATATATAGCTTATTTTTTGCCATTAAAAAATACTGGAAGAATAAATCAAAAACGAATTTAAAAATTAATGGAGATGGGAACAGGAGGTGGGGAGAAAAGGTGGAGAATACAGGGAAGATTTCTCTGAGCCTCCTTTTTTGGAACTGTAATGTTCAAACATAATGCTGATTTCTGAACAACATAAATATATATACAAAAATTAAATGAAACCCAAAGAAAAAGAGAAAAACCTAGCATTGAAAGCAAATGGAAATTAATCCAATGTAAAATAACTACAGGGAAAGTAATTATTTCATATGACTGTGGCCATTGCTATGAGTTGAATGTTTGTCACATGTCTCAAAGTCATGTGGAAATTTCATTGCTATTGCAACAATATTAAGAGGTGGGACATTTAGGAAGTGATTAGGCCATGACGACTCTGCCCTCCTGAATGGATTAATGCTGTTATCACAGGAGTGGGTGGGTTCCTTATAAAAGGACAACTTTGGCTGGGCATGGTGGCTCACACCTGTAATCCCAGCACTTTGGGAGGTTGAGGCAGGCGGATCACAAGGTCAAGAGATCAAGACCATTCTGGCCAACATGGTGAAACTCTGTCTCTACTAAAAATACAAAAATTAGCTGGGCATGGTGGTGCACGCCTGTAGTCCCAGCTACTCGGGAGGCTGAAGCAGGAGAACTGCTTGAACCTGGGAGGCAGAGGTTGCAGTGAGCCGAGATGGTGCCACTGTACTCCAGCCTGGTGACAGAGTGAGACTCTGTTTCAAAAAAAAAAAAAAGACAACTTCAATCCCCTTTTGTCTCTCTCTCTCTGTCTGCTGGAGCTGGGATACCCTTCTACTTCTCCTACTTTGAACATGAGAACTCCAGGCTCTCCAGCCTTTAGACTCCAAGACTGACACCAGCAGAACCCCCATCTCCTATTGATTTTCAAACTGAGAATGACACCATCTGCCTCTCCGGTTCTGAGGCTTTGGTACTTGGACTCAGCCATGTTACCAGCATCCCAGGGTCTCCAACTTGCAGATGGCCTGTCATGGGACCTCTTGGCCTCCATAATTGCATAAGCCAATTTCCCTAATAAATAAATCCACTCTTTCCTTTCTCTTCCTACCTCCCACTGCCATTGGCTCTGTCTCTCTGGAGAGCCTTGATTAATATAGACATCTGACTTTTTATACCCTTAATAAAATATTTTTAAACCTGTAAGGAACTGCAAACAACATTTTTTAACTTCGCTCAGTAGTTGTATTGTTAGTAGTCCTGGTATTGTAATTTGAAGGCAAAGGTTAATAGTACTAGGAACCAAGATTCTCAGTGTAAAGGAAGAGTTAAAATGTAAAATCAAAGAACTTAAGGGGGTAAGACTCCTGCACTGTTGAATTTGAATTGTAAATGCTAATGTAAATTTATGATTTAGAAACAAATGCATTGCTTGGTTCTGTCCACTAAAAGTGGCCATGGGTGTCTAGGTCTCAGTTTCTAAATACCATGTCCCATTAAGGAACTGTCCTTTTAGAGAAATGGCTGATTTCAGTCTGAACAAAGACAGACTCGGCTGTGCTATAAATCAAGGAAGCACAAAAAAAAAAAAAAAAAAAGGGCCACTCAAGAAGAAACAGATAACTTAAGTAGTGCTGTACTTATTACATCAATTAAATTTGCAGTTAAAAACCTCAAAATAAACCCTTCCAGGCAGGATGACTTTGTTGGGAAATCACACCAAATATTTAACGAAGAAATAGTATCAATCCTATATGGATTTTCCCAAAATATTGAAGAAGTGTGAAATATGGACTGCAAACAGAAACAACACCTGCTTTAATCCAGGAGGGTGAGGATCATAAAATAAAACTAAGAAACTATCAGCTGAATTTTCATATTCCCATGACTTTGAAGGACTTTGCCACATATTCAAAGTAAAGTAGTCTAACTTTGCTTTTTAAAGTAGTCTAACTTTGTTCAGAGCCCACCTGGCCCTGAACACCCCTGAGGCTCCCATGTCCCTACGTCCCCCACATGCCTTTCACTGCATCACTACTGATCCCTACTCAGATCCCAGAGTAGTTGTCTATCATCACCCACAGAACCCTCAGGGCTGTGCTCACTTCAGATTTAAATCCTAAGTATAACTGCAGTCAAATGAAACAGTAAAACCATTCAACACCGGACACATACAGCCATTAGAGACAATCAGCTCCTTCCCTGGTGAATACAGCAGAGCTTTCTCATTTCCACTTGGATGCTCTTAGCCTTTTGCCTGAGACCAACGACATATGGTTCTCTCCTATGGGCAGAACTGCTGCTTGGTCAGCCTCAGGGAAGGTGGAAGAATCAGTAGGATAGCTTTGTTTTCCTTCTAAACACTGGTACTTACAGGTCATCCTCAAAGCAGATTTTGGCGTACTTGTTTATGCCACCTCCACTGAGTAACCTGTAGGCATAGGTGTCAGATGGGCAGGGAGTCCAGTGGTCACATTTTTGCCTTTTGGGGACTGGGGCTGTAATGAATAAGAAAGTATATAGCTGTTAACATCCCACAGTAATTTGCAGATGCACCTGCTGCTTGGTGGAGAGCACCAGCACTTCATACCAGAAACTCCAAGCAGCAGTGGGAAAACCTGAGGGGAAGGGTTTCCAGACTTCACTGAGAATTCCCCTAAAGACACAAAGCTCACTGAATCTGATTTTATTTTAAAGTGACAAATAAGCAAAGAGAGAGAGGGATACTGAGTAGCGTAAAAATTTCAAAAGGGCTGGGAATCACTGCCCATGGCTGCCCATTGTGACGTTCTTGGTGGGCAATGTAATTTGCAGTACAATAAAAGAAAGATTACAGGGGTCTAAGAGAGCTGGTGAGCAAAGACAGCCCTCTGTGGAGCATCTATAAAGCATCCGCATCCACACAGCCTTAGACACCTTAAACACATACACATCACACAACATGCCACAGACACTATAAACACACACACCATACATAGCATACAACACCTCACATACTCAACACACTGACACACACACCACACATGCATACACACACACCACATGATGTATCACACACACACACACCACACCATACACAGCACACATTCACACACATCATGCAACATACTGCACATCTCACACACACACCATGTACTCACCACACACATATGCACACCATACCATATAGACACACACACACTGTACATGTACACACACACACACCACATCACTCCCACACACATTCCCCCCCAACACACACATCACACACAGACACACACACACTCTATACCACATACACCTGACCACCACAGCTGACCCACTCTCCTTCACTTGAGTGTGAGGAACTGAGCTTTTTGCCCAGGATGCTATGATGTCAGATCCTGGCATCAGCATCCTTATTTCACAGTTGTCAGCAATTTGGGAGGATTGAGGGACCTGAGGCTGGAATGCGAGGAGTCCACCTGGCCCCGAACACCCCTGAGGCTCCCATGTCCCAACAGCCCCCACACATCTTTCACTGCATCACTACTGATCCCACTCAGATCCCAGAATAGTTGTCTATCATCACCCACAGAACCCACAGGGCTGTGCTCACTTCAGATTTAAATCCTAAGTCTGCAGAAAGGAATTCAGAAAGCACTCTCTCACCTTAAGTTTGAGTAGAGACTTGGCTCTATTTTATGAATTACTGTATTCTTAGCACCTTAAACTAAGAAGTATAGTCAGCAAAATGGTAGATTATACATAAAAGATCACAAGTAAAGAATCAAAGTATACCACTATAGAAAACCATATAATTAGAAACAAAGACAGTAAGACAGGAAGAAAGGAAAAAAGGATCTACAAAACAACCAGGAAACAATGAACAAAATGGAAGCAGTAAAGCCTTATCTATCAATAATTACCTCAAATGTAAATGAATTAAATTCTCAAAAGATATAGATTAGCTTGATGGATTTAAAAACAAACACAAAAACAAGACCCAACTATATGTTGCCTATAGGAGACTCACTTCACCTTTAAAAAATGTATAGATTGAAAATGAAAGGATGGAAAAAATATTTCATGCAAATGGAAACCAAAAGAGAGCAGGGATAGCTATATTTACATCAGTTTAAACAGACTTTAAGTCAAACTTTGAAAAAAGGCAAAGATGGTAATTATATGATAATAAAGGAGTGAATTCATCAAGAAGACATAATTGTGTGTGTGTGTGTATATATATATATATACATATATGCACCAAACATCAGAGCACCTAAATGCAAAAATTAAGAGATCTGAAGGCAGAGATAAACTGTAATACAATAATAGTAGTGGATGTCAATATCCCATTTTCAACAATAGATCAGCCAGGCAGAAAATTATTTAAAAATTAAATTTTGTCTTAGTCTGTTCAGGCTGTTTTAAAAAAAATACCTTAGGCTAGGTAATTTGTAAATAATACAAATTTATTTCTTAAACTTCTTGTTGTTTTTGAGATGGAGTCTCACTCTGTTGCCTAGGCTGGAGTGTGGTGGCATGATCTTGGCTCACTGCAACCTCTGCCTCTCAGGTTCAAGCGATTCTCCTGCCTCACCCTCCCAAGTAGCTGGGACTACAGGCATGCACCACCACATCTGGCTAATTTTTGTCTTTTTAGTAGAGATGGGGTTTTGCCATGTTGGCCAGGCTGGTCTTGAACTCCTGACCTCAGGTGATCTACCCACCTCAGCCTCCCAAAGTGCTGGGATTACAGATGTGAGCCACCATGCCTGGCCTATTTCTTAAACTTCTAGAGGCTGGGAAACCCAAGGTCAGGGTGCTAGCAGATACAATGTCTGATGAGGGCCCATTTTTCATAGATTGCACCTTGTTGCTGTGTCCTGACATGGTGGAAAGGGGCAAACATGCCCCCTTCAATCTCTTTTATAAGGGTGTTAATACCATTCATAGGGGCTCTAATCCCATTCATAAGTCTTCATGTCTTACTTTCCACAAGGCCCTACCTCCAATACTATCAGATGAGTGATGAGGTTTCAACATATAAATACTGATGGGACATCAACACTCAGCATAGGAGACTTGAATTGCTCTTTACACCAAATGCATCTAATAGACATATACAGAGCATTCCATTCAGCAGCAACAAAATATCCATTATTCTCAAGCACACATGGAATGCCTTCCAGGACAGACCATATATTAGGTCACAAAACAAAGCTTAACAAACTTAAGAAGATTGAAATAGCATCAAGTATCTTTTCCTACTACCATGGCATGAAACTAGAAATCAATAATAGGAGTACATTAGGCCGTTAGCCCATTGCTATAAAGAAATACCTGAGACTGAGTAATTTATAAAGAAAAGAGATTTAATTGGCTCATGGTTCTGCAGGTTGTACAGGAAGCATGGTGCTAGTATCTGCTTAGCTTCTGGGGAGGCCTCAGGAAACTTAAATCATGGTGGAAGGCAAAGTGGGAGCATGGCCAGAGCAGGAGCAATAGAGAATGAGGGTGGGAAGGAGGTGCCACACACTTTTAAACAACCGAATCTCATGAAAATTCACTATCATGAGCACTACATCAAGGGGATGGTGCTAAACCATTCATGAGGCATCCACTCTTATGATCCAAACACCTCCCACCATGCCCCACCTCTAACAACAGGGATTAAAATTTGACATGAGATTTGTTGGGGACATAAATCCAAATCATATCATTTTGCCCCTGGTCCCCCAAACATCTTGTCCTTCTCACATTGCAAAATACAATTATGCCTTCTCAATAGTCCCCCAAAGTCCAAAATCATTCCAGCATTAACTCAAAAGTCCAAAATCCCAAGTCTCATCTGAGATAAGGCAAATCTCTTCCACCTACAAGCCTGTAAAAATCAAAAATAAGTTATTTACTTCCAAGACACAATGGAGGTACAAGCATTGGGTAAAATATTCCCATCTTAAAAGGGAAAAATCAGCCAAAAGAAAGAGGCTACAGGCCCCACACGAGTCCAAAACCCAGCAGGGCAGTGATTAAATCTTAAAGCTCCAAAACAATCTCCTTTTACTCCATGTCTCACATCCAGGGTACACTGGTGTGACGGGTGGACTCTCAAGGCCTTGGGCAACTAGTCCCACCCCAGTGGCTTTGCAAGGTTCAGTCCCTGAGGCTGCTCTCACAAACTGGCATTAGGTTTCTGTGGCTTTTCCATGCTGAGGGTGCAAGCTGCCAGGATCTGCCACTCTGGGGTCTGGAGGGTGGTGGCCCTCTTCCCACAGCTCCACTAGGCAGTGCTCCAGTGGGAACTAGTGTGGGGGCTCAAACCCCACATTTCCCCTTTGCACCATTCTAGTAGAGGTTCTGCCCCTGCAGTGGCTTCTGCTTGAGCACTCAGGATTTCCCATATATTCTCTGAAATCTAGGTGGAGGCTCCCAAGGATTAACTCTTGCATTCTGTGCACCTGCAGCCTTAATATCATGTGAACGCCCCCCAGGCTTATGGCCTGAACCCTCTGAAGCAGCCGCTTCAGCCGTACCTGCGCCCCTTTGAGCTATGGCTGAAACAAGAGCTGCTGAGATACAGGGAACAGCAGGTTAGTGGGGCCCTGGGTCTGACCCATGAAACCATGCTGTATTCTTTTTTTTTTTTTTTTTTTTTTTTTTTTTGAGACAGAGTCTCGCTCTGTTGCCCAGGCTGGAGTGCAGTGGCCCGATCTCAGCTCACTGCAAGCTCCGTCTCCTGGGTTCATGCCATTCTCCTGCCTCAGCCTCCCGAGTAGCTGGGACTACAGGTGCCCGTCACAGCGCCCGGCTAGTTTTTTGTATTTTTTAGTAGAGACGGGGTTTCACCGGGTTAGCCAGGATGGTCTCAATCTCCTGACCTCGTGATCCACACGTCTCAGCCTCCCAAAGTGCTGGGATTACAGGCTTGAGCCACTGCGCCCAGCCCATGCTGTATTCTTAAACTTCTGGGCCTGTGTGAAAAGAGAGGCTGCTGCAAAGGTCTTTGAAATGCCTTTGGGGCCTTTTTCCCATTGTCTTGGCTAATAGCACTAGGTTTCTTTTTACTTATGCAAATTTCTGCAGCCTGCTTGAATTCCTCCTGTGAAAATAGGCTTTTCTCTTTTACCACATGGCCAGGCTGCACATTTTCTGAACTTTTATGCTCTGCTTCCCCTTTAAATATAAGTTCCAACTTTAGGTCACTTCTTTGCTTACACTTATGAGCACAGGTTACTAGAAGCAGCCAGGCCATATCTTAAATGCTTTGCTGCTTAGAAATTTATTCCATCAGATACCCTAAATCATCAGTCTCAAGTTCAGAGTTCCACAGATCCCTAGGTTAGGGGCACAATGCAGCCAAGCTCTTTGCTAAGGCATAATAAAAGTGACCTTTGCTCCATTTCCCAATAAGTTCCTCATTTCCATCTGAGACTTCTTCAACCTGGCCTTCACCATCCACCTCATTATCAGCATTTTGGTCACAACCATTCAACTAGTCTCTAGGAAGTTCCAAACTTTTGCTCATCTTCTTGTCTTCTGAGCCTCCAAAGTTTTCCAATCTCTGCCTGTTTCCCAGTTCCAAAGTTGCTTCCTCATTTTCATATATCTTTATAGCGATGCTCCACTCCTATGTACCAATGTTCTGTATTAGTCCATTCTTGCACTGCTATAAAGAAATATCTGAGACTGGGTAATTTAGAAAGAAAAGGGTTTTAATTGGCTCACAGTTCCACAGGCTGTACAGGAAGTATAATGCTAGCATCTTCTCAGCTTCTGGGGAGGCCCCAGGAAACTTATAATCATGGCAGAAGGAAAAGGGGTGGCAGGCATATCACATGGCCAGAGCAGAAGCAAGAGAGAGAAGAGGGAGGTACCACACATTTTTGAACAACCAGATCTCGTGAGAACTCACTCATTATCATGAGAACAGTACCAAGAAGATGGTGCTAAACCATTCATAAGAAATCCACTCCCAGGAGCCAATCACATTTCACCAGGCCCCATTTCCAACACTGAGGATTACAATTCAACATGAGATTTGGTGAGGACATGGATTCAAGCTAGATCAGAAAGTAATTTCAGAAAATTCACAAATATATAGAAATCAAACAACATTGGCTTCTGAACAGCCAATGGATCAAAGAAGAAATTAAAAGGGAGATTAAAAACTATCTTGAGACAAAAAAATAAAAAAAAAAACCCAGAAACACATCAAATCAAAACTTATGAGATACAGCAAAATAGTTCTAAGAGGAGCTTATAGTAATAAATGCGTACATTAAAAAAAGGTCTCACATAAACAACCTAAGGTTGTACATCAAGAAACTAGAATATGAAGAACAAACTAAGCCCAAAGTTAGAAGGAAAAAAATGACAACAATCATAACAGAAGTACATGAAATGGAGCCTAGAAAAACAATAGAAAAGGTCATAAAAACAGACTTGGTTTTTTGAAAAGAGATAAAATTGACAAACCTTTAGCTAGACTAAGAAAAAAAGAAAGAGAAGACTCAAAATAAAATCAGTAATGAAAGAGCAGACATTACCACTGATACCACAGAAACACTGAAGTATCATAAGAGACTATTGTGAACAATTATACACCAAAAAAAAGGAATAGACCAATAAATGTAAGGAGACTAAGTCAGTAATAGAAAGTCTTCATCAAAAAAAAAAAAAAAAAAAAAAAAAAAAAAAAAAAATCCCAGGACCAGATGGCTTCATGGCTGAATTTTACCAACCAATTAAAGAACTAATACCAACCAATTTCAAACTCTTCCAAAAAACTGAAGAGGAGGGAATGCTTCCAAACTCACTTTATGAGGCCAGTATTACCCTGATACCAAAGCCAGACAAGCGCACTACAGGAAAATAAAAGTGTAGGTCAATATCCCGGATAACATAGATGCCAAATTCCTCAACAAAATATGTATACTAGCAAATTGAATTTGACAAGACATTAAAAAAATCATTCACCATGTGTATTAGTCCATTCTTGCATTGCTATAAAGAAATGTCTAAGATTGTGTAATTTATAAAGAGGTTTAATTGGCTCATGGTCCTGCAGGCTTTACAGAAAGCTTGGTGCTGGCATCTGCTTAGCTTCTAAGGAGGCATCAGGAAGCTTACAATCACAATCATGGTGGAAGGTGAAGGGGAGCAGGCATGTCACATGGTGAAAGTAGGAGCAAGTGAGATAGAGTGGCAGGGGGAGGTGCCACACACTTTTAAATTACCAGATCTCACAAGAACTCACTATCACAAAGGCAGCACCAAGCTGTAAAGGATGCACCCTCATGATCCAAATACCTCCCCCTCCAGGCTCCACCTCCAGCATTGGGGATTACAATTCCAAATGAGATTTGGGCAGGGCCAAATATCCAAACTAAATCACCATGACCAAGAGGGACCTATCCTTGCAAGGACAGATGCAAGGATGATTCAACATACACAAATCAATAATGTGATATACCACATCAACAGAATGGACAAAAGCTGTATGATAATGTCATATGGTTTAGACAGAAAGTAGAAGCAAGAAAAGAATTTGACAAAATTGAAATCCTTTCATGATAATGTTCCTTAACACAACAAAGACCACATATGAAAAGCCCACAGTTAACATCATAATATTAACTCAAGTTAATGGAGAAAGGACAGTCCCTTCAATAAATGGTATTGGGAAAACTGGATCTCCATATGCAGAAGAATGAAATTAGATCCTCATCTCACACCACATAAAAAAGTCAACTCAAAATAAATTAACGATTTAAACATAAGACCTGAAAATATGAAATTACTAGATAAAATATAAGGGAAAACCTCCATGATGTTGGTTTGGGCAATGATTTGGGGAATATGCCCTAAAAATACAGGCAACACAAGCAAAAATTGGCAATGGGAATTACATCAAACCAAAAAGTTTCTGCACAGCAAAGGAAACAATCAACGGAGTGAAGAGACAACCTACAAAATGGGGGAGAGTATTTGCAAAGTGTAAATCTGGTAAGTGATTAATATTCAAAACATACAAGGAACCCAAAAAACCAATAACAAGAAAACAAATAAAAAACCTGATTGAAAAATGGGTAAAGAACTTGAATAAAGATTTTTCCAAATAAGACATACAAATAACTAAAATGTATATGAAAACATGTTCAATATTACTGACAATCAGGGCAATGCAAATGCATGATGAGATACCAGCTCACACCTGTTAGAATGGCTATTACTAATAACAGGAAAGATAATGAGTGTTGGTGAAGATGTGGAGCAAAGAAAACCCTATACGCTATTGGTGGGAACATAGGTTAGTATAACCATTATGGAAAAACAGTATGGAGATTCCTCAAATAATTAAAAGTAGAATATATGATTCAGCAATCTCACATCTGAGCATACATCCAAAGGATATGAAATCAGTATGTCAAACAGAGATCTGCACTCCCAGGTTCACTGTAGCATTATTCACAATAGCCAAATACGGAATCAACCTACGTGCCCATTGATGAATGAATGAATAAGGAAAATGTGGTATAATAGAGTGCACGATAGAATACTATTCAGCCTAAAAGAGAAGGAAATCCTGCCATTTGTGACAACGTAGATGAATGTGGAGGACATTATGCTAAGAGAAACAACACACCCACAGAAAGACAAACACCACGTGTTCTCACCTACATGTGGAATCTAAACAAGTTGAACTCATAGAAGCAGAGAGTAGGATGGTGAGAGGAGGATGGTCTTACCAGAGGCCAGAGGTTCAGGGTTTGGGAAGATGTTGGTGGAAATGTACAAAGTTTCAGCTACATAGGAGGAATAAGTTCAACAGATCTATTGCACATCATAGTGACTACAGTTAATAACAATATACAGTGGTCTTCCTGTCATTCACAAAGGGTACATTCCAAGATACCAAGTGGATGCACGAAGCCACAAATAGTACAGAACCCTATATATACCAGTTGGGTATCCCTTCTCCAAAATGCTTGGGACCAGCAGTGTTTCAAATTTTTTTGGATCTTGGAATGTTTGCATTATGCTTACCGGTTGAACATCCCAAATCTGAAAATCCCAAATCCAAAACCCTCCGATGAATATTTCCTTGGAGTATCATGTTGCTGCTCAAAAAGTTTTAGATTTTGAAGCATTTCAGGTTGTGTGTTTTCAGATTTGGGATGCTCTACCTATATTATTATTATTTTTTTCCTATACAGACATACCTGTAATAAAGTTTAATTTACAAATTAGGCAAAGTAAGAGATTAACAACAATTAACAATACAGTTTAGGCCGGGTGCGGTGGCTCACGCCTGTAATCCCAGCACTTTGGGAGGCCGAGGCGGGCGGATCACAAGGTCAGGAGATCGAGACCACGGTGAAACCCCGTCTCTACTAAAAATACAAAAAATTAGCCGGGCGTGGTTGTGGGCGCCTGTAGTCCCAGCTACTCAGGAGGCTGAGGCAGGAGAATGGCGTGAATCCGGGAGGCGGAGCTTGCAGTGAGCCGAGATCGCGCCACTGCACTCCAGCCTGGGCGACAGAGCGAGACTCCGTCTCAAAAAAAAAAAAAAAAAAAAAAAAAAACCAATACAGTTTAATTTATAAATTAGTTGGAGCAAGAGATTAATAACAAACTCTAATAAAGTTACATGAATGTGGTCTCTCGCAAAATATCTTACTGTATTTCTTGAAGTTCTTAGCAAATTCAGCAAATGATTTTTTTCTTTCCTTATGAAATTGAGAGCTTTCACCTTTTCACTTAAAGAAAGTACTTTCCAGCTGGGCGTGGTGGTTCATGCCTGTAATCCCACACTTTGGGAGGCTGAGATGGGCAGATCACCTGAGCTCAGGAGTTGACCAGCCTGGCCAACATGGCAACACCCTGTCTCTGCTAAAAATACAATGAGCCACGCATGGTGGTGAGCACCTGTAATCCCAGCTACTTGGGAGGCTGAGGCAGGAGAATCACTCGAACCTGGGAGGCGGAGGTTGCAGTGAGCCAAGATGGCGCGACTGCACTCCAGCTTGGGTGACGGAGCATGACTTCATCTCAAAAAAAAAAAAAAAAAAAAAAAAAAAAAGGAAGCAAGCAAGCAAGCAAGCACTTTCCGGCTTCTCTTTGGCATATCCAAGTTGCCAGCACCTCTACTCTTGCTCTGTGGAGCCATTATTCAGTAAAATAAAGGTGACTTGAACACAGATACTGTGACAGTCAATCTGATGACCAGGCTGGCTCCTAAGTGACTAACAGGCAGGGAGTGCGTACAGCACCGAGATGCTGGACAAAGGGAAGATTCACGTCCCCCATGGGATAAGGCAGGAAAAGACGAGAAGGTGTGAGATTACATCACACTAATCAAAATGGCACACAATTTAAAACATATAAATTGCTTTTTTCTGGGGTTTTCCGTTTAGTATATTTGCACTGTGAATGGCCAAAGGTAAGTGAAATCACAGAAAGCAAAACCACAGATAAGTAGGCGGAACTACTGCATTGTATACACGAAAATCACCATTAGAGTACATTTTAAGTGTTTTCATCACATAAAAACGTTAAATATGTGAGGTGATGCATGTTAAGTGGCTTGATTGGGCCATTCCACAATGTATATGTATATCAACACATGCTGTCAATGAATTAATTAAAGATAAAAGCTATCATGACCAGGGCAAACAGCACCGGTGCTGGAAGGGCCTGCTGGAGAAAACTGGGCACAGAGAGGTGCTGTGACATCAGAGCAAGCTGTCAGGGCCGAGCTGGATGTGGTCTGGGTTTCTTGGTGACCACAGTCCTCCATCCCCAGTAGGTGAAAACACAGAGCTCTCCCGTGAGTGCTCACACCAATCCTGAAGGCTGGCTCCCTCCTTCAGATCTTTCTCCTTGCCGACCCCATCTCATCTCAACACTCCAGCCCACCTCAGTACCACCCAGCCCCACTTCCTGTTTTATTTTATTCTTCTTAGCAGTTAACACTCAAATAGCCTACAGTTTCTTTTCCCTTTTTAAAAATACTCAGCCGGGCACGGTGGCTCAGGCCTGTAATTCCAGCAGTTTGTGAGGCCAAAGCGGGTGGATCTCCTGAGGTCAGGAGTTTGAGACCAGCCTGGCCAATGTGGTGAAACTTTTCAAACAATTAACTTAATGTTTTTGTTTTGTTTTGTTTTGTTTTTTGTCAATTTCCAGATACCTAAATTTAAAGCAAGTGTCCAATTGCTCACATGAAAACGTGCTATAAATAGACTATTTTTTCCACTGTTTCTAGATTTTTGGACACTCTGCATTTTGTTCCTTTTTTTCAATTTAATAATTATACTCATTACTTAGGTATTCGCCTGAAAACACATTGAATATAGCATTTGAAAATGTAACTGACAGTTTAAAAGTAGGTGTGTCCTGGTTCCCAACTTTGCAGACACCCTGTGTATGCAAATTCGTGTATTCTCTCAATTCAGAGAATACACGAATTCAGAGAGAATACACGAATGGGAATACTCAGGAATCCTCCCTGGAGCCCGTGCTCCCCTTTAGCGTTGGCGACCTGTTCCCTTCACAAGCGCACAGACCTGTCCGCTTTCCCGTGGGCAGTGCTGTTCTCAGCACGGCAGCTCCATGGTTCGTTTAACCAGGACCTGCTCTCAGAGACTTATGAACTGTCTCGGAAACACTTCCAGGTCTTTTTGTCATCATCAGGATGCTGCAGGGAGTAAACTGGATACAGAATCCTCTCAGCTGGAGGACGAAGAGGACGTGCGCCTCTACACAGACACGCTGTGCATGCTGACAGGTGTGGTACGCTTACTCACAGAGGTGGATGGCATGCCACATCCATGGCCCTGATGGTTCCTAAAAGATAAAACCACCTCTGCATCCTGGAGGGTATGGTCATTAGGACAACAGTATGGCAGCAGCTTAGCACAAGAGGTAGCAAGGGAAGATGGAAAAGGTAGTTTTCCTTTGTGGTGAAGCCAGCTGAACCATTACAAATGGGCAAACAGGATCTGAAGACACCACAAAGGAGGCAAAGAGAAGATCCCCACCATGAGGGTATGAAACTAGAAATTAATCACAGGAGTAATTTCAGGAAATCTACAAATAGGTAGACATTTAACAACATGTTCCTGAACAACCAATGGATCAGAGAAGAAATTAAAATGGATCAGAGAAGAAATTAAAAGGGAAATTTAAAAATATCTTAAGACAAACAGAAATGGGAACACAAGATGAATAAGGCAGTGTCTCTTTGCAACTAAACTGGTATGAATATCTGGTCCTCATATTTCTCCAGTCTCTACTAACCTTTGGGATGATTCTGGCTCCTGTGCAAGTCACATGTTCTGGTCAATAAACCTTAAAAGCAATATAGGAAGCAGAGAGAAGTTAAGCCTAAATTCAAAGTTAAACCTTTAACTAACGAGGGAGGAGAGGATAACAAAGCCAAGGAGTACTTCTTTCCAGAAATGGTGGAAAGATTTATAAAATAATCCGTGTTTTGTGATTTAGCTAAGGGTTGTGCCTGCAAACATATCGAATAACAGTTTTGACCTAAAAATACATTTTTCATTCTGAAACTAGCAGTAAATGCTTTCCAGGTAAAGTTTATTTCAGATGCATTAAATATTTCTTTTATAAGCACCCTGGGAGGCTGAAGGGCCACAGGGTACCTGGGCCTTCCTCCCACCTGACATCTGCATTCTTTGTTTCCTGACTTTCCATGGTTCTGGCACCAGCAGGCACTGGGAACCTTTGCAATGATCAAAGGGCACCAGGCCTGGCCTCAATCCCATGACAGGTTCCCAAGGCAGGAGCAGCAGCTTCTAAACTTAGGTGGAGGGAAAGGAGGAGCTTGGGTGAGAAGAGCCCCAACTGGAGAACAGTGGGCTGAGTTCTAGCCTAACTTGTTCCTGTCCCTCCTCCTGCCTCAGGGGCTGGGGCTTAGGGTGCACAGGCCTACACAGGCCTGCCCAGCACTCCCACCCTTGGACCCAGGACACTCACCCAAAGGGCTGGTGCTGGAGTTTCCAGCGGGGCCATTGTGGGGGTCCCATAGGGATGCTCTCCCCAGGGACTCCTCCTACGGGGTCAGCAGCAGAACAAGCAGGTCCCCACTACAGGGCCTGGCAGCCCATCAGCCAGGAGCATGGCCTCCTCCCCAGCTTCCAGACTTGCAGCCCCTGGAGCTCTGCAAAGTGAGAGTCCTGTTTCGTGTGGACATGTGCAGGCGGGCTTTCCAGAAGGGAGGCGTTTGATGTGCCTCATATGCTCCAGGGAGTATGCGGCTTTAGTGACTAAGGATGACACCCAGATGGGCCTTTGTGTTTCCTCACAGGGCCTGGGAGTGGGCAGGGAACCCATGTGTCATTAAAAAAAAGAGTCAGTAGGCTTTCCGAGTCCTCCATCCATTTCCCAGAAGCACAAAGTATCATCACGTGAATGAAGAAAGAAGACCATGTTCCTAACTCCGTGTGGGGTTGGAGGGTGGACACAGCTCCTGGGAAGACACAGTTCTTTCCAAACCCTGCCTAGAGAACCACATCAAGGTCTTCAGTGTTTTTGCTGGAATTCCTTCCCCCAAACAATCAAAAGGTAAAGTTCCTGTGGCTTACGTAGAAGCCAGTGTCCCAGCCAGGGAGAACAGTGGGCCTTCTATTTAGTCTCCTGTTTTTTATGCCTCATGAAAAGTTGGCTTGTTTAAGACTGAAAGCCTCCAGCAGTGACACCATTCCCTAAGATGCAGTCGGCCTTCTGCTGTCAGTTTCAGTCTAAGAAATTATTCTCTTGCTGAGGAAAATCCACCTGATTCCTCGTCCTTATGGGCAACTCCTGGTTTATAATACGATAGCTACTTTACCCGGCTCTGAAAGTAGCGACAGCAATGAGAACCTAGCTATGGAGCTCGTGCAGCCTTGCCTCTGGACTCTCCTGGTGGCTTTCCCCAGATGTGCTGTAACCACAGCAATGTGTAGACTGGGACTTGGAAGAGTGGAGAGGAGGTTTTATGAAATTCAGATACAAATCACAAAGAACCTTAGATTTAAAAGAAACTATAACGACTGCTTAGTTCCAGGACGATCAAATTTGGCTCTGTATGAAGCCAAGTTTAAAACATTAAAATAAATACAGGTTCTTAGCTTCCACCCTGGACCTAGGGAGCTTTGAATTTCCCAGAGTGGGGTCCAGGAATCTGTCTTTTAAAAATACTTCCTGATTTGGGAACAATGATCTCATTTTAACTCCTATAAACAAGGAAGATTATTCCAGAGGGTAGGAGATCCATGCAAAGTCACTAGAAATATCGAGTCATGAAATAAGATCCTGTCAATATAGACCAGGCAAACAAAGGAGGTGGCTGTTTGCATATGGCATTTTGACCATTTCAATTACCTCATTGTTCTATAGGAGATTAAAAGTCCAGTCTGCAAAAACCAAAGACCAGAAGCCATCAAAGAGTGTTTGTTTCTCTGCTAATCAATGCTAATTATTTATTAGGTGCTTCTGAGTCCAGTGAAGGTAGTATGGCTGGGTGTGCATTTGGCTAAGGGAAGCCACTGTCAAAAGTTGCTGAACTCCCCCCGCCCCGGGTTGGTGGCCATTCCCAGCACTGTGTCACCTTTATTAAGCCTTAAGCCTTTGCCACCAAGTGAGAGTAGCATTGCTCCTATATGACTTTAGCCAGAGGGCACTGCAGTGAATCCTACACAATGTGCTTCCGGGGTAATCCTGGGTTTTACTAAGGACAGCGATATTTCAGAGGACGTGGCACCATTGGAGGTAGATGTCATCTCAAGACTGGAATGAGCCTTAGTATACGTATAGGTGGCATCTGCTATGCTCCCTCACTGACAGATAAGGAACAACTCCAAGATGTTAACAGCAAGTTAGTGGCAAGATTAGCATTACATGTTAGTTTTCATGACTTGAATTTCAGTGTTACCTCAACTATGGCCATTTAAGAGTTGTCAGTTCATTTTGTTTTGGTTGAGAGTCTAGGGAGGTGACTGAATACAGCTGATGTGTTTGGTTTAGTTCTGTTTTACAAGACTTTCTGAGAAAATGATGGCCCTCCCTAAGATCTGACTACATGCAAGACAAAGTCAACAGGGTGCTGTTTCTAGTGACTCTCCCCTGAAGCTCACCTGTACAGCCTGGGGCTGTGAGCTGTGTGTGGGCTACACATGGCTCTAAACTAGATTCACTCCTTTACTCACTCACAAACATTTATTAAACACCAGAAACTGGCCTAGATTCTACAGGTATAGCATGAATAGAATAGCTCACACACAAATAGAAGAGGCAGAAAGTAAAGTCAAAGAATATATATATATATATATATATATTTTTTTTTTTTTTTTTTTTGAGACAGTCTCACTTTGTCACCCAGGCTGGAGTACAGTGGTGCCATCTCAGCTCACTGCAACCTCCACCTCCTGGGTTCAAGTGATTCTCCTGCCTCAGCCTCCCAAGCAGCTGGGACTACAGATGCCCACCACCATGCCTGGTTAATTTTTGTATTTTTAGTAGAGACAGAGTTTCACCATGTTGGCCAGGCTGGTGTTGAACAACTGACCTCAAGTGATCCACCCACCTTGGCCTCCCAAAGTGCTGGGATGACAGGCGTGAGCCATGACACTTGGCCAAAGAAGGTCTTTTCAGATGATGATATGCGCTATGTACAAAGTAGGCATTAATCTAATCGCTCAATATAGATAAGAAACTCCCTGCAAATCAAGTAGGAAAAGAGAACAGCCCAATAGAAAAGCCAGCGAAGTGGGAATTTGTGATTTACAGAATGGGGCGACGGGGACAAAGGCTTCATAAACGTGCTGCGCGGTCATAGCCTGCCGGGAGCAGCCCTTGGCTCTGGCTGCCATGGGCAGAGCTCAGCACCCTCTTGCATGGGCCCTCCGGCATCAGCACTCTGCATTCGGTGTGCACCCACTGGGGTTCTAGTGAGCTCGGGTTTTTCTCCTAAGCTGTTTCTCATTCCTCCTCCTGTCTGTCAGAAAGAAATAGCAGCCTCAGGCTCAACTTGGTGTTCATAAACTCATTAGTAACCTGAGAGCTGCCTGTTGGTGCAGTGAGGTCCCCGGAGCACCTCTCAGGATGGGCCAACTCAGGAAGCTGGTCCCTGAAGCCTGCAGGTGAATATGGGGAGGAGGGAGCCCCATGAACCACATGTTAGAAGAAGGCCTCTAGCTTGGCTCAGTCAAATTAAGGGCATCATAGGCATAATGTCTCCAGCTTCCCTATGGCCAAATAGTTCCACTCCTAGGTAGATATATCCCAAAGGAAATTTCACCCAAGTCTATCCTTGCAGCAGAACAGCAAGGAGGTGAGGAGCTGGAGGCCAGTCCGGGCCTGACCTCAAGTGCACAGAGTGGGAAATGGGCCTAGGCGGGATGGTGTGGAGCATGGCCCTCCGAGAGACCTCCATGAAGATGCGCCCTCAAGGCTTGGTCCTGAAGGACAAAGGAGAACTAGAATGGGGTCTACAAAATGACACTGAAGGACATGCCCGCCAAACACAGTGGCCCATTCTGCAGTTAGATATTCAAACAAAAAGGCATCCCTAAACACCTCAGGGGTGTGGGGAACTGGAGACAGAAGTGGGAATAAAAGGGAATCAGTATATAAAACCAAGGAGGCCCTGCACAGAGTGATAAAAACTTTAACTTGATCCTTGGTTCAGTGGTTAAGAGGAAAATGAGGGGTGGGGGTAGGGGGGTGGGGTAGAGACAGAGATATGGGGAGGAAGGGAGGAGGGCGATCCAGGCAACTGGGCTTCACAGGATGAGAAGGAGCCAGGTAAGAGCCAGGGTTCTGTGCCTTGCTGGGTGAGCAGTCTTTCACACCGCAGATGAACCCAGTGTGAGCCTCAATCTTCCCAGTAATAAAAGGACTAAAGAAACACCGAGAGAGGCCCTAGCAGGAGCAGCTGGTGCTCAAACAGATTTCCAGCAACCACAGGGATCACATGAGGAGTGGAAGAGGCCGTGTCTAGAAAGGAAATTCAGCGAGACACACTGATGAGCTCAGATTCAGCCTATGTAGAAATGACGGGGAGGCAATCTCCATGGCATGAACACAAGGAGAGTGCAGACCTGCAAGGTTAAGGAGGATGGGGTCCAAGACCAGAACCAAAGGCCCTCTGCAGCTGCACTTAGGAAAGGATAGGTAAGCAGGTGGACAAAGCAGGGTGCACACGGATAAAGGAAAGCCTGAAAGCCGCCAGGGGCGAGACGCTACAGCTGCGGCATGGCAGTAAGGCCTCGAGACTCAGGGGTCTCACGCCCTGTAATCTTGGCCATGAAGCTGGTGAAGTGCTCGGTGCCTCAGTTTCCTCAGGAGGCAAGCACTGATGTTCAGGGCTACAGTGATTGTCCAGTGATACAATAAAGGTGCTCAGAGCAACAAGTGGATACCAGGAGCTCTCTCCTGGTCCTTGCTGTTGAAAAGAAAGTCTGCAAGTTCTTATTTTTCAGGTGGGGGTACCTTGGCATCAAATGAGCTCCTACATGGGCCCGAGGACTCTTGATCCTTCATCTCTGGGGAATGATGGAGGCCAAGGGCATCATGGGAATGACAACAAATGTCTCCAGCTTGCCAGAAAGCTGGATTCTAGAACCCAAAGGTCAATGAGCTCAACATCAATGCCAGTTCTAGAACAGGTGGCTGGGAGCTCCAATATGAATGAAAGTGAGCAGGGACCAGCAGTGCCACTCCAAGAACCAGTTGCATGGACTGAATCTCACTGTTCCTATCCTTAAAACAGGGTCACTGTATTGCAAAGCCCCTTCCTTAACTAATGAAGCCACTCAGTCAACGTATACTTATTGAGGGACTCCTTTGTTTTTGGTAGGCAGTTCGGGGATGGAGCTGTTTAAAATCTCTCCAGCCAGCTGCAGTGAGCCATGATCCTGTCAGTGCACTCCAGCCTGGGCAACAGAGCAAGACCGAGTCTGTATCAGTTCATTCTCATGCTGCTATGAAGAAATACCCAAGACTGGGTAATTTATAAAGGAATGAAGTTTAATTGACTAGCAGTTGTCCAGGGCTGGGGAGGCCTCAGGAAACTTACAATCATGGTGGAAGAGGAAGGAAACATGTCCCTCTTCACATGGTGGCAGCAAGGAGAAGAATGAGAATTGAGCAAAGGGGGAGCCCCTTACGAAACCATTAAATCTTGTGAGAACTCACTCACTATCATGAGAACAGCAGCATGGGGGTAACTGCCCCCATGATTCAATTACTTCCCACTGGGTCCCTCCCATGAAACGTGCAGATTATGAGAACTACAATTCAAAACGAGATTTGGGTGGGAACACAGTCAAACCATATCACTGTCTCAATAAAAAATGTAAATAAATAAAAAATAAAATCTCACCACCTTAGGCTACACAGATCAGGAAACTGAGGGCAGGAAGGAGTTGGTTACTGGGTCTTCTGGGCCCTGGGTATGAAGAAAACATGATGCAGTGGCTGGAGTTTGGCCAGCCTGAGCAGGCAAGCTGGAAGAGGAGGAGGAGGAGGGACAGGAGAAGGAGGACGATGGAGGCGGGGAGGGGATGGAGGATGAGGTAGAAGAGAAGAGGAGGAGGAGCGGGGAGAGAAGGAAAGAAGGTGGGGATATGAGGGAGGAGGAGAGAAATAACAAGAGGAAGAGAAGGGAGGAAGGGAGAGGAGGAGGAGAAAGAGGGGCAAGAGGAGGAAAAGGGGAAGAAGGGGGAAGAGGGGGAGGAGGATAGAGGGAGGAGGATGGGGAGGAGAAAAAGGGAAAGGAGGATGAGGAAGAGGACAAAGAAGAGGAGGAGGAGGGAGATGAGGGGAGATCTAAGAAGAGGAGGAGAGAAGGGGAGGCGGGGAAGGAGTAGCAGCAGCAACAGCCCGTGGGGGCCTGGGCAGGAACAGCACAAAGATGCCACCCTGAGGATAATATGGGGAAAAGGAGGTGGGAAAGCTGGGGCTGCCAGCATCTGAGTCCCCCCCAGTTCTAGCAGCTCTGGGTTTGGCGATGTGGTAGTCTGGAAAGCAGTTCCAGAACACTGGTGCTGACAGACTGAATGACCAAGGTTTGAGGGTGAGAGGAAGGACAGAAAGTGGCGTGTAGTAGGTCAGTCCTCTCAGGGTCTGAATCGTTTGCCCTCGAGCCGTCTCGCTGTGCACTAGTGCCGTGCTGCAGCCGTTAGAGGGTCCTGATTCCAGACATTTCTTCTCAGACACTGTGTCTACCTAATCTCCAGAGGTGAAATTTATAAAAGGTAGTTTGGGACAAAGATTATATGCTTTCTTGCTTTTAGATTTATAAAGCACTGTAAATGCATATATTTTATTATTCTTTGAGATACAAGAAGTTACAGTTCAGAATTTCCTAACACAGAAGACTCCTTGGTTATGTCCTAATAGGATCCAAATCAGAAAACTTGGATTTGCCCACAGATGTGTATGGCATGCTTCGTGCTGCATATGTCTAAGAACCTCCTGTGCATCACTGTGTTGATGCCCACATAGCATACTATAATTAAAAGATCGATTTTGAGAAAAAAGACTCAAATGTGGTATTGAGAAGCACCTCAGGGTCACTTTCCTTGGAACTCTGGGCATAGGATGAGGGGTGGGCAAGGGGTGACTTCGAGCTCCCAAGTTTCCTGGGCAGCTGGATCTGCTCTTCAAAATCCTAATTACTAAAAATTCTGGCTCCCAATCTGTGCCCTGCAGCTTCGTCCTCTAGCTAGCTGTGGAAGCTGGTGGGCTCAGCGCTGTCTTCTTAGAACAAGGAGGAAAACACGGTTCATTCCGTTCTGCAGTGATGCCCATTCAGACATGGAAAGGCGGTGTTAGCCATCCTTCCGTGTTCTCATTCTCTGCCAAGTGTGTCTCGTTTCTGCCACAGCCTCGCTGGGCAGTCCCCTCGAACAGCAATGCTTGGATTAAGGTGCTAACTGACACTCGAGAGATGACAGGGTGTCGAAGCTCAGCAGCAGCCTTCCCATCAGCCTGAGAGATGACCCTCCCCTGCTCTCCCCACACCACTTACACAGCAAGCCTGGGGCAGGCTGGGCCGTCTTTATTCCTTTGTATCTGCTCACATTCACCTAAACGGGTGGCCATTACATCTACAAATGGGTTCAGTGGTGCGAACCCCTGCAATGCCTGCTTAGCACTCCTGTACAAAATCACCATCCACAGGCACCTCTCTGCCTTGGTCAGCAGAGCACCTTTTTTCCAATCTAAGGTAGCATTGCACTGAGACGCTTCTAGCCTTCTTCCACATGCACTTGTAGTGACAACATGTCTGAGAGAGAGACAGGAGTAGCTGGAACTGGGGTGAGGCCAGTGAGGTGCTGGCTTCAGGTGTGAAGCTTAAGGGGGTACCCAAAAGCTCAAGAATCAAAATAAGTAACAGTTGAATGCAATAATTGTTAAAAAAACAACATGACGCGGTGGCTCACGCCTGTAATCCCAGCACTTTGGGAGGCCGAGACGGGCGGATCACGAGGTCAGGAGATCGAGACCATCCTGGCTAACACGGTGAAACCTCGTCTCTACTAAAAAATACAAAAAACTAGCCGGGCGAGGTGGCGGGCGCCTATAGTCCCAGCTACTCGGGAGGCTGAGCCAGGAGAATGGCGTGAACCCGGGAGGCGGAGCTTGCAGTGAGCTGAGATCCGGCCACTGCACTCCAGCCTGGGTGACAGAGCGAGACTCCGTCTCAAAAAAAAAAAAAAAACAACAACATGAATGCAAAATAACCCACGATGAACAGATATCAAAATGTTAAAGGAAGACAGGATTAAAGGAATTTAAATTAAGTATAGGTGCTGAGCCCTACACTTGTGTGACTCGAGAATGCCTCTCTGGCTTGCCCAGACCTAGCCTGGCTGGAAAGAGCTCCTGACCAGAACAGCAAGGTCTGTGCTTTGCAAACACGCAGGAAAGGCAGTTCCCTTGATGCTTCTGGTTTATAGACCAAGCCCCGGCCCAACCTAACCATAAGGCTGAACACCCAATCTTTAAAGGCAATAAATGAATGCACCATCCTTCATTGCCCTACGGTCTTTAACATGCTGATGGCCACACATGGAAGTCACTCAGATCCCAGGAGCCCTCCTCCCAGGGTCACTCTCCTCCTGCACGGCTTCTCCTTCCCACTTAGCTTGTAGGTCCTATCAGCCCAGCCCAAAGCACCTCTCTGCCTTGGTAGTGAGCCCAGTGCAGAGCCACCAGGCCTTGCTCTAGTTAAGGAACACCAGTGTCTTCCACCAGACCATAGGCTCAAGGAACACAGGGTCCTCATCTGTGTTGGAGGAACTCCATGAGTCCTTTCAAGGATGGATAATCATCCATGTGCTCCTGGATTCCTAGTTTCCATCCATTTCTAGCAACTGTGTTGAGTTCTTCGTTTTCTAGCTTCTCGGTGGCTTCTCTCAGTACCCAGTACCAATCTCAAGTCTGAATGTGTCTGTTCCTGTGCTTCAGATTCGGATGCAGCATGTTGGTCGCTAGGTAAATGCATGGGGGCACCTGTGGACATCTAAGATGAACATCCTGCAGGACAGTGCCGTGCATGAGCAAAGTATAACTGAGAAATCCCAGAACCTGCACTGATACCAGGACCTGAGCCTTAATCCTTGAAGTTGCTCTGAAGCTGGGGAAACACCATCTTTCCTAACAATTCAGCAACACCAACCTAGAAGGAGCTTGAGGGAGCAGCCCTAAGAGGCTGTACATGCAGCATGTGGACAGGAAGGCACCTGTGTTTTGGGTGAGGCTGTTCCTTGAAAGCATCGCACCAGCCATGCCGGTGCTGCCAACACCAAATAAGCCTTGCTGCAAAGCAGCATTCCCCACCTGGATCTCTCAGCAGGGTTAGCCCCAAAACGCTGAGCCCAGCAGGCCCCAAGCAGTCCCATATCCCTCCAAAGTGGAGCTTTCAAGTCACAGGAGCCAGGACATGAACATCACGGCCACTTGCCACCCCTCTCCCACCACCTTTGGGAGCTCAGCCCTCCTTCAGTCATAAGAAGAAGGTGGGGACGTCCCTGGCCCACCCCGTTAATGAGCCTTTCTAAAAAGACTGGTTTCAGAGGCACCACTGTCTGGACAAACTTTAAATTGTGTGTAAAAATGCACGTGTATGTTTACTGCAGCACAATTCACAATTGCAAACATATGGAACCAATCTAAGTGCTTATCAACTGAAGAGTAGATGTGATATATATACGCCATGGAATACCACTCAGCTATAAAAAAAGAACAAAATAATGTCTTTTGCAGCAACTTGGATGGAACTGGAGGCCATTATTCTAAGTGAAGTAATTCAGGAGTGGAAAGCTAGATATTGCATGTTCTTACTTGTAAGTGGGAGCCAAGCCACAGGCATGCAAAGGCATAAGAATGATATCAGGGACACTAGAGACTCAGAAATGGGGGTAAGAGGGGGGTGAGGGATAACAAACTACATATTGGGTATGACATATACCACTCAGTAATGGGTACACTAAAATCATAGCCTTCACGTATACAATTCATCCATGTAACCAAAAACCACTGGTACCCCTAAAGCTATTAAAATAAAAATGAATGAATGAATGATATGTAAAAAATTACTGAAAGAGAAAGTAATCCCTTTGAGGGCGTCTTCCATGTCCTCGACACACATATCCTTCACCCATAGCCTAGATGTAATAAGGAAGTGTGATGACAGGCAAGTTCAAGGCAAAAATCTTTTGAAAAATAAAAACACCCAGTCATAGTCAATTCCTATGAAGTTATTTTTTCTCCTTTTTTTTTGGTCATAAAAGGTAATTAATCTGAAAAGAAATGGTTTTTACAGAAGTATTTTACCATTACCCAGTTTTTTATATTTGTGCAAATTGATTTTTATACTTTATTTTTGTATTAAAAATATACCAGCATATCTATTTGCAGTGAAATTTTGAAAAGGGAGCAGTCTACTATCAGAGTGTTCCACAGTTTTCCAACATAATTTTTAATAAATCCTTTGAAATTTCACCCCTTCCCAACAGCTAACATTATGATTTGGCTAATTAGTTCTTCTCTAGTAGACTCTGAGGTTCTTAGAAGTAAAGGATGAACCTTAAAACACGTGCACTCAGACCATGGCCCAGAGAGGGAGGCTGTTACTAAGTATACCTGCTGAATTAATAAATAAATGGACTTTGACAGTAGGCATTTCCTTTGGCAATAATTCAGTCTTTCCCAGAATGTGTATTGTAAAATAAGATTGAAACCAGGGCAAAGAACATAGTAATCAGCGCTACTTGTAGGTACTCTTTTTATGTATAAAGCACAAGGACCTCATTTTCCTTGTTCCTTCCCTGTTCCTGTGACTTTACACCTGGGCCACTGGATGAATGCCTTTGGTCCTGGCCAGAATCTGGCCCTTGTGTAACCACAGCCTGCCCATCTGTGGCTGATTGTGGCCTTGCAGGAATGAGGGCCTGGGGTACAAGAGCTTCTACTGTTTCAAGAGATGCTATAAACATGGAGTTTTATGGGAAATCTCTTGATTTTAAAATATTTGTCCATATTTCATTTGTTTTGCTTTTAGACAAATCTTGTCTCAGGTCTGTCTCTGGGCCCCCAATTTGCAATTTATGTGCTATGGACTGAATAGGTCCCCCCAAAATTCATATGTTGGAACCTAACCCCCAGTGTGCTGGCGTTAGGAGGTGGGGCCTTTGGCAGGTGAAGCCTTCAGGAATGGGAGTAGTGCCCTTATGAGAGGGGCCTCAGAGACCTCGTTTGGCAAAAAGAGCCGTCTTAGAAGCAGAATGCAGGTACCCCCCAGACAAGAGGAAACCTGCAGGTACCTTGATCTTGAACTTCCCAGCCTCCAACACTGTGAGAAATAAATGTGTTGTTTATAAAGTCCCCAGTCTATGGTATTCTCTTACAGTAACCTGCGTGGACTAAGCCACGATGCTTCCAACCAAACTGGCACACAGCCCTCAGAACCAAGCACAGTCCACTCCCTTGCTTCACTGAGATGGCTTCTCAATTTTCACCTCCTTCTCAGAGGCTTTCCCCGCCCATCCTCCAAATGTGATTGAACAAATGCTCAAATCACATTTGTTCATGTGTTAAGCTGTCACCTCCCCTCACTGGGGTCTCAGTGCCAAAGGGACAGGGACCTCGTGTGCTTGTCCTCTGTCTCTCCTTAGCTCCCGGACATGCCCAGCACACAGCAGGCTCTCAGAAAAACCCACCTGGATTGCGCGGAAGGACAGAAAGCAGCAACCCTACAGAGAGCTGGGCCTTTCCTAGGCTGATGGTTGAGGGCCTCTGTTCACCGACATACAATGTCTGACCTTTCTTTCACATCTACTCAATTATTCGCTTTTGCTTCCCAAGACATTACATAAGACTTTCCAACAGCTATTCAGTCTGATAGAAACCTTAAAATGATTCTGGAGCACAGAACCTGGACCCTCCTGTGCTTCCCATGGGAGGAAGCCAAGATCTGGGCTGAAAGAGCACAGTTCAAGGTCAGGCTGCAGGTTTGTGCTGGTAACCAGAAGCCACACTGTTCTAGTCTCACATGGGGTCAGCAGCGGCACATGCCTTAGAATGGTGTAGGACCTAAATGAGTAACTGCAAAATACTTCTCTCCTCCTCCTTCCTGATATAAAGCCATCAGGGCCCCCCAAGCCCCAAGCTGGGGCAGAAACCACCACTCCTCCCTCTGCACACAAGCCATGAAGGCAGCCGTCCGCCCCAAGCACGGCACTCACCTTTGAGGACAGGCCTCTCCCCGATGCTGTGGATGCTATAGGCAGCACTGGACAGGGGTGCATCTGGAATGAGCTCTGCGAGTAGGTATCCCGAATACCAGGCACACAAGGAGGCAAGGACCAGGAACACCACCTTGAGCGGGCCTGCAGAGAGGATACCAAGCAGCTGCTGTGAAGGACTTGGTGGTGGCCCCGGCCCTTGGCTCTCCCCATCCCTCTGTGGCTTTTCATCCTGGCCCAGTGTCAGGGGACTGAGCTATAGGCAAGGTGGGAGGCGGTGTCAGGGCCTTCGTAGTAGACAGTGTCAGAGAATACAAACAAGACAGGAATGCTTTCAAGGGCAAGTTGTATTTGCTGTTGGTTTGGGTCTTAAGTGCTTCCTTGAATGTTAATGTCAAAACAGCTAATCAAGCACCTTGTGAACCAGCATGCCCAACGTGAACCTGAAAAAACAAAAGTGGCTCATTCCCCCTGTGAGATACAACTGGATTTGAGCACGCTCCTGCAATTACACTGAAACTTCAGGGGTAAAGCTCTGTCCCTTTGGTTTATTTCCATATCACCAGCACTGGGAATAGTAGCTGACGCCAGCAAGCATGCAACAGATTCCTGCTGGATCAAGGCCTGGTCACGTAACACTGGGGAAAAGTCCCCAAACCTGTTCTATCATCGCGGATGTGCCTGCTGGGCCAGTCAAGGTTCCCAATGACAGAAAGTCCCTGGAGATATATTTCTGGTTGATTGGCAACAATATCTTACTTCTCTTGTTTGATGTGAGCAGCACAATTTCCAAGGAAAAGACATTGATCTCCTCCTGGGCCACCAGAGGTCTGGGGGGCAGCTCTCTGTCTTTTCATAGGCAACCCATGGCCTAGGCTTTTAGAATTTGCTCCCTAAATACAGCATAGATCAGAACTCATTCAGCAGTTCGCTTACCCAGATTGCTACCATGCAGGGATGACCACAGGCCCTGAGTAGGATGGGTTATGGTGTATGTGCCTAATGCATTTAAGTATGTGCTAATAGGTACAGTCCTAAGAATTAAGAGAAGGAAGGAAGAAGGGAGAGAGACAGGGAGGAAAGAAGAAAGTAAGTGAAGGGGAAATGAGGAAAGGAGGAAAAAGGAAAGGAAGAGAAGGGAATGTCAAGTCTGAAGGACCCAACAATGGGCCCCACCCCTCCACCCACCCAGGGTGCAGCTCTGGACCTCAGCTGGACTTCCAGCACCTAGGGATCGTCCTTCCCTTCTCAGGAACCCAGCTGTCCCCAGCTCATGCACTGGCTGTATTGCACCAAGGCAGCGTGTGCTTGTGCTTGGAGGCCCAGCGCTTCGGCAGAGGGAGCTATGGGGATGGAAGGATATGTTTCTGGTTAGCCTTGAGGTTTTGCTTTGTTTTGCTTTTTCGAGTGCATACTTCAACACCATTTTTAAATTTTGAATTTCCAAACTGCTAAGATTGTTAGACTAGTAAGCATAGGTGGTTTCCTCTGGGGAGAGGCCCAAGGCAGTGTGATCAGTGCAGTTTCTAGGACTGGAGGGGCATCTCAAAGTAGTTAAACCAGACACAGAAAACAAAATGAGACAGGTGTGAGCTTGCAGGTCCCTCTCCTGCAGCAGCGCCAACGGCTGTGCTCAGCCACCTGTGGGCGCTACACTCCCGGGCTCACTCCTCTGCAACAGTGGTCTCTGCCTAGAGGGTGCTCTTCCCTACGCAGCCCAGCCACAGCGCCCACACAGATGCCACAGAAGCCTCCCTCCAGGGCCACGCAGCATGCCTGGGACACTGTGTGGGTCACTGATGTTCCAGAAAATTCTGTTGGATGAACACAGAGTGCAGAGTGGGCTATGACAACAGCTGTGACAAAGGCAAGGACCGCCCCCTGTATCCTGTGCATGTGGGTCACAGCTGGACTATTTCATCCAAGTGTTGTATTTGAAGAAGGAAACTGGCTAACCAGACAATGTTCAGAGGCTCTTCTAGACAACACGCCACACCTGAGATCCTGAGCAACAAGCTGCTGTTTAGCTTGGAGCAGGTTGAAAAGGAACATTATCTACCTTTTGAATGTGTAACAAGCAGCTACACAAAGGAAGAGGTAACTATGGCCTCAGCTGAACAAAAACAAATAGGTGGACATGACAGAGAAGAAAATGGAGAATAAATAAGCCAAGTGTCCTCACAAGAAGAAGGGTAGGTAGCTAGCCCATGGCGGGTCCTGGTGTGGCAGGGAGCTCTCTTCTGGGACACTTTTCAGGACTCCCAGGAAGACTAGAGAGTATCTGTGCTTTGGGTGAGGGGCGCATCCAATGGCCTCTAGGCTGGGGACAGTCTAGATTACAACATGCACCTGGCTGGGAGAAGCCATGACCTAGAGTCCGGAGGCAGATCCAGCCGCCGGCACTGGGGTCAGCCCATCATCAGAAGATGGGTGGTAAGCTGGACCAGCAGCCTGTGCTCAGGTCTAGCACAAAGTCACAGCAGTATCCTAGCCACGAGAGAGAGGGCAGGACATAGTAGCCAGGACGTGACAGACAAAATCCAGGCAGGCAGCATCATTTCCTCAGGCTGCTGTAACAAACTAACACAAACTGGGAGGCTTCAACAATAGACATTTAGGCTGGGCTCAATAGCTCATGCCTGTAATCCCAGCACTTTGGGAGGCCAAGGTGGAGGGATGGCTTGATCTCAGGAGTTTGAGACCATCCTGGGCAACATAATGAGACCCCATGTCTACAGAAAAATTTTAAAAGAATAGTCAGGTGTGGCGGTGCAGACCTGTAGTCCCAATTACTCAGGAGGCTGAGGCAGGATTGCCTGAGCCCAGAACTTTGAGGTTGCAGGGAGCTACAACTGCAATATTGCACTCCAGCCTGGGTGACAGCAAGACATCATCTTTTACAAAAAAAAAATTGAAATTGAAATTTATTTTCTCAAGATTCTGGAGGCTGGAAGTCCAAGATCAAGGTTCCTCTGAGCCTCTCTCCTTGGATTGTGGATGGTGTCTTCTCCCTGTGTCCTCACAGGGCCTCTGTGTGTGTCTTCATCTCCTCCTTATAAGGTCACCAATCAGACTGGATCAGGGCTCACCCTGATGACCTCCTTATACCTGAAATACCTCTTTAACAACCCTATCTCCAGATCCAGTCGCATTCTGAGATACTGGGCAGGGATTAGGATGACAACATGTAAAGGGGGTTGGGGAGTTGTGCGGGGAGGCACAATTCAGCCCCAACATAGCACCGGGTGAGCTGTGGCACAGCCTCTCTGTGGGTTGAACACCAACAATCAGAGCTCAGTCCTGGGAGTGAAAGCAGGATGGGCAGGAGCCAAGGCAGCCTGTCAAGACAGAGGCTCAGACACCGGGCAGCAGGGAAGAATCAGCCCCTAAGCTGGGACACACTTGGGAAGAAGAAAGCTTGGGAGCCCAGGGCCTCCACTAAGACAACTCCCGGAGCCCCGGTGGGCCTGCCCCAAGGGGAGGAGACCCAGCAGCTTCAGAGGCGGGGCAGGAAGTACAGAGTCCAGGAACACTTCTGTGATTTTGTAACCAGGATCCTGCCTTTCCCCATAAGGTAATAAAGTCATCATCGGCTCATGGAAATGTCTTCCACTGTGCTTGCTGAGCAGCAGACAGGATGAGTGTTAGAGCAAAGGCTGTTCTTAGCACAGGAGGAAAGCCAGTGAACTTTCTCCTAAGAGACTCACCTCTAGTGTGTCTGCCTCTGTGTGAATGTGTGTGGGTGCACGTGCACGTGTCCCAGCCAATCCCCACTCTGAGATCCACAGGGGTCTCAGGAGCGCCCTGGCTGCTTCACTTAAGAGCCAGAAACTGGGGGCAGTGGCTCACACCTGTTACCTCAGCATTTTGGAAAGCCGAGGAGCCCAGGAGTTCAACTTGAGGCCAGGAGTTCAAGACCAGCCTAGGCAACATAGCAAGACCCCATCTCTACAAAAAGTTTAAAAAAATTAGCTGGGCATGGTGGCATGTGTCTGTACTCTCAGCTGCTCAGGAGGCTGAGGCAGGAGGATTACTTGAACCTACGAGTTCAAGGCTGCAGTGAGCTATAATCACTCCATTGCACTTCAGTCTGGGCTACAGAGCAAGACCCTGTCTGTAAACAATAAACATCTAAAAAGTGCCAGAAAGAAAGTAATCCTGAAACCAAATGGATATGACACCAGGTTACAGCTAGGAGGATTTTAGGGCTCTCTCCCTCCCTCCAATCCAAGGGCCACCTAAAAAGGGCAATCTCAGGCCCTAGGATCCACTTCTATTGATGGGATTTCCTTCAACCTGAATGAGGACAGGGAAGCTGCTGTCACTGCTGCCTTGCCAACATGTATTCAGATCACCTCACCATGAAGGCCACACCTACACCTTTTGTACTTGAGAGGCCAGGATTGCTGAGGGTGGATGGTCCATATTTTGGGACTCACTGTCTTTGGGATCCTAGGCTTTGCTGGCCTCAGTGTCCACTGTCATCACTGTCCTGGGCACTGGGCAGGAGGGCTTTTTGGCAGAAGTGCTAGGAAGGGCCACTCTGAAACACCACAGCAGGTGTGCAGCATAACCCGCCTTGACTGTCCATACGCCAATGCCCATTTCAAGGCATTAAGATACCCACTACTAGGCCCTGCAGGTGAAGGCATGGTGGCGGCTCAACTTGCTCCTTCCATTCAGTCTGAATGTCCCTCCTGGGAACGTCCCTCCTGGTTTGCCTGGAGCAAACCCAGCACTGGACAGAAGCGTCCAGGACAACGCCCACTCCAAGAATGTCTCCTGATCTTTAGTTCATAAAATCAAAAGTGAGGGAAAGCAATGTAATCATATTCAGTATTGTCCATAAGTCACCAGGAAATAATAATTATACAATACAGAAATAATGGAAAACACTCTTCCAGAATAGCTATAATGAAAGTTGGTGCCCTAAGGAAGGAGATACATACCTCTCCTACAATCCACACAGGTTATCAAAAACAGTGTCATTCATAGTTTTTAAGGAAAATATGAATATTTTACACAAAGCAAAAATCTGAAAATGCGGCTTTCCTACATTTGGGAATGGTGCAGAAAAGACAGCATTTAGAACTTGCTGGAGTGTGATCACCACCAGAATGCTGGTGCCGGCAGGAATGGCGATGGTTTAGTCCAACACCCTCACCACAGAGGACCTGAGATCCCAGACCCGGAAGTGATCTACCGAAGAGGCCCAGAGAACTTCCCACTTCTGAACCTTCCATTTCACACAGCCAGGCTGCGTCGCTCCAGGAGGAATCCACATTCTTCAGATTATAGGAGGAGACCCGCAAAACCAATTAGAAAGGGCATGTGTGACTGAGGCCAGGGCAGTGGACACCAGGACCCGAGATGGCCTGTGACAGGAAAGTGACAGAGGACTGAGGCACAGCTAAGACAGACTGCAAGAAACGGCGATGACTGGTCAAAATAATGGGTTTCTCCTTTCCTTTTTCCTGTTTTTCCAAATCGTCTACAGTGTCAAGTCGTTTGAAAAATGGGGGAAAAAAACAGCCTTATCAACTGGCAGAGGCCAGCCCCTACCTGGCGTGCGAGGTCACGGGCGCGGGCAGGCATGTACCCTCTCCAGGAAGGAGAAGCGTGGGGAGCCCAGGAGGGGTGCGGGGCTGTGCCTGGGCTCCCCTCCAACCTACTTTCCAAGTAAAATGTTACAATGTTACATTCCAGGTTCCTCTCCTACCCCATGCACCCCGGCTGGGGCGGCAGGAATAGGCCGGGCGAGCGCGAGAAACAAGGTCTGGGAACCCTGCTAGAAACCAGCGATTCGCCCTCTCTGGAATCGCTTCCCACGTTCCTGATCCCAGGTCTAAGACTAACCTCGGCGCCAAGCGCCAGCTCTCACCCTTTTGCTCAGTTTGGAGGGTCCCAGGCAGGGCCAGGAAGCGACCCTCCCCTCGGTGTCCTCCTTCCCGCCCCTAGCCCTGCCCCGAGGCGGGGGCGCACTCACCGCTGACCAACGGGCGCATCTTCCAGGTGCCGCTCCACTCCTGGCCCTGGCGGCAGCTCCCAGACGACAGCAGCCACCGGAGCCCCGGGTCAGGAAGGCAAGGGGCGGGCAGCGGTCGTGTCGGGCAGGGGCGGGCCAGCTGGGTGCGCGGCCAGTCGGGCAAATAGCAGGTGCAGATGCGGACCCGGCAGGCGCACGGGGCGGGCGTGGGCAAATGGCAGGTGCAGGTGCGGACCCGGCAGGCGCGCGGGGCGGGCGTGGGAGGGGCAGGTGCGCGGGGCTGTGCCCGAGAGCTCTGAGGTCGCCGGCGGAGGGGGGCTGCTTTCGGCGGAGGGGGGCTGCTTTCCCCGCCGGGCTGACCCCGGGCCAGGGATGATCTGACCCAAGAAGCCCAGCAGGGTTGGCTCTGAAGGGAGGAAACGGCGCCACTTGATGCTTCCGCCCTCTAGGCTCCCATTTAATGTCTCCCAAGAGGAAAGGAAAGCATGACCCAAACGACAAAGCAGAGGCCCAGCCTAGTTCGCAGTCCATGTCCACCGTCTGAGGCCATTGGTCTTCTTCCCTTCCTCCAGAACAGTCGCAGCCTAGCCCAGCCCAGCCCAGCAGGCGCCCCACCTCTTTTCTCTTACTGCCAGGATGATGAATTCATTCTGCGAAAGTGAAGCAAGGGCCATGCCCAGCCCCTCTGGCCATAGCACAGGTCTGCAAGTCCTCCTTTATATGATATGATGACCAAGGAGCTTCAGGAGTGGGGGTCAGACAGGTGTGTGAAGACATCAGGATCCCCGAACAGGAATAGCTCCTCTCTCCCCATCCATGGGTACACTTTCAATCCAAACATTCATCAGGTTTTTATAGCACTTCTGGCCCATGACAGTCACAGTGGCCTCAGGCTACCAAGGGCAAGTTAAAACTCTGAGCCCAGTTGGTCACTTTTACAGAAGAGAGCTCCATGGAAGCAAAGTCTGCGAGAGACCCAGTCCCCACCCCAGGGTCCGGCTGGTTCTTGGTATTCTACTCTGCTCCTGCCTCTCCTCTCTCAAGAAGCCCAAGGTGCCCTGCCTTCCCAGGGACATCATCCACCCTGTGGGTCACCCTGGCAGGCTTGGCCCTGAGTCTCCCTCCACCATTGTCTTTGTTCCTGGGAAGTTCTAGGGACACATGTCCTGTGGACAATGTGGCTTTATTCCTCCAGTTCATCCCCACCTGCAAACCAGAGGGACCAGAAGACAGGGGTCTCCATAGTAAGGAATCCTTCCTAATGACTCAAGAATCATGCCAGCATTGGGCCTGAGCATGGCCCATTTGAGTCTGGATGCCACTCGGATGTGCTTTGCAAGAATACTAAGAAGCCACTCTCCAGCTAGTTCGAACAATTCCCTTAAACATATGAACTGACCACCAATCTTACCTCCATCGTTAGCTCACCTGATTTCAGAGGTAAGGCTTTTATCTCTGGGTTTGTTTTCAATTTTTTAAAAAATGTGGTTTTAAAATGCCATCTTGAAGCGTAAAGTTCAATAGAGTTAAATAAATTCACATTACTGATCTCCAGAAGTTTTTCATCTTGCAAAACTAAAATTCTGTACCCATTGCACAACTCACCATTTACCCCTGCCCCAGTCCCTGGAAACCACCATTCCACTTTTTCGATGAATTTGAGTACTCTAGATACTTCATATAAGCGGAATCATACAGTATTTGTCTTTTTTGACTGGTTTATTTCACTTAGCATCATGTCCTCAAAGTTCATCCATGCTATATAGCATGTGTTAAAATTTCTTTTCAAGACTGAATAAAATTCCATTGTACGTAGGTACCACGTTTTGTTTATTCATTCATCCCTCCATGGACACTTGGGTTTCTTCTAACTCTTAACTACTGTGAATAATACTGCTATGAACACGGGTGTGCAAATATCTCTTCTGGATCCTGCTTTCAATTCTTTTGGATACATACTCAGAAGTGGAATTGCTGGATCATATGGCAATTCTATTCTTAATTTTTTTCAGGAACCACCATACTGTTTTCCATAGCTGCACAATTTTACAGTCCCACGCACAGTGCACAGGGGATCAAATTTCTCTATATCTTCACCAACGCACGTTGTTTTCTCATTTTTTTTTCCTTAATAATAGCCTTCCTAATGGGTATAAAGTGATATCTCATTGTGGTTTTGGTTTGCATTGTCCTAATGGCTAGCAGTGTTGAGTATCTTTTCACACTTTTGTTGGCTATTTGTACATCATCTTTGGAGAAATGTCCACTTAAGTCCTTTGCCCAGTGGACCGTTGTGCATCACATTTCCTTAAATTACTTAAATTGCATATTTCCTTTTAAAATAAAACATCATCAATAACAAGGAGTACTGTTTTTAAAAATATTTTCATTGTACATTTTTCCCTCTAGACTGTCATTTGATGTTGACATTGCCTTTGAAATAGACACAGATCAAATAAAATCAAATTAACAAATATTTGTTATATATAACACCAAGGCACCTGCCATGTGTCTTAGTCTCCTTAGGCAAGACTTAGTCTGTTTGCTGTAATGAACACCATACACTGGGGACTTCACAGCAGACATTTATTTCTCACAGTTCTGGAGGCTGGAAAGTCTAAGGTCAAGGTACTGGCTGATTCAGCTCCTGGTGAGTGTCTTTCCCTGGCTTGCAGACTTCTCACTGTCTTCTCACTGTGTCCTCACATGGCGAAGAAACAGAGAGGAAGTGAGGGCTTTGGTGTTTCTTCTTAGAAGGGCACTAATCCTATTATGAGGGCCCACGCTCATGACCTCATCTGAGCCTAATTACCTCCCAAAGGCCCTATCTCCAACCACCCCAAAGCGATCTAATTGGAAGATTAGGGCTTCAACTTATGAATGTTTTCATTTTTGTTTTGGTGGGGGTGGATGCAATTCAGCTATGGCAGTTAGATCCTAGAGAAAAAAATGCATACCCTCTGTCCACAGTATCTACATATGATTATAGCAGCAAACCATATACAACCCAACATTCCATCTACAGGAAAATGGAGGAACAAATTTTGGTCTATTCATGTGGAGTACAACTTAGCAAACAAACAAAAAACCATGCCCCACTGACAAGGGCAACAACATGATGACTCTCAAATGTGACATGCATACATACTGTATAACGAGGTTGAAGAATGGATCAAATTCATCTGTGGTGACAGAAGTCAGAACAGTGGTTTCCCCTGAGTGCAGGGGCAGAGTGGTGTTGAGTAAGGTGGAGCAAGGGAAACTTTCTGGAGCAACGGAAAGTTGTCTTTGTCTTGGTGAATATTCAAGAATCCTATATTAAAAAGTTATAGAGCTATATACATCAAGGATTTGTGTATTTTACTGCATATAAATTACACTTCAATAAAACATGTTATCTAAAAAAGAAAAAGCAAATGGTTCAAGATGACAGAGCCAATCAGGGGAGTGGACCTTTGCACGTCATTGTCACTTGAAGGTACATTCATTCACAGCTCTGTCTGGTCAACATGGTCAAGTGCCATTTCAGGCCTAGAGTGGCCTTGGGAAGCCTGCTTTCAGCTCTGATTTGCTGAGCATACCTCAGGCTGTCCCCACCTCCTTCAGAAGGACTAGGATGAACAATCTGTGGTCCCAACAATGTGGGGTCTGCACTTCCCCACTACATTCTGTCCTGCCTTTCCTTAAAGGCCTCCTCTAAGCCTTGCTTCTACTCTGCCCCACTCCCATTGGCCAACACAGGCCTCTGGTCATTCCAAACTCTCCAGTCACCCCTCAGCTCTTGAGAGGCTGGCACAATGTGCCTCTGTGGCTTGGGAACATCAAGTCATCACAATGTAGATGCAGCACAGTTAGATGTAGACATCATACACACACACGCACACACTCACACACACAGTGAGACCCAGAATGGCTTTTTCTGCTTCATAACTTATATGTTCAGGTCTTCATTTGCCTCTCCTCAGACTCACATACCGAATTGCACATGCTTTTCTTTTTAAATGTTAAGATATTGGGCTTAATGTTTTATTTCTTTCGTATCCTCTCATAGGGCTTTGCATTCAGTGATCATTCAATTTACACTACAGCCCAGCAGGTCTCAAGGTGCAGCTCAGGGACTCCTGGGATCCATGAGACCCTGGAGGGAGTTTGAAAGGTCAAAACTGAATACAAAGACCCCAGCTGCGCTTTTTGTTCTCATCCTTTCAGAAGTCTACAGTGGAGCTTTCAGTTGTGCACGGGGAAGGTCTGTGTGACTCAGTGAACCAGCACTTTCCAAATGATGGATGTATAATAATCATTATACAAAAGTATATACATATATACAATCATTAGAGCGGGAAAGATTCATTCAAAGTGCCAGATAGAGCAATTAATTTTAACATAAACTACCATGCATCAAGTTTTGGTGCAGTATCAAATAATAATATCCAAAATGACATGGTTTGGCTGTGTCCCCACCCAAATCTCACCTTGTAGCTCCCATAATTCCCACATGTTGCGGGAGGGACTCGGTGAAAGATGATTAAATCGTGGGGGCGGGTCTTCCCTGTGCTGTTCTCATGCTAGTGAATGGGTCTCAAGAGATCTGATGGTTTTAAAAATAGGAGTTTCTCTGCACAAGCCCTCTCTTTGCCTGCTGCCACCTATATAAGATGTGACTTGCTCCTCCTTGTCTTCCACCATGATTGTGAGGCCTCCCCAGCCATGTGAAACTGCAAATCCAATAAACCTCTTTCTTTTGTAAATTGCCCAGTCTCAGGTATGTCTTTATCAGCAGTGTGAAAATGGACTAATACACACAATTATCTGAAAAGGGTATTAAGATACTCCTCACTGTTTCAACTATGTATCTGTGTGAAACTAGGTTTTTCTCCACACCTACAACGAAAACAACATATTGCAACAGACTGAATGCAAAAGGAGCCCTGAGAATCCAGCTGTCTTCTCTTAAGGACATTAAAGAGATTTGCAAAAATGTAAAACAATGTCATTCTTCTCACTAGATATTTTGTTTTGGAAAATAAAACTGTTCTTCATAAAGTTATTAACGTTAACAGACAATGGTTGTATTGTTTTTATTTCTAAGTGAATTAATAAATTAAAAATTTGTCGCTTTTAATTTTTTTTTTTTTTAATACAGGGTCTCACTCTGTCACCCAGGCTGGAGTGAAGTGACATGATCATAGTTCACTGCAGCTTCAATCTCCCAGGCTCAATGTGATCCTCCCACCTCAGCCTCCTGAGTAGCTGGAATCACAGGTGTGTGCCACCACATCCAACTACTTCTTTTGTGTGTGTGTGTGTGTGTGTGTGTGTGTGTGTGTGTGTGTGTGTGTGTATTTGTAGAGACAGGGTTTTGTCATGTTGCTCCTCACTTTTAACTTCGAATGCAGTAAATATCAATAGCAGAACCTTCATAAACAAAAGCTCTTTGGGCTTCTCTGTCACTTTTAAGTGTATAAAGAAGTCCTGAGAAAAAAATGTTTGAGAACCACTGCTTTAGACTGCCTGGCTGAAACACTGAGCAGATCCATTAGAAACTAAAGGGACAAATAACCTAGGTTTAGAGTCAGACTTGGGTGTCAATCAAAGTTCCTCACCAAACTAGCAGATTTGGAACAACTTATTTAATACTTTTTAAACTCAGATTTTTAAAAAAATATGTGAAATGGGGAAAATAATATCCTTTTAGGACTGTTGAGATTAAATGGGATAACACATGAAACATGCCAGCAGGCACTTATGCAGCCACCATTACTTATGCAGCTGCCCTTCACCCTGCAGGGCTGGGAGCAGCCAGGCTTGCTGAGCCAGGGGTGACATTATCCAGAATCAGGGCCAGCTGACCAACTACGTGGAAAGCAAGAGGCTCTCTGTGTCCCAGCATGCACCCTGGGAGAGCCAGAGGATGGTGCAGGGCTGATTCTTCAGAGCTCTTCCAACCTGGGAGAAGGGCGTGCTCATTTTGGAAGGGCCAGAAACCCAGACAGAGCACCTTAGTGGAAGTACAGGTCCTAGTTCAATTCAATTCAATCAGCCAGATGTGGATGAAGCACCTACTAGATCTCAGGCAATGTGTAAGCTTCAGAGATGCATCAGTGCGCAAAAGTGACACAGATGTGGAACTTGTGCCACTCACATTCTAGTACAAAGATCCAGAAAATGAGGGAGCAGCTCACAGGGTCCCTAGGGAGGACTGACCTGAGGATGGGAGCACTAAGAGTGGAAAACCCACAAAGGGCAGAGGACAGACAGTGACCCTACAGGCTCTTGTGCGTGACCAAAAGAGTGTGCATGGTCATGTGGTGCCACCAAGAGGAACTGGTGATGTGGGGCTGGGGTGGGGTGAGGCTCATTGTGAACATAGCCATGGAGAGCCAGGATCATGACTGTCAGGACAGTGGAGAGACCACAGGCTTCTCCTGGAGCAAGAGGACCAAGAGACAAGGAAGATGCTGAGGCTGAACAAGGCTGACTTTGGGTAGAAACTCCCACCCACCTTTCTGAATCATAGCTCTGCTGGTCGCTTCCCTGCAGCACCAGGTTGGGAGGATGAGAAACCCAGAGACCTGTGAACTCTGGCTTGGCAGAAGGCTTAGCCTAGATAAAAATTTCTGAGTCTGAACGGGGTCAGAGGCGGCAGGCAAAGGTTAACTGAGCTCTCCTGAAAGAGGGAAAGCCACCATTTTGGGTTGCTCCCCTTTTGTTCTGGGGAACAAAAGAAAGAGGGACGGTCACCATTTGGGGTTGCTCCCCTTTTGTTCTGGGGAACAATCTGGGTGGACCTGGTGGTGATGCAAAGGTCCAGTTCCCAAGCCTGATGGTAGCTGGCACTGGGGCGTGACTATTGCCCTCAGTAAGGACAGCCATTGAACGTTCAGGGCAATGTGTCCAAGCTTCTAAACTGTTTTTGTTGGTTCTGCTGGTAAAACTGCTACTTACAGACTGTTTCCCCTGTGAATCTCCTGAAGGTGCCAGATGTGTCTGTGCAGAAAATCCATGGCTCTCATTTGGAAAGGTGTGAGCTCACACTCTTAGCTGCAGCAATGCACCCTGAAACATACACTGCAGGTTTTGGGAAGAATCCAAAGTTTTAGATGGTTTGATCTGCAACTGTGACTGGGGATGTGTATATCCTACAGTTCCATGTGTCCCTTAGTTCCAAGTGTCCCTTATGGGTTTTCTGCATCATTGTGTTGCTCGTAGCCAGCATGGGAGGACAGGAAGAAGCAGAAGCAGAACTCAAGCCTAGCAAGGAAGAGACCCTAGCACATGGGTGACCCACTGTGGGAAGGAAAGGCAACCAACTCTCATGAACTTGAGTGACCCGGAAGTAAGAAAACAGCTCCAAGGGGAGGCTGAAGCTATTATTGTCCATTTGTCAGAAAAGGAGACTCCAGTTAGAGTCCAGTTGGAAAAGAGGTTTTGACCAAGATAAGAATATAAATCAGTACTATAGTTTACAGGATCATCTAAGTAGCTAGTCCTGAGGGCGGATGATGCTGTGTGCTGACTTGAGCAGTATGGAAATCCCTGGCCACCCTGTCTTTTACCCATTAGGCTACTGAAGTGCACACAGTCTGTGAGTAGCCCACGCCACTCAGCTAGAGCCAGGGTCTCCTAAGTTGAGACCCTGCATCAGAGTCTTCTTGGTCCCAGTAACACATCCCATGCTTCCTCTTGTGAAGATGAATCCAAACTGAGAAGTCACCAGGTCAAGGGCAAGGGAAGATCCACATGCTTGTGCTGACTTCCCAGTCTGTGTGATCCTGCCACCACTTCTCTTCCTCCTTGTCCCAATCCTACGCCTGTGACCTGATGACCATTTCACTGTTTATTTATACCTTGCCTGGACTGCAAGATATGTGAAAAACCAAGGCGGGAGGATCACCTAAGGTCAGGAGTTTAAGACCAGCCTGACCAGCATGGAGAAACCTCGTCTCTACTAAAAATACAAAATTAGCAAGGCTTGAGGGTACATGCCTGTAACCCCGGCTACTCGGGAGGCTGGGGCAGGAGAATGGCTTGAACCCAGGAGGTGGAGGTTGCAGTGAGCCAAGATCGCACCATTGCACTCCAGCCTGGGCAACAAGAGCGAAACTCCATCCCAAAAAAAAGAAAAAAAAAAGAAAGAAAAGAAAAGAAAAACAAAAACCAACACTCACAAGACCGGCACCCAAACTTGTTGCCTTTGTTCCTGCTTTTCACTCTTGAGAAAGCCATTTCTGCTGGTGGCAGCTGCACAGATTGTTTGGAGGAAGAGCATGGAAATTGGATGAGCCCAACCCAGAACCTCTACTTCTGCCCTCAGTGGCTGGGTGGTTTGGGGCATGCCATTTAACCTCTCTGAGCCTGGTTTCTTCATCTACACAACAGGGACAGTGACACCCATCTCATAGGGTGGTTGTGGGGATTCAGTGAGAAAATGGAGAGAAGGTGACTTGAATAATCCTGGATGCAAGTGAAGCATCCTGTAAGTGGTCACTGTGGTTGTTATATTAATAGGTTCTTTTATCTCTCACTGTCATAAGACATCAAGGGAGAAACTGGCTAAATTTCAGTGTTGATTTAGAAACAACTTATGTAAGGGATTACAAAAAAAAAAAGAACTATATGACACGCATCCTGAAATACAGGCAGACCTCACTTTATTGTGCTTCACTTCATATGCAGATACTGCATCTTTTACAAAATGAGGGTTCCTGGCAACCCTGCCTCCAGTAAGTCTACTGGCGCCATTTTTTTCCAACAGCATGTGCTTACTCCCTGTCTCTGTGGAACGTTTTGGTAATTCTGGCAATATTTCAAACATTCTCAGCATTATCAGATATGGTATGGGGATCTGTGATCAGCCATCTTTGAGGTTACTATTGTGACTATTTTTGGGGTGCCATGATCAGTGTCCACAGAAGACAATGAACTTCATCTATGCATGTGTGTGCGCTTTGGTTGCTCCACTAACCAGCTGTTCCCTATCTCTCTCCCTCTCCTTGAGCCTCTCTGTTCCCTGAGATACAACAATATTGAATTAGATCAATTAATAACACTACAATGGCCTCTAATCATTCAAGTGAAAGTCGCACATATTTCTCTTTAAATCAAAAGTTAGAAATGATTAAGCTTAGTAAGGAAGGCATATTAAAAGCCAATAGAGGCCACAAGCCAGGCCTCTTGTGCCAGTTAGCAAAGTTATAAACACAAAGCAAAGTTTTTAAAGGATATAAGTGCCACCCCAGTGAAAAAAGAAATCATAAGAAAGTGAAATAGCCCTATTGATATGGATAAAGTTTTATTGCTCTGGGTAAAATATCAAACAAACTACAATATTCCCTCAAGACAAAGCTTAATCCAGAGCAGGGTCCTAACTTTCTTCAATTCTGTGAAGGCTGAAAGGTGCAGAAGCTGCAGAAGAAAAGTTGCGGAGCTGGAAGAGTCTGGTTCATGAGGTTGAAGAAAATAAGCCATCTCCCTAACATAAAAGTGAAAGGTAAGGCAGCAAGTGCCAATGCAGAAGGTGCAGAATGTCTTCCAGGAGATCTAGTTAAGATCACTGATAAAGGCGGTTACACTAACAAACTTTCAGTGTAGACAAACAGTCTTATATTGGAAGAAGGTGCCTTCTGGGACTTTCATAGTTAGAGAAAAGTCCATGACTGGTTCGAAGCTTCAAAGACAGGCTAACTCTTTTGTTAGGGGCTAATGTAGCTGGTGACTTTAAGTTGACACCAATGCTTACTTTTCCAAAAAGCTTAGGGCCCTTAAGAAGTATGTCAAATGGGAAGGAGGAAGGGGGTGAGGGATGAAATACTACCTATTGCATACAATGTACACTATTCAGATGATGAATACACTAAAATCCCAGACTTCCCCACTATGCAATATAACATCCAGGTAACACAATTGCACTTGTACCCCCTAAATCTATAAAAATTACAAAAGAAGTATGCTAAATCTATTGTCTGTGTTCCAGAAATGGAAAAACAAAGCCTGGATGACAGCACATCTGTTTATAGCATGGTTTACTGAATATCTCAAGCCCACTGTTGAGATCTACTGCTTAGAAAAAAAATTTATTTGAAACCATTAGTTCATTAATACAATGCACTTGGTCACCCTAGAGCTCTGATAGAGACATACAAGGAAATTAATGTCATTTCTGCATCTGCTAACACAACATTCATTCTGCAGCCCTTGGATCAAAGAGTAATTTTGACTTTCAAGTCTTATATTTTAAGAAATACATTTGTAAGAATACAGCCACCATAAAGGGTGATTCCTCTGATGGATCTGGGCAAAGTCAATTGAAAACCTTCTGGAAGGGATTCTGCATTTAAGACGCCATTAAGAACATTTGTGATTCATTGGAGGAGGTCAAAATAAAACATTAAGAGGAGTTTGGAAGAAATTGATTCCAACCCTCATGGATAAGTTTGATGGCTTCAAGACTTCAGTGTAACTTCAGTTAGAGCAGATGTGATGGAAATAAGAGAACTAGCATTAGAAATGGAGCCTGAAGATGTGACTGAATTGCTGCAATCTCATGAGAAAATTTGAACAGATGAGGAGTTGCTTCTTATGATTGAGTGAAATGGGTGGTTTCTTGAGATGGAATCTACTCTTGTGAAGATACTGTGAATATTGTTGAAATGACAACAAAGGATTGAGAATACTACATAAACTTCGTTGATAGAGTAGTGGCAGAGTTTGGGAGGATTGACTTCAATTTTGAAAGAATTTACACTATGGGTCAAACATTATCAAACAACATTGCATGCTACAGAGAAACCTTTTGTCAATTGATGTGGCAAACTTCATTGTTGTCTTAAGAAATTGCCACAGGCGCTCTAATCTTCAGCAACCACCACCCTGATCAGTCAGCAGCCATCCACACTGAGCTAAGGCCCTCCACCAGCAAAAAGATTATGATTCTTTGAAGTCTCAGATGAATGTTGGCATTTTTAGCAATAAAGTATTTTAAAATTAAGGTATACATACTGTTTTTTAGACATAATACTATTGCACACTTAATGGAGTAGACATTACTTTTATGTGCACTGGGAAACCAGAATGTTTGTATGGCACACTTTATTGTGATATTGGCTTTATTGCAATGGTCTAGAACCAAATCTGCAATATCTCCAAATATGCCTGTATTCCAAGGAAAAAAGTTTTTTCTTTTTTGTTGTTGTCGTTGTTTTGCACAAATCCTTTGAGAAAGAAGGCAAAACAAAACAAAAACTCATAGCAGTATATGTATGTGACAGAATGTATTTCTGAAATACATGTGATTCCTAAGTGGGACTGAGTGGCCACGTGTTGGGAGTTTGGGCTGGCATGGGACTGCTCCTTACCCTTTACTGATTCCCATGTCCTCATTCCTCAAGCCAAGGGCATATTGCCTACACCTCTGCATGGAACCCGCAACAACCCCATTTCTTTTCTACCTCCCTGTAAAGTGTTTGAAAATGTCACTCTTCTCTCACTCAGCCTGCAGACCTCTACCCACCCAGAGTGTGGTTACAGGAAATGAAGAGGCTCAAGCCGGGAAACTCATAATTTTGCACACATTTCCTTTCTGCATTGTTGTAGCAATGAAAATACACATGGTCAAATAAAGGAGGAAAATATGTTGCGGAGGTCACGAAGTTCCGCATGTCATCCCTTCAGTTCCAATCTCTCCCTGGGCGCTTCCTTGTTTTGATCCCACTTTCCTCTTCAATCTCAAATTGTCCTCCTTCACTCCAGCAGCTCCTGCCCTTGCTGCCTGACCATAGCATCCACCTAGGTAGGTGGTCTCCCTACCCACAGTCACTTCTTTCCAGATGTCTTCCAGCGGCCTCCAGGGAACGTTCCCACTGGCCCCAGATGAAACCCTCCATGGCTCTCAAAGTTTCCAGGGACAAGCAGGAGAATCCCATCTCCAGGCGTCACCCTCCCCCTGACATAGGTTCTGGAAATACTCTGCTAGGAACGCTGTTCCTGGTCACCCGTGTGGGGTCGGGGGCTCCTCAGTGCCCAGCCTGCTGCCCACAGAAGGGGACAAGCCAGGAGGCCCTGGGCCAGGGTCTGGGGTCCGTGCCCAGGCAGCCCCATCTCCTGTCTGGGGATGGGTACAGATGGGTGCCACGCTCGGGTCTCCCAGGGGCTGAGAATTAGAGAGAGTTGGAGGGGTGTCTGCCACTGCCCACGCAGCCCCAACGGGAGGTGTATGGGCACGTGGGAAACCGCCAGCACAGGCAACCTGGGGCCTTTCGAGGGCGACTCCCTCGGGCCGCTCAGGGTCCCAGCTGCGGGCGGCCGCGTCCGCGTCCGGGGGCCCGCCCAGCTGTCCCCTCCCCACGTCAGCCCCACGTCCTCTCACCCAGTCTCCGGCTCCTGCCTTCGCGCGCCGGGAGAAGATGGCGCCACGGCGCCCCCGCCATGCCAGCCGAACCCACCTAGGCGCTTACGCAAGCGCGGTGCGTCACGGGAGCAGCGCAGTCGCACATCGAGTCTAGGCGGAAGTTCCCGCCAGTAGACCCGAGGAAGCAGATTCTGTGTACACTGCCTGCCTCCCCTGCTTTCAGACCCCAGTGTGGCTGTTGGGTGCATCTCCCTTTTCCCACCGCGCCTTTCCCCTGTGGTGTGCCCCCCTCGCGTCTAATTCCTCTTTTCCACCGCGCCCTTCCTTCCCCTGCGGTTCCCCCCCGGGGTCCATCTTCACTTTCCAGCTGTGTGTTCCTCCCACCCCCCACCCCCCACCCCCCACCCCCCACCCCCCACCCCCCACCCCGTCCCCCCACGCCCCCGCCCCGCCTGCCCCCGCCGGTCCCCCCGCCGCCGTCCCCTCCACCCCGGTCCGCCCGTCCCCTACGGTCAGTGCCCCCCCGCCCCCATCCACGCCTCTGCCTCCTGGGTCCACACGTCTCCCCGGCCTGCTTGCTCGCCCCCCTCCCACCCTCACTGGTGATTTTTCCAGCTGTTCTGGACCCTGGTGCAGCTCCCGGGTCTTCCCTGCTGGGATCCTGAGAGCATTACATGGGGTCTGAGGGTGTCTCCTGAAGTCCTGTGAAGTGAATTTCCACGTTAAAATGTTTCTGTGAAAATGCTTCTGGCGTTGCCTCCCATCCATGACCCCCACAGTACTTTCACGTACTCTTTGCAAAGTGGGCTTGAGGACTCCTTTGGGTGCCAGCTGCATCTGTTAGCCTGTAGGTTCCTGGAAATGAGGATCTGTGTTTATTTCTCTGCATCCACACTCGGGAATTAAATTCTGGCATACCTTTTTTTATTTCTCTTCCATTTATTGTGCTTTACAGATGTAGTTTTTACAAACTGAAGGTTTGTGACAACCCTGTGTGAACAAGTTCTCTGGAAAAAAAATGTGGAGAAAAGACACTATTCCACTGAAAAATTTGCAAACTGCGGAGATATAAAAATTAAGGTGCACTCCAGAGAACAAAGAGAAGGCCCAGGTTTTATAGCAAAAGTGCCTGCCCAAGTTCCCAATCAGGTCTGTTTATGCAAAAGAAGGCTTGAAACTTACTTAGTTCTGATTGGTTGACACAGCTGAACCCTGATTGGTCAATATAGCTGAGCTCTGATTGGTTAATACAACTCAGCCCTGATTGGCCAAGGAGGTGAGCTCTGATTGGTTGATTCAGGTGAGCTCTAACTGTCCAACAGATAAAAATGTGCCAGTATTCCAGGAACTCAGAGTATATGTGTGGCTCTTAGGCAGCAAATGGCTAGTTGGCTCTGTTCTAAATTTAGGCCCAGTTGGTCCCGTGGGAGCCATTTTGAAGGACTGGCTCTTTGCAGTTCACATTTGTTCAAGCCTGCATATAGCAAGTCTATGGGTGCCATTTTTCCAGCACCACGTGCTCACTCACTGTCTCTTGTGCCATCATTTTGGTAATTCACTCACCATTTCACACTTTTTCATTATGAGTCTATCTGTTATGGCGATCTGTGATCAATGATCTTTGACATTACTGTTTTGGGGTGCCATGACACCACCACACCTATATAAGGTGGCAAACCTGATCAATAAATATTGCCTGTGTTCTGACTCCTCCACCATCTCTCTCCCTCTCCCTCTCTTTGGGCCTCCCTATTCCTTGAGACACAATACTATTGTAATCAGGCAAATCAATAACCCTGCAGTGCCCTCTAAGTGTTCAAGTGAAAGAAAGAGTTGCACATCTTTCACTTTAAATCGAAAGCTAAAAATGATTAAGCTTAGTGAAGAAGGGGTGTCAAGATAGGCCGAAAGCTAGGCCTCTTGTGCCAAATAGTTGGCCAGCTGTGAATGCAAAGGAAAAATTCTTGGAGGAAATTAAAAGTGCCACTCCAATAAACACAGGAATAAGAAAATGAAACAGCATTATTGTTGACATAGGGAAAGTTTGAGTGGTCTGGTTAGATCAAACCAGGCACAACATTCCCTTAAAAAATAAAGCCTAATCCAGAGAAAGGTCCTAACTCTTCAATTTTATTAAGATTTGAAAGAGGTGAGGAAACTGCAGAAGAAAAGTCAGAAGTTAGCAGAGGTTGGTTCATGAGGGTTAAGGAAAGAAGCCATTTATATAACATAAAAGTGCAAGATAAAGCAGCAAGTGCTGATGGAGAGACTGCAGCAAGTTATCCAGAAGATCTAGCTAAGATCATTGATGAAGATGGCTACACTAAACAACAGATTTTCATCGTAAATGAAACAGCTTTATATTAGAAGAACATGCCATTCAGGACTTTCACAGCTAGAGAGGAGAAGTCTATGACTGTCTTTAAAGTTTCAAAGACAGGCTGACTTTCTTGTTAGGGGCTAATGCAGCTGGTGACCTTAAGGCCAATAATTATCCTTAAGAATTATGCCAAATCTATTCTGCCTGTGCTCTATAAATGGAACAATAAAGCCTGAGTGCTAGCATATCTGTTTACAGCATATGGTTTACTGAATATTTCAAGCCCACTGTTGAGACCTACTGCTCTGAAAAAAAATTCCTTTCAAAGTATTACTACTCACTGACAATGCACTTGGTCACCCTAAAGCTCTGAAGGAGATGTAGAAGGAGATTAATATTTTCATACCTGCTAACATAACATCCACTTTGCAGCCCATGGATGAAAGAGTAATTTTGACTTTCAAGTCTTATATTTTAAGAAATACATCTCATAAGGCCATACTTGCCACAGAGAGTGATTCCTCTGATGGATCTTGGGATAAGTCAATTGAAAATCTTCTGAAAAGGATTCACCATTCAAGATGCCATTAAGAACATCCATGATTCACGAAAGGTGGTTAAAATATCAACATCAAGAGGAATTTGGGAGAAGTTCATTCCAATCCTCCTGGATGAATTTGAGGGGATTAAGACCCCAGTGTAGGAAGTTACAGCAGATGTGGTGGAAACAGCAAGAGAGCTAGAATTAGAACTGGAGGCTGAAGATGTGACTTAATTGCTACAACCTCATGAGAAAATTTGAACAGATGAGTTTTTTCTTCTGGATGAGCAAAGGAAGTAGTTTCTTGAGATGGAATTTACTCCTTGTGAAGATGCTGTGAACATCGTTGAAATGACAACAAAGGATTAAGAATACTATATAAACTTAGTTGGTATGGCAGTGGCAGGGTTTGAGAGGATAGTCTCCAATTTTGAAAGATTTTGCCCTGGGGACCAAATGCTGTCAAACAACATTGCATACTACAGAGAAATATTTTTCTGAAAGGAAGAGTCAAACATCATTGTTGTCTGTTTTTAGAAATTGTGAAACCCACCACAACCTTCAACAACCTGAATTAGTCAGCAGCCATCCATATTGAGGCAAGACCTTCCAGCAGCAAAATTATGATGACTGGCTGAAGACATATGATTGTTAGCATTTCCAGCAATATTTTCAAATTAAGGTGTGTACATTGCTTTTCCAGATATAATGCTATTGTACATTTAATGAACTACAGTAGAGTGTAAATATAACATAAACAACTTGTTTGTTTATCTTATTTGCTTTACTGCAGCAGTCTGAAATTTAAACTCCATTTTAAAAAAATGGGCAGAAGACATGAACAGACACTTCTCTAAGGAAGACATACAAATGACCAACAAATATATGAAAAAATACTCCATATCAGGCATATCTCCTGGATATCTCAGGATATCAGGAATATCTCCCAGGCATGCCTGTATGTGTTCAATAAATGCCTGCTAAAATGCAGAGCTGGTAAGATGCCTAGGCTTGCCTTAGGTCAATTCCTTTGAGGCATTATTTTTCCTCAATTACAGTGATAATGGAAATCTAGAACAACATAACCTTCCCATGCTGGAAGGAGGCCCTATATGCTGTTTGCTCTTCAAGCCCTTGTTTGGCAGTGAGGAAACAGAATCTCAAGTGAAATGACTTGCTGCAATGGCTACTCAGAGTGGATGCTTCCATACCTATGTGTTGTATATAAATGTTCTCTTTTTGAAGGTCGATCTTCAAGGACCTCAAACTGTATTCAACTGGGAGTAATAATAAGCTAACATTTTTTTGAACATTTGTCACATACAACAATGCTCTTGGCTCCTACCAATAATTGTAATTCAAGTTCAGATCATAACAATCCAAAAGAGTGGTTGAAGCCAAACCCCGAATCAACCTGGCCATCAACATTGACAGGTAAAGTATATGGGTATTTAATCAGCACAGGATATGGCTGGAAAAAAGTAGTTTTCTGAGAGTAGTAAAAACACTAAACTCGTTCCCTTCTCATAGTTTGTTCTCCATCTTGTTTGCAGAACACAACACTGAATACCCAGTTAGTAATGCAAATCCAAACTCCTTGCTTGCATCACCTTACAATTGCGCCAATGAACTTGGCTTATTTTGTTCTTTCAATGTAAATACCCCTTTTAGAAGGGAGCCAAAAGCTTCCTTTTTCTTTCTGAAGCCAAGCAAGGAGCAGTAGACTGTACACACACACACACACACACATTTTAAAAAGAGGACAAGAAAAGTTCTAAAATCCACTCAATAAAAATGTCTGCCATCTTTCTAAACAGGAAACAAAAGAAGATTTCAAGTTTTTTTTCAACCTTTATAGGATCAGCCAGTACATGTGCAGTCTTGTTACATAGGTATATTGTGTGATGCTGAGGCTTGAGGTGTGAATGATTCCACCACCTAGGTACCGAGCATAGTAACCAACAATTAGTTTTTTAACCCTTTCCCCCTGCCTTCCTTCCCCGCTCTAGTAGTCCCCAGTGTCTGTTGTTTTTATGTCCATGAGTACCCAGTGTTTGGCTCCTACATTTAAGTGAGAATATGCAGTATTTGGTTTCTGTTCCTGCATTAATTTGCTTAGGATAAATGGCCACCAGCTGCATCCATGTTGCTGTAAAGGACACTATTTCATTCTTTTTTATGGCTATGTGGTATTCCATAGTCTATATGTACAACATTTTCTTTATCCAGTCCAACAGTGATGGGCACATAGGTCAATTCTATGTCTTTGCTATTCTGAATAGGACTGCAATGAACATGCAAACACATATGTGTTTTTGGTAGAACGATTTGTTTTCTTTTGGATATGCACACAGTAATGGGATTGCTGGGTTGAATGGTAGTTCTGTTTTAAGTTTTAGAGAAATCTCCAAACTGCTTTCCACAATGTCTAAGTTAGTTTACATTCCCACCAACAGTGTATAAGCATTCACTTTTCTCTGCAGCCATGAGGCATCTATTGTTTGTTTTGTTTTGTTTTGTTTTTCACTTTTTTATAATAGCTATTCTGACTGGTGTGAGATGGTACCTCACTGTGGTTTTGATTTGCACTTTTTTGATTATTAGTAATATGGAGCATTTTTCATATGTTTGTTGGCCACTTGTATGTCTTCTTTAGAGAAGTGTCTGTTCATGTCTTTTGCCCATTTTTTGATGGAGTTGTTTTTTGCTTGTTCAACTATTTAAGTTTTTATAGATTTGGATATTAGACCTTTGACAAATGCATAGTTTGTGAGTTTTTTAATCCCATTCTGTAGGTTCTCTGTTTATTGTTGACAGTTTATTTTGCTGTGCAGCAGCTCTTTAGTTAAGGTATTACTGATGAATAAAAAGTGTATGTTTGTGGTATACAACACAATGTTTTGAAACATGCATACATTGTGAAATGGCTAAATTGAGCTCATTATCTTATGTGTGACCTCACATACTTATTATTTTCATCCTCCTGTCTACCTGAAATTTTGTACCCATTGACCAACATCTCCCCAACTCTATGCCCAGCCTCTAGTAACCACTGTTCTGCTCTCTGCTTCCATGAGTTTAAGGTTTTTAGACTCCACATATCAGTGAGATCAGATGGAGTATGTCCTTCTGTACCTGGTTTATTTCACTTGCCATAATGACCTCTATGTTCAGGATTTCCTTTTGATAAGGCTGACTAGTATTCCATTGTGTATATATACTACATTTTCTTATCCATTCATCTGTCGATGAACACTTAGGTTGATTCCAAATCTTGCCTACTGTGACTATGCTGCAGTGGACATGGGAGTGCAGCTATCTCTTTAGCATACTGGTTTCTTTTCTTCTGGATGTATATCCAGTAGTGAGATCGCCAGAAATCATATGGTAGTTCTACTCGTCAAGTTTTGAGACACTTCCACACTATTTTCTATAATCGCCGTGGCCTCTTTTGCTTTGAATTTGTAAATTCCAGTTCTCATCTCAGCTTTGCCACTTTTCTGGCTAGTTCACCTATTTTTTCTGACTCTGATTTTTCTCACCTATATGACCAGATGATTAAGATGATGATTAACTGTCCGCCTTCATAGTTTTAATAAAGATAAAATGAAAAAATGTCCTGTAGTCTCCACGCTGCCTGAAGTCAATAGTATAAACTTAGGGTGGAGTGGGTCTCTTGGAAAGGAGGGCACATGAGGGCCTCGGCCCTGTCCTTTGCATCAAGGCCCAGTCAGAACCACCATGCACACTGGGAAAGGCCTCAGATTCCCCAGGTCCTGACTGAGCAGACCACTCAGCTGTTTGTCCTCAGGCTGCTCCACACACTGGCAGCTGCTGTTAACAGAATGCATGCTCTGCAGTTGTATGGGACATACAAAGTTCCCACACACCAACCCTGTTATGCAGCCCACAATTTCCTCCATTGGATTCAATGCTGGTTGAGGCCATTGTGTCTCAGCTGGGTTTGCACATTGGAATCATAGGGAACATCTAAAGAATACAGAACCAAGGTGCCACCCCCAGAGATTCTAACATCATTGGCCAGGAGGGGCCCTAGGAATTTATATTTTTTAAAAGAACTCTAGGGACTCTAATGCATAGACAGAATTAGACCTGCTAAGTTAGTACGTAGAGTTCCTCAGCCTGAGACTATCGATATTTTGGGCTGGGTGATTCTTTGCTGTGGGGGGTCTGTCCTGTGCATAGTAGGAGGTTGAGCAGATCCCTGATCTCTGTCCACTAGATGGTCAGTGGCAATGACCCAGCTGTGACCACTGACAGTGTTTCCCTAGGAGGCAAAATTGGCCTGGTTGAGAACCACTGAGTTTAGTAATAAAGGATGAGAGGAGAGAGGCTACACTGACTCCTGATCCTCAAGGTATAGTCCCCAGATCAGCACCACTGGGGAGCTTGTTAGAAGAATGCCTCCCCACTTTGGAATCCTCATTTTATCAAGATCCCCTGTGATTTGGGTACAAAAGCTTGAGAAGTACTGCCAGGTCACAGGCGTTTTTTTCCTCCTGGAAATACTTATTTACAGGATTAGTTTATTAAAAGAGCAATTGCCCATTTGAATCTTAAAAAATACGAGATCAGAATCATAGAATGTCAAAGCAAAAAGGACCCTGGAAAGGTCATTTCAACCTCCTGACAGGAAGACTGAGATGGTGGTTTGGCTCACAGAAGCAGAGCTTGCTCAGGCCGAGTGACTGGCAGGGCAGGCAAGTGAGAAGATGAAGTCATGCCCGAGGTGTGCCTTGTTGGTAGAATGGGTGGAGGTAAGGAGGGCAGAATGAAAGGAAACCTTAGTGATGCTCTAATCAGGAAGTAGCATGAGTGAGCTGGCTGCTGTTACAGAGAAAATGTACTTTTCAAGTACCTCGCCCTTCTAGACACCTCCCAAATGGCATTCCTGCCAGACCCTTGCTTCCTGGTATATGAACAAGGGTTGCCTCTTGGTGGGGTGTGAGTTACCACAGAAGCGTGAATGAGAAGGGGCCTTGGAAGCAAGTCCCAGCCTTCAGGGCACAGCCTGGCACCACACCCACTGCAGAGCTGGTGGGTGGGGCAGAGGGCAGGCATGCCACTCTGGCTTCTGAAAGACCAGTTCCTGGAGTTTCCTCCAACATCCCCAAAATGTTTGTGCAGATGATGGCTGCTGGACTGTCACTACCAAGGTTAGTCCCCAAGATGGGAAAAGTCACAAAAGAGCAGGCTATGAGGGGTGCTGTGGAAAGGGAGCATAATAATGGGTGGGGTGGGATGGCATGTTGGGCATGGCGGTATATCTCTAAATTAGCACCTCCCCCTCCCATCACTCTCCTCTTTCTTTGCCTTTTTTCTCTCCTCCATAGAACCTATGGCACCTGGCATTATTTTAGACATTCACTTGCTAACGTGTTTATTACCTGGAGTGTGACCCTCCTTCTCTGCTAGACCCAAGTTCCATGAGGACAGGGCTTTTGGTTCCCAACTGAATCCCCAGGGCCAAAGACAGGGTCTGGAGTACATTGGCACTCCACAAATATTTGGGGACTAACAGAATAAATGAGTGAGCAAATAGGTAAAGAATCAGCTTTGTTTGTTTATATATATATATTTTTTTTTTTTTTTAATTTATGTTTTGAGACGGAGTCTCGCTCTGTCGCCCAGGCTGGAGTGCAGTGGTGCAATCTTGGTTCACTGCAAGCTCTGCCTCCCGGAGTAGCTGGGACTACAGGCACCCGCCACCATGCCCTGCTAATTTTTTTTGTATTTTTAGTAGAGACGGGGTTTCACCATGTTAGCCAGGATGGTCTCAATTTCCTGACCTCATGATCCGCCCGCCTCGGCCTCCCAAAGTACTGGGATTACAGGCGTGAGCCACCGTGCCCGGCCATGAACCACGTTTATTTTAATGACGATGGGAGGAACCACCTCTTCCTTCTTTCTCTCCCTCTGACAACTTGAGTCACTGCATTTTTACAAAGCTGCTTGTGGTTTCCCTAGTAAAGAACCATGAAGAATAGCTCAATTTTCCTACACCTGGGAGGCAGTTCTATTTATTGGATTCATTCTCTTCTCTTTCAAAGACATTAAAACTGCTTGTATTAATACCTCTGATTTCTTCTAAGAGTTCAGCTTACCAAATGCTTTCATTTCTTCCTTCATTCATATATTCAGTGAAATAATATTTATTGAGTACCTGATATCTGCCAGGCAATGTGCTACATGCTGGGACAGGAGGGTAAACAAAACTATTATCTGAGCCATGCACACCTGGGCTATCTTGGTAAGGTAGGTGTTAGTATTCCCATCTTACAGGGAAGGAATTGTCAGAGTGGCCCCCTCCCGTGCCTGGTAGACCGCTGCTCCACAGAAGCCTTAGGAAAAGCAAGCCTGGGACTCAGCACTGGAACTGGCTTCAAAAAATGAGAGAAACAAATGCCTACTTATAACTGAAGGAAGGCTGCACATGTCAGGAATCAGGAGAGGAGTCACCTGAGGCCACCGGTGCACAGCGGGAGGGGACAAATGGAGACACGCTCTTCCTCCTCCTGGAGCTCTTTCCTGTTGAGTGCAGGTGGCAGGGTGGAGAGTGGGAGTGCGGGGGAGGGGCTGGAAGGCGCAGGTGGATTGATGGGGAGAATCACCGCAGCTCTGCAAGAATGAAATAGTGTGTCTTTGCTGAGTGCACGGCATAGAAATGGATCTTCACACACATGCATGCATAAGCACACACACAAGCACATTTCACATTTTTACTGTCTGGGGACTGAAAATGTTTTAATGAGACTGTAGAATGTACAGAGCAAAACATACAAGCATTCATTCATTCATTGATTCAGAAAAGAGTCACTGAGTATCTTTCAGGAGCCAGGCACGGTGCAGGACCCTGGTGGAACGGTGTTTAATGGCAGGTTCAGAGATAGGCCAAACTAATCAATATCATTAGGGTGGGGATTTTTATCCCACCTCAGGAGGACCAGGAGGGCTTCCAGGGGGAGGTGAGGCCTGGATGGGGCCTGAAGGATGAGTGGAAGTAACCAGGGAGAGAGGTTAGTGAAGGTAGGGCTAGGGAAGGAATTGTAACCTAGATCTTGGTAGGGGTACCTGCGGACCAGCAGTATTGCCCCAGAACTTATCAGGAAGGCCCACTCCAGACCTACAGAATCAGAATATGCATTTTAAGAAAATCCCCATGTGACTCACATACACTTTCAACTCTGAGAAGCCCTGACCTAGATAATTCTGTGCAAGGAAAATCTACAGAGACTTGAAGGCAAGAGAGAGTTCAGGGCTAATGGAGGAAAGTGCCCATGAGCAAGAACCAAGAGAGAAGTTATAGACCATTGTTCTAGCCCCTTCTCTCCCTCCGAAGCACGTCAACAAGACTGGGATTTAAGTTTCCTGACTTTCACTCATTTCAGTATTTTATCGTCTTTTTCCTCCATTTACTGATGCCCTAAGTTTCAAGTGAATGAAAATGAAATCCATAAACAAGGCATTGATTTAGAGACTCATAGGAGAGAATGTGGCTCTTGCTTCAGCAGGTAATTTAGTGCTCAGGGCCAAGGATGCAAATTTCTATTTGAATGTTTCTTCCTTACCTACACACAGGTCAGCTGATGAAAGCGGTGATGACAATGTATAAAAGTTCACAGAAGGAAAATGGTAAATCCAACTTGAAACATCATATAAAACATGGGCCAAAGAAATGGAGCAACAATGCACAAAGCAGGTGAATACAGAATAAAGAAATAATCTTACAACTGAAATAAGTAGATGCCTCTAAAATTACCAAGGATTTAACAAGTAATAAGATTCGTGCAAGTCAGGTGACCAATTTGGACATCCTGACTGGAAAGGCACCCAGCAAAGCACTGAGCGATAGAGCCTCTGTTTTCTAGAAAACACATGATACTATCTGTTCTAGCTACTGAGTGAAGTTGCTGAAAGGATTAAAGGGAAAAGCCAAAGTGCAAAGACAAGTATGGAGATAACATAGGAGCATGCCCTGTCCTGACACTGCTCAATCAAAATATTAAGTGGTATTGCAATGGTTGCTGTGAGGTAGTGCATCCGGAATTGGTTCCTTCTGGTGGGTTCGTGGTCTTGCTGACTTCAAGAATGAAGCCGCAGACCCTCGTGGTGAGTGTTACAATTCTTAAAGAGGGTGTGTCTGGAGTTTGTTCCTTCAGATTTTCAGATGTGCCTGGAGTTTCTTCCTTCTGGTGGGTTCGTGGTTTTGCTGACTTCAGGAGTGAAGCTGCAGACAGCTCTTAAACGTGGTGTGTCCAGTCTGGAGTTGTTGGTTCCTCCTGGTGGGTTCATGGTCTCACTGGCTTCAGGAGTGAAGGTGCAGACCTTCGCGGTGAGTGTTACAGCTCATAAAGGTAATGCAGACCCAAAGAGTGAGCAGCAGCAAGATTTATTACAACGAGCAAAACAACAAAGCTTCCACAGGACCCCAGCGGGTTGCCACTGCTGGCTGGGCAGCCTGCTTTTATTCCTTTATTTGGCCCCACCCACATCCTGTTGATTGGTCCATTTTACAGAGTGCTGACTGGTGCGTTTACAAACCTTTAGCTAGACACAGAGCACTGATTGGTGCATTTACAACCTTTAGCTAGACAGAAAAGTTCTCCAAATCCCCTACCGGACCCAGAAGTCCAGCTGGCTTCACCTCTCAGTAGGAGGTGAGACTTGACTCGGGAGGTAGGGCTTGGCCACCAAACCAAGATGGACTAGATTAAGGACTAGCTGAAACAGGAAAGAGGCAAAAGCCTCTCTCCATAAGACATGCCCACCAGTGCCATGTCAGTTTACCATTGCCAGGGTAACACCTGAATGGTGTTTCCTGGTTTGCCATTGCCATGCCAGCCCTTTCCATGGCCATGACCTAATGACCGGGAAGTTATCACACTATTTTTAGAAATGTTTGCACAATCCACATTTTAATTTGCATCTAATTAAAAGTGGGTAAACATGACCACAGAACTGCCTCTGGGCTGCTACTCTAGGCACACTGCCTACAGGATAGCCCTGCTCTGCAAACAGCAGTACCTCTGCTGCTGCTGTGAACACAGCCACTTCAATAAAAGCTACTGCCTAACACCATCAGCTCACCCTTGAGTTCTTTCCTGGGCGAAGCCAAGAACCCTCCTGGGCTAAGCCCCAATTTTAGGGCTCACTTGCTGTGCATCAGCCACGCAGGAATCTGGGGTTTCTACTCTTTAACAACTCTAAGCTGAGACACCATCATTTTCTTGGCATGGCTTAACACTCATTCTGTCTGGAAAGGGACATCAGACTGAATCACCTCCCTCCATTCCTCATGTGTTCAAGCCATGTCTGTTGAGCATCTGTTAGGTTCTAGGCAGGGAAGATTTGGCTGCCCACGGCAGCTGGCATGGCCAGGATTTGTGCTGGTTGTTTAGAGTCTGTTGTGTGGCCAGTGCTGACAGAATTTGATGGTCATTCTTGACTCTAGGTTCAGTGCTAGAATTCAGAGTCCCTAGAGACTGGAGTGCAGCAGATGTGTGGTGGGAGAGGTAGATTCGAGTCAGACTGGGGCTGGTCTTGAGTGGTTGAATTTGGATCTTCTCCTGTAGGCTGCAGGGAGCCATGGGAAGTGTTTAGGCTGGTACTGGCACAACCCATGGAGAAGTGGTATCAAAGTGGGAGAGGATAAAGGCTGGTAGATAAATAAGAAAATAACTAACTCAAGATTCAGAAGACAGATCATTAGAACGGTCCCAGCGAAGGTACAAAGATTGGAGCTGTTTAGGGGGCAGAACCAAAAGGATTCATGACCAGTCAGGTGTGGCGAGTGAAGGGAAGAGAGGAGGCAAGAATGACTCAGGCTTCCAGCCCAGGCTGTGGGGGCCGGGGCACCATCCACCAAGATAGGGAGTAGAATAGGAACGAGATCAAATGTGGGGACAGGAAGATGACAATAGGCTGATTTATATTTTGTTTGGAAAAATAATATATTTTTAGAAAATACAGACTTTTTTCAAGAATATTTTACATTACTTGTAATTTTTTTTAAGCTCACTTCTTTAACTTGTCAGTACATTTATTTCTGGTCTTTGGTCTTTTTTCTTTTCTCTCTGTGTGTGTATGTGTGTGTATGTGTGTGTATGTGTGTGTATGGGAAGTGTGCATTTAAAATTGTGCATCACACTGCAGAGACAGTTTATTCTTTCTTTTAATAAGAATATTATTTCCTGACCTTAAAATGGTTAAAATCTATTTTTAATGGCTACTGAATATTCCACCCTATGGGTGTAACAATTACTTGATTTCTTTACTGTTGGACACTTAGATCACCTCAATTTTTTTCCACCTTGAATAACACAGCTATGAGTGTGTCTATAATAAATCATTATTCAAGTCTCAATAAAAAGTTAAAAACATTTAAATAACCAAACTAAAACATTCCTGTGGAAAAAAAAACTGAAAATGATACAAAAACCATACAATAAATACTGAAGGGCAAAATATATTCAATAAAAACTTCCAGTGTAAACATCACATATAAAGTAACAACTTCTCCCTTCTCTTGGAAATACCAGAACAACAACAACAAGAAAAATGAAACAAAACAAAACGAACCACAGATCCCCAAAGGCTGCATTTCCAGTGAAACTCAGGGGTAGAGGGAGGCACAGAGCACGAAGGATGTGCAGGAGCTGCAACCCTGGGGCGGGGCGGAGGGCGTCGGGAGGGGAGGAGGAGACAGGGTGCCAGTAGTCAGAGGGTTCGGCAGTGTCCAGCCTCAGAAGGCACCAGAAACATTCCCTAGGGTGGAGCTCAGCACGAAGCGTCAAAGCCGTATCCCTCCTTCTCATAGTGAGAATGGAAAAGCAGGCAAGCGGGGCTGCAGGGCAGCGGAGTTGATGGACACTGAGTCAGAAGAGTTAGGCTCTACAACCGTACACGCACATGCTCCGGGTTCCCAGAAGACAGACTGTCTCCCTGCCCGTAGAGACACAGGGACTATTGGAATTGTGACGCCTGGAAGGTTGGGTGGAACCTGGAAGGCCACCTACACCCTCTGCCCCTGTGGAGCCTCCTGTGAATAGCCGGTCCATCATTCCATGGTGAGAGAGAGAATGAATAGGAAAAGAAATAAAGGGATGGGTACTTCCTAGGATGCCACTGCAAACAACCACAGAGCGAGGTCAGGGAACTTCATTCTAGTCAAAGAGGAATTCACACCAAAGACATTAAATGTTTCAAAGAGAAGCCCTTTGCCTTAAAGGAGAGATTCCTAAGTCTATAACATATAATACATATGGACAAAGCAATACAGCAGCAATGTTTATAACACAAAGATTAGCTGAGTGCAACAGAAACACATAAAAACACATTGGCAGTAGGCATCAGTTCTCTCAGTCCAGGACAGATCACATTAAAGAGTAAAAATACGGCAAAGCTATGCAGCATAATAGAATAGCATCAATGGACATAGTTCAAATTCTCTACCAGGAAGGAAAGAATGCACCTTCTTTTCAAGCAGCCATAGAACATACAAATGGGTCTGTGCTGAGCTGTAAAGAAAATCTCAAGTTCCACATCCTGGACATGTTACAGACCAGAGTTCCCCAACTCCGGGCCATGGACTGGTACCGGTCTGTGGCCTACTAGGAACCAGGGTGCACAGAAGGAGGTGAGCAGCCTGGTTCCCAACAGCAGGAGGTGAGTGACGGAGCATTACCGCTTGAGCTCCGCCTCCTGCCAGACCTGCAGAGGCAGCATTAGAGTCTCATAGGAGTGCAACCCCTGTTGTGAACCGCGCAGGCGAGGGATCTAGATTACAGGCTCCTTATGAGGATTTAACTAATGCCTGATGATCGGAGGTGGAACAGTTTCTTCTCAAAACTATCCCCTATCCCCCACCCGTGGAAAAACTGCCTTCCACTAAACAAGACCCCAGTGCCAAAAATGTTGGGGACCGCTGTTATAGACCACACGTATAATCACAGAGCAACCCGAGTAGAAATTACCAGAAAAGAAAAAGCACCTGTCACTAGAAAATTTCAGAAATGTCTCTTAAACTCCTCTTTGATGAAAGGGAAAACAAACAGAAGCAATGTAAAATTTTTAGAAAACAAAGACATGTCAGAATATTTGAAAAACAATTACATCAGTGCGTAGAGGAATATTTATTGCCATACTTATGCCAATGTAACAGAATGAAAATAAGTGAATTATCAATCAAAACTAAACACGGCAAAAGTAATAAAAACAAAAACAACAAGAGCAGTAAATAGTACAACTAATTAGACCTTTAGGAAAAAATTCTTAATCAAATAAATAAGTCATGAGCTAAGGATTTGAGTATGTGTGTCTTTGTGTGTGTGTATGTGTGTGTGTGCATAAAAATATACAATATAGGAAATCAGGGAAAACCATAAAAACAGGAGAAATTTAAAAAGTCATAACACTCTTCTGCTTAACGTTTAATTTGGAAACTTAGATGAATAATTTCATAAGAAAATATAATTTATCAAACGGATACAGTAGAGAGAAAAAATCTGAACAGAGGAACTTGGAGATACAAGTCTAAAAACCCCAGGAGAGGTCAGGGCTGGAAATGTGTATTTGGGGGTTGCCTCTAAGATTGACTACACCTCTAGCTGGCCTAGTTTTCAGATTCTATAAAGAACAGAATGAAAAAGCTCTGGAATGTAGTCTGCTTACATACCCATACTTGAGAAAAAGCTGCTTTGTGAAAGCTACACGGAATGGGGAGAGGCACAAACGTTACACATACCACAACGCTTTACAACAGCACCACCTAGTGACAGACTCGTGAAAATCCCATCCGTTACGTCCCCTCCAGCTTAGGGATGGCAAAATAGGATAAATCATCTTCTTACTAGAAAGCAGATACCCTATTCTGTTTCTCCAGTAACTATCACTTTACCTCCTAATGCTTGGAGATTCGTTTTTTCCTCCTCATTTGGATATTGTCAGACGAAAAGTGTCTAGTCATTGAAAGGAGTGTATATTTAAAGGATTGGCGTAGCAGCTAGATCATGGCTCACGGATGATCTTCATTTCATTCACTAAGTACTTCTGCTGTGCCCAGATTGCTGCACACCCCTCTCTAGAGACTGACCACTAAACTGGATTCTTCTGGCACAAGTGATGCATTAGGCTCTGAGAGTGTGGTTCAGGATGGCAGAGGGACAAAAGAGTGTAGTGCAGAGAAAGAGCTGGGCTGTTGGAGGGGAACAGAGTCGGGTTCCTCTCCACTTTTTCGCTGTTTTCCTGGGCAGATGACTCAGAGATGGTTTCTCGTCTGTGAAATGGGAGAATGCCATCTCCCTGCAGGGTGATCATGGGAATGACCGCACAGGCATTGCCAACCTGGTCACCCTCAGTCCCCAGGACCGAGCTGAACCATCTGTCCCATCCTTAAGACCGCTGAAATGTGCTTACTGGGTTTCTTCTCTACAGGTATTTTCTCTCCACCTGTAGGGTTTCCAGATTCTAAAGCACTTTACCTTCCCCACCTTCAGCATGTTTTGCATCTTTTTTTTTTTTTTTTTTTTTTTTTTTTTTTTTGAGGCGGAGTCTCGCTCTGTCGCCCAGGCTGGGGTGCAGTGGCCGGATCTCGGCTCACTGCAAGCTCCGCCTCCCGGGTTCCCGCCATTCTCCTGCCTCAGCCTCCCGAGTAGCTGGGACTACAGGCGCCGCCACCACGCCTGGCTAATTTTTTTGTATTTTTAGTGGAGACGGGGTTTCATTGTGTTAGCCAGGATGGTCTCGATCTCCTGACCTCGTGATCCGCCCGTCTCGGCCTCCCAAAGTGCTGGGATTACAGGCTTGAGCCACCGCGCCCAGCCATGTTTTGCATCTTAATGATTGAGCCTGAACACTCCCTTCCATTCCATCTTATCCTCGACATTTCCCAGGAACCCACAATGAAAAAGTGGAGGTAATGGACCACCAGATATGACACCTATGGTGATTTCAGAAGTGTGATCCAAGAGAAGTATTTACAAAAAATTCCAAAAGCAATAGGTTGGGAGTATTATTTATTCAAATAAACAAAAATGTTTTATTTCCCTTTCAATGGCATATATCTTAAATTGGGATATACAGGTACAAAAATAAGATTATTTTAGAAAACTCCAGTTTTGAAGGGCACAACAATAGTTCAGACATTTGTCAGTAGCTATGAAGCCACTTTTAACATGGAATGAATATCCCTTTACGCCAACTCTTGGTCTTCTTACATCTTTAAATCACACCAGCGTGCTGGAAATAGAGCAAAATTCCCAAAGGGAAATATAAAATAATTTTAAGCATTTTCAGAAATACAAGTTACACTTAAGAAACATGTATTAAAGGATGTTAATCTGAGATAAACACAAAACAAACATTTTGCAAAGCACTACTTTTTGCATCTGTTTGAGGATACACAGTTTGCAGCTCTTCTGCCAGAAGCAAAATACTACCTCTAGCAGAGCAGAAAAGTCATCAACTTTAAGAAAAAATGAGTGGTCGCTTTCAGTGACTGAACATAACATGTCAAACTTTAAGAATTTTTAACAATGCAAATTAACAGCAATAGTAGAAAATACATCATTTTAGATTATAAAAATTCAGCTTTTATTAGCACATGACAAATCTCATTCATTCGCTGCCCTCTCATATGTGCTGAGTAACTGCTACACAGAATTTCAATCCTCACTGATATAAATGTGAGAGATTACATCTACAATTAGAAAAATGAGGGAAAAAAATCTCGTTTTATACCACTAGCAACAAAGAACACAAAATTGTACTAAATTTGTTAAGAAATGTTATTTTGTTATTTTGTGCAATTTTCATTATAGATTAATTAGCTTTTTTCACTTTTTTCCTCCATCTTAAAAAGATATAACCTTTTAATGTTTTCTTAACATTTCATTCAGGAACACTAACCTTAGAAATGCGAGGCTTGTGTAAAATTTTACTTCAATAGGTACAATGTAGCAAGCGAAACCATACTTCTATCAGGGAATTTGCAATGACCTCCACATATAGCACTCAACAGAAAAACATAAGTCCTGACTTTTGGAGACACTTCCCTCCTTATGATGTTCTTATCTGTCCATGCCTTGTGAATAAAAATGCATTTTTATTCCAACCCAAATGAAGAAAATCCTATGTAAAAACATCAATGTCAAAGGCTAGGTTGCCAAGGACGCTCAAGTTTTCCAGTCTTTTATTAATACCACTAAAGTGACAGCTGTGCCCAGCTCACTGAAATCTATATTACAAATCTATCATTTATAATTATAAATCTATATTGGCAAAATACTTTACTCAGATGGCTATGTGTGAGGCACACGTGTGTTCTATACAGTCTGGACTTTATCTGGTTGGTCTTACACAAATAATTATCCATCTGTAAAGGGAACTGCCCACTTCTTGGGGCTGCCCTGATTCCCAGAGGAGAGACAGATATTTTACCATCACATCCTTTCCCAAGATGCTGGCAGAGACACCAGGATGGCTGCTCTCACAATAGTGTCCAAGAAGTACCCGAGGCTCAACAGTGCACCCAAGCATCAGGGACCAGGTACCCGCACGTTGCTCTTGCTGTGGCTGGATTCGAATTTATCAGGAAGCTTTGTGATGTCTCTTGGCCCAGCCACTACCTACTGTGTGCTTTTTAAGCACACAAGTATGATATAAAAGTTACACAGTACAATTTAGAAGCACTGGAAGTCTGTGTGTAATAGCTGATGATAAGAAACCCAGAGGAAGCTCAGGGGCAGGGAAGAAAATACTGTATTTATTGGTGGGAGTTACATATCCTCAACACCTATGATAGATTTCAGCCACTGATGCAACTTGAGGTTTTGCTGGCAGCACTAAGCAGCGGGGCTTTGTTCTCATTTCCACATTCCACAGATGTGGCTAACAGCCTTCACCCACCCCTAGGGTGACACCAACAGCCCAGGGAGTCTGCTCACAACTGAGAGCCATGGTTTCTGCTCTCCAGCCTCACCTGGGGAGCTTACTGAAATGCAGATTCCCTGGTCCCTCCTGCACTGACCCTGAATGGGGCTGGGTGTGCTGCGGGACAACTTGGACCTTCCGGGGACGTGGAGCCCGGGGAGCAGGGCTCCCATGCTAACAGCAGTGAGACAGGAGGGAGCTCCTTTTCTGGAAGTCTCTGACAGAAGACATTCTGGAGAAAGAAGCTGTCAGATGTTCGGAATGCACGGGCTGAGCTGCCTCAGCAGAGCTGGCGGAAACGGTGAGGGCCCAGTTGCTGTGCCTCTCAATGACACAATCAGGGTAACTGCTGCCAGGAGCCTTCCAGATGCTCAGACCTCAAAGAGCACTTTACCAGCCCCCTTTGGCCTCAGTCGCTTGACCCTCCCCTATGAACTTCCTGGTGTATGACCTTGAACCTGCCTGTGTCCTGCTTGGGCCTTGAGGCATCTCTAGTTTTATTAGGACAGATGTGTTTTACGTATGGCTGCCAAGCAAGTTTCTCTTGGCCTAATTGTTCCTCTGACAAATAATCAATCCTGAGAAGTTCCTTTAGAAAATACCTAAAAAGCAGACTGTGCCAAAAACATGGGGTGAAATGAGGCGCCCAGGGCATCCTGGGAGGTTCTTGGCTGGTGCGGACCTCTGTGCCCCACTGCCCACTGAGGGGTGGGACCTCTCTTCTGGCTCCTTCTTGCCCCGCCCTCTTTTCAGATTCTGGAACTTCCCAGGTCCCAGCCATCCTGTACTCTCCAACTGTTGAATGAACCAGTCCTTGCTCCATGTGGGCAACACCCGGGTCACCCAGCCAGTCTCTCCCTCTGTCAAAGCTGTCACTGACACATGACTCCCGCTTGAATATTCCTGAGGTTTGGAATTGGTGGATCTGCAAAATAAATCACATCTCCAGTGAATTCAGCCACTTTAATGGGAAGGGAAATCTGAGGATGGCTGGAATGAAACTGCATTTTCTTTCTTTTGAGACGGAGTTGCGCTCTGTTGCCCAGGCTGAAGTGCAGTAGCACAATCTTGGCTCACTACAACCTCCGCCCCCCTGGTTCAAGCAATTCTCCTGCCTCAGCCTCCTGAGTAGCTGGGATTACAGACATGCACCACCACAGTTGGCTAATTTTTTGTATTTTTAGTAGACATAGGGTTTCACCATGTTGTCCAGGCTGGTCTCAAACTCCTGACCTCAGGTGATCCACCTGCCTAGGCCTCCCAAAGTGCTGGGATTACAGGCGTGAGCTACTGTGCTTGGCCTAAACTGCATTTTCTAAAAAAGTATGTTCTGCTTATTTTGTTAGCATACTTTTAATTATATTCTTATTCTTTCTACCCCTCTCAAAATGTATTTTTCCAGCTTGCTGTTTAATTGATAAACTGCTGTAAAGTTCAAATGTGAAATTCTTAAAACTCCCTAGAGATATACACAATAACTTCTATGGCGTGGAGTTTTCTTGGCTTTCAGAAAATCTAATAGCTTTCTTGGCAAAAACCCCTAATTTTACACTTTATGGTGTTGGGTTGTTTTTCAAAACAACAACAACAACAAAAACTTAGTGGCAAGCTTTTCCTCCAAACAGTTTTCTAATCAAGTCTAATAAGTTTGTGCAAGAGAAAACACGTGGGGATTCCATTCAATTATTTGATTTCCACTAATCAGAATAAAGTCTGTAAAACTCAATTACTGTTGTTTGTGGAACAGACTGTTGGACAGCGATTTATTCCCAATGATATCGAGTGGCATTAGGCCAGAACTTAGAACTGAACCACACGTGGCAGCTCCACCAAGCAGGGACAGGGAAAGAGGAATTTAACAAGTTTGCACCCGGCATATTAAATAATTAAATCCCTCTTCACATCTTAAATAAAATGATGGAATCCCCAATTCACAATTGCTTTTCAAAATCTATTATCCAAAGCACTGTGGAGTCATTAATCCTGTCTTCCTGGGGACTACTTTCACAATTTTGAACAGTAACTGACCCCAAATTTATCTCCAACCTAAACCTGTATTTCACCATGAATCGGGTAAGGTCCTTCCAAGTGTTCAGAAGTGGAACCTGTTGTAGAAAAACATTCCCCACGGTCACACACAGGGCATCTGTTTCCTGAGTGCTAGGTACTTGGTTTTGGTTCAGGAGAAATACAAAGTAGTGTACAGTATATGCTGGGAGAGCTGACACCAATCACTTGTGGCTCTTTTAAATTCCCAAGAATAAAAATAGAATTGGTTCCCATCTCGTTTCTTGCTATTTTTAATAAATGGTTTCAGTTACTGAAGGCAGGATTTCATTTCAGACTTCCAAAGAAGTTATCAAGAAAATAAAGCAGCATCTTAAAATAATATTGTCTATATAGAAGTATCCATTTCCCATCAGACTTGACAAGGTTTCTGATAACAACCTAATGCTAAGTTGCACCTTTTCAGGCAAGGACTGTCTTCCAGAATTTTCCACAGTGTATTACAAGGTAAAAATGACACCTCAAAGGGTTGCTAATTCCTTTCCTGTTCCAAGCAAACCTCCTTGAAGGCTTGCCAAGCTAAGCATCAATTTGCATAACCGGAGGAGGTGGGTGTCACTAACAGGGTTTTGACTGGAAGTCCGATTCTCAGCAGCAAGGCATGCCAGAAAAATGTCCCACATTCAATTGTCTATCTCATTCTTGTTGCTAAAGTTATGCTTTTGTAATTTCAGTATTTTCATCAAAATGTCACATCCAATGACATGCGATATGAAAAGATAAAGAAATTTGACCTGAAATGCACAGCATGACAGCAAACTTCATTCACCTCCTCCACCTGGAAACCTGACTTGTTGCTTTCCTGTATTCTGAGAACTATGCCTGTTCATCTGCTGCAGTAGGAAGCTCCCCGCCTCTGAAACCTAACACAGTACAACAAAACAGAAGATGTCTGTATGAAGAAATAAGCAGGAAAACTAATCAGGGCATACCTGCGATTCCCTCCTTTTATTTCAAGGGTTTGAATTTTTCACAGCAAAGGGAAGGCACAATCTCGGGGTGTTGGCTTCACTCCTGTGCAAAGTGGCCCACAAAACAGCAACCACAGAAAAAGCCAATGGGATGAGAATTGGACTTCCAGACATCTCTCCCTGTGAAATGCATTCTGAGATTATGAGTTCTCAACAAGCTGAGAGCAGACGTGACAATGGGCCCTGGTACAAGAGCCCCCTCCTCCCATTCCATGCCGTCATATTCCTTCCAAGCTGCAACTCAAATCTTCTCTAGTGAGAACAGCACAGAAGTTTCTTCTGGCTGCTGGAGAGTCTTCCAGGACACCATGACAAGCCGACGTGGTCTCCACGTCTCTTTGGCAGAGTCATATATTTCTCAGTATGGTGGTGACCCGGGGACCCAGGGAGCAGAGCAGATGGCTGAAACATCCACACGTAGCCTACTGTGAATACAACCGACACTTTTGCAGGAGGGGATACTTAGCACTTTTGGTGGAATTCCATAATACAGTCAACCCACCCCAAAAGAAATGCAAAGGGAACACTGAACTTGGCACACAATCAGGAGAGAGGGGATACTGTCTTTTAACTCTTCTCCTAATGACATCAGGTCATATAAGGCTAGGTCGAGGAAACAGCTTCCACTCTTCTTTGGCAAAGGCCTCAAAGTGACGGAAAGTAGGGACTGCCCCCAAATAAGGTACCACTGCACACCTGTTACCAAAGATTCAACACCCCCAAAGGAAGAAGCACAGAGGTCAACTGCTAAATGATTTAAGCTGATTGGATGGGTATGCTTGAGCCTACCCAGTTCTGCAAAGGGAAACACACGGCTTCGAAGCACGGGGATAAGTAGACGTTCCCTCGTGTCTTCTGCACATCTTGCATCTTCCTTCCCCGACAGCTGGTCAGAAATATGGGCATCAGGCCATTTCCCTGTTTCCCAACAGGGTAATAGCCAACCTACTTCCAGAGAAGATTTGGAAAAAGAGACAACTAAGCTAGTGAAATAGAAGTTTTTTCTCATCAAAACATGATTTATTAATTTTAAGCAAGAGTAAGCATATGTGATAGTGGCCAGCTTGGTGACAGAACTCTTCCTGATCGATGCACAGTTCAGCACCTGTCGGGTCTTGGCTGTTGGGATGATAATTCTTTTGGGTGAGGGAAACAGCCGTGGTCAAGGCTGCCTGCATCCCCACCCAGGCACAGGACCCTGGGCAAAGTCTCAAAAGAGGTAGTGTTTTCACTTTCGCACCAACAATACAACACAGGTATTGGGTACAAAAGAGGAGATTTCCTTCCCCTCTACCTCAATGGGCAAAAGGCCTTCCATCTTCAGAAGAGGCTGGTGAGGACCATTGGTTGATGACCTCCTAGTGAATTCTGGCTCCCATTCAGAGCACAAACCCAGAAGAGGGGCCTGTGGCTGTGTTTCCAGATCTGAAGGGTACAGCATGGTTATATCCCCAGGCCCCAGGCTGCTTCTCCTGCCATCATACTGCAAACCTTCTTGTACCACTTTGACCCAGGTTGAGGTCTGGCGCAAAATACCCTCAAAGGTGATTAATACGAAAAGCTTCCTGTAAGCTAAGAGGGGTTATCAACTATATGCACTTATTTTTCCAGAGATTGAAGAGAGAAGACAACTAGCCAAGGCTTGGTTTTGTGTTGGTGGCACATGTAGACAGTTTGGTATAACCAACCCCATAGAGCCTGCAGCCCAATCCACTCTGTTTTGGTTTAGAATGAAGTTTTTTTTTTTTTTTTTTTTTTTTTTTTAATTATTTTTCTTGGATGTAGGGAAGATTTGAAAGCTTGAAAATCAAGAATCAAAAGACAGTGAATCTGAAAGGCATCTGGGAGCAGAACAGAGATTGAAGACGGGCGGGCACGGGAGGAAGTGCCGCTGTCGATCCAGACTGCTGCCCTTGAAATGTGATTTTCTTAATCGCTGAGTTCATGGTTGCTTGAGGTCAGGCCTGGCTCTTCATTTCCAGCGATGTCTGACCAGAGAGGACTCATCATTGACGACCTCAGGGTCACGGGGGCGACGCTGACACCGGAACGGCAGCAGCAGCAGGACAATTAAGACAAGGAGGATGGCTCCACAGACGCTCATGAGCGCATAGGACACGATCCACAAAATGGGTTCGCTCAAAGACTGAGCGGGGACACAGTTACTGGCTATGTCCTCTGTTGAGAAAGGCCCGGAAATTTCAGACACTGCAGCACCTGCAATTTCTGGGGAGACAGAAAGGGAAAATCCACAGCTGTGAAACGAGCAGTCCACCTCTCACACTGGACACAGACAGAACCCCCTGTTTGATTAAACTAGAGTCAAAATTGCACTGAGGTCCCAGAGGCTTAGACAGCTCAGGAAGCACTGAGGGGGTCACGGCTCAGCGCGCCTTCGGGGGTCCAGTCCTTGCACACTGGAACGACGTCATGTTTCCAGGTGTGTGGGTACTGAGCCTAGGTGTAGAGGGGAACTGCAGCAGGGCACATATGGGAGCACCCTGTGCTTCATGGAAGGCCGGTGAGGCTGCCGTGCTATGCAGGTGAGAGTGCAGGTCAGCGCCTGGTCGTGGCAGCAGCTTGGGTTGTGCTTCCTCAGTGCAGATGAAAAGAGAGGAGAAAGAGTAGGAGAGTCCACCGCAGAAAGCTCAGTTGGACCTGCCTGTGTCATGGGGAATTTTCCCTGGTGGAGTCAACCTGAGTTCACTCTCTACCATGGATTCTACAACAGATAGGGACTTCATATCAGCCTGACTCATAGCCTTAGTGGGCTGTGAGACTTCCCTGGGTCAGGCTGGCTCGAGAAACCCTCCCTGCCCCACTCTTATCCTGGGTCTCATCGCCAGCCAGGAACAGCAAGAGAACGCAACACCTAATTCATGACATCAGTGGTGACAAAGAGAAACAGTTAAAATTCACCCAGTGACTTCTGCCAGAGACTCTTGAATAACTTCAAACCAAGAAGAAAGTTGAGATGATTTCTTAAAGTCGGTTTGTGGATTATCAGTAGACTTCCTTTCCCTACACTAGGCTTCTCTGCCCCTTTCAGGAATATGGGATCTTAAGCTTTACTTGCAATATGGAAAAGAAATACGCCTCTTTACCCATTTTACCTACATTTAATCACAGAAATGAATATTTTGGCACCAGAAAATAACACTGCTAAGCATTTAATTTTTCTATAACTAAAGCCTCAAGATCTTCAGAGCTGCCAAATAATACCCTTTTTGATTGAGGAAAGAAAAAGTCAAAATAACAATGGGATAATGACCTGAAAAGAATGGTTTTAAAATCAGAGAAAAAACAGGCTTGATTACTTTGCAAAGTGACGGCATTTTCTTGCTAATGTGGATTCTGTCATAATATGGCTTTTCTAAGTGCACTGAAAAAGAAAAGCAATGAACAAGAGCCTGCCAACACCTGAGAACAGAGGGATGCACCCTGCAGTCAATCTACACTCCCATTTCCTGGTTTGTAGATAATGATCTTCTTGCTGTGTCTTTCCATGGTGGAAGAGACAAGGGAGCTCTCTTGGACTGTCTTTAATAAGGGGCAGTAATTCCATTTACAAAGCAAAGCTCTGCCTTCATGACCTAATCACCTTCCAAAGGCCCCAACACCAAATATCATCACCTTGGAGATTAGGTTTCAACATAAGAATTTTGGCAGGACATAAACATTTATTCTATAGCACTAATTATGCAAAGAAGCAGGAAAACACAGTTCATAATAGGGAGCAAAACCAATCAATTGGAACTTAGTAAGAAATGGCATAGATGATAGAATGAACAGGCAGGATATCAAGATATTTGTTATAACTGTATTCTACTCAGGATGCCAGAGAAAATGTTAAACATGTTAAATAGAGACAAAGAAGATATTAAAGATCTAAATCAAGTTTTTAGAGACAAAAATTGTAATATGTGAGATGAAAACTATACTGGATGGTTGTAAGAGCAGATTATACACTGCAGAAAAACAGACTAATGAATTAAATAAAAAACCATAACAATAGAAACCATCCAAAATGTAGCACAGAGGAAAAAAAACTTAAAAAAAAGAGAGAGCACATCAGTAAACTGTGGACAACATCAAGCTGCTAACTCATATAATCAGAGTACTCAAAAGGAAGAAGGGATTGTGAGGCAAAAAAATTTGAAAAAACAAACCAAAAATTTTTGAAATTTGATGAAACTATAAACCCACAGATCCAAGAAGCCCAAAGGACCCCAAACACAAGAAACATGACATAGATTATAATAGTGAACTGCTGAAAACCAGTGATAAAGAGAAAATTTCTTAAAAGCAAGGAGAGAGAAAAAAGAAATATGATGTACAAATGAATAAAAATAAGGATTATAGATGATTTCATGTTGGAAGCAATGCAAACTAGAAGACAACAGAGTAACATCTTTAAAATACTGGGGGTAGGAAAAGCCCTGCCAACCTAGAACTCCATACCCAGCAAAACTATCTGAAAAATGAAGAAGAAATAAAAATGTTTTCAGTCATATACAAGCTGAGAGAACTCATCACAGATTTTCACTGAAGAAAGTTCTTCAAGCAGAAGAAAAAGGACATCAGAAGGAAACTTGAATCTACACAAAAGAATGATGAACATCAGAAATGGGAACTATATAGTAGTTACAAAATCTTTACCTTTAATTTCAAATATTTAAAAAGATAATTAACTAATTAAAGCAAAAATTATAACAATGTGCTGGGTGGCTTATCATATAGGCATAGGTAACATGTATGACAATAGCACAAAGGACCGAAGGCCAGAAATGGAAGTCTATTGTTGTAAGGCTCTTAGACTATATGAAGTGGTAGACTGTGGTCAGTTAAAAAATTTACACTACATATCCTAAAGCAACCACTAAAATTTCACAATATAGAGTTATAGCCAATAAACTAGCCAAGGAGATATAAAGAAATAGAAAATAATCCAAAAGAAGGCAGCAAAAAAGGAAAAAAGAGAAAAAATGGAACAAATGAGACAAAAAGAAAAATAGTTTTCTTTCTTGTGTTACTGGTTAAACACAGACATATCAATCATACATTAAATATAAATAGTCTAAATCAGCATTTGGCAAACTTTTTCCATAAAGGGTCAGACAGTAAATATGTTAAGCTTTTTAGGTTAGCTTCTTTTTGATTTTTTTCAACCCTTTAAAAATTTAAAAACTATTCTTACCTCACAAGTCATACAGAAACAAGCTACATGCTGGATTCAGCCTATAGACAGTTGTTTGTTGATCTCTGGCTTAAACACCACAACTAAAAAACAGAGACTGCTAAATTAGATAAAAAGCAAGATTCAAGTATATTCTCCGTACAGGAAACTCGCTTTTAATGGAAAGATCCAAAATGTTAAAACTAAACAGATGGAAAAAAAACTATCATATTAATGCTTATCAAAAGAAATCCAGAGTGGCTATATTATTAGACAGAATAGATACAGATAAAAAAATTACCAGAGATAAATATAGTAGTTTCATAATGATAAACTGTTCCCTTCATAAATAGGACATACAAATCCTAATGTTTTTGTACCTAATAACAGTGTTTCAAAATACATAAAACAAGATTGATGAAAAGGAAGAGAGAAATAGACAAATCCACAAATACAGTCAGAGATTCCACAATCCCTTTCTCAATAATACAGCAAGTAGACAGAAAATAAGTAACGATATAGAATACCTAAACAACACTATCAACTAACTTGATCTAACTCTTACAAAATAATCCACCCATAATAGTAGAAGAATATACATTGTTTTCAAGAGCACAAGAAATATTTACTGTGACAGACTATATTCTGGATGATGAAACAAGTTTCAATAAATTTCAAAAGATTCAATTCATAAAAACTCGATTCCCTGCCCGCACTGAGGTTAAATTAGAAGTCAGTAACAGAAAGCTTCTGGAAAAATCCCTAATTATTTGGAACTAAATAACACTTTTGTGGCCCTGTGTGGTGGTGGCTCATGCCTGTAATCCCAGCACTTTAGGCGACTGTGGTAGGAGGATCACTTGAGGCCAGGAGATGGGGGCTGCAGTGAACTGTGCTCCCACTTCTGTACTCCAGTCTGGTGACAGAGCGAGACCCCATCTCTATTTTTATATATATATATATATTTAATAACATTTCTAAAAGTACAAAACTTCTAGAAAGAAACATAGGAGGAAATCTTTGTGTCCTGGGGTTAGGTGAAAAATTTCTTAGCTATAATACCCAAAAGCACAATTTGTAAAAGGAAAAAAATGGATTTTATCAAAATTAAGTAAGAACTTATCTTTCATAGAAAATATTAACAGACTAAAAAGACTTGGCAAAATATTTGCAAGCCAAATTTCTGATAAAGGATTTGTTTTTTTTTTTTTTTTTTTTTTGAGACGGAGTCTCGCTCTGTTGCCCAGGCTGGAGTGCAGTGGCGCGATCTCGGCTCACTGTAAGCTCTGCCTCCTGGGTTCACGCCATTGTCCTGCCTCAGCCTCCCAAGTAGCTGGGACTACAGGCGCCCGCCACCACACCCGGCTAATTTTTTGTATTTTTAGTAGAGATGGGGTTTCACCGTGGTCTTGATCTCGACCTTGTGATCCGCCTGCCTCAGCCTCCCAAAGTGCTGAGATTACAGGCGTGAACCACCGCATCTGGCCCAGACTTGTATTCTTAATATATAAATAACTCTGAGGACTCAATGAGAAAACAAACAACCCTATACAAAAATGGGCAAGAACATTTGAAAAGACACTTCATTTAAAAAGATGCATGAATGGCAAAAAAGATGTTCAGGATCATTAGTCATTAGGGAAATGCAAATTAAAACCACAATGAGACCACTAAGTATTAATACCTATTAAAATGAAAATACTGGCCATACCAAATGTTGGTGAGGATGTTTAACAACAGGAACTTTCATACGCTGCTGGCAGAGATGTGACATAATACAGCCAACTTTGAAAATGAGTTTGGCAGCTTTTTAAGAAGTGAAACACACGTGTTATATAACTCAACCATTCCATTCCTAGGTGTTTATCCAGGAGAAATAAGCAATATATATGTCCAAGGACTTGCATGCTACTGTTGATAGCAGCTTTATTTATGATTGCCAAAAAAACCCAAAACTTGGCATCAATCCAAAAAGTTTATCAACAGGTGTATGGGGATAAAGAAATTGTAATGTCTAATTGACCTGCAATAAAAATGAACATTGAACATGAAACATTCTAGATGAACCTAAAAATAATTTTATTGTGTGAAAGCAGTCAGACAAAATGGAATACATACTGTATGATTTCATTTATATAAAATCTAACAAATGCGAACTAGTCTACAGTGACAGAAGGCAGGTCAGTGGTTTCTTGGGAATGGCACGGGGTCCGTAGGACCTGGGAGGCAGGGAAAACAGCTCAATGCGTATGATCACTACCTTGTTTGTGGTGATGGTTTCAAAGGTAAGCACATATGTCACACTTATCAAACTATATCCTTTCAACATAAACTGTTTATTTTACACCAATTATATCCCAACAAAGCTGTTTTAAAAAGTCAAAAGAATAAGATAATCAAAGCATGTCAAAGAATAACATATCTGATATAATCTCATTGAGATTAGAAAAAAAAATACCAAGGCCGGGCACGGTGGCTCATGCCTGTAATCCCAGCACTTTGGGAGGCCGAGGCAGGTAGATCACCTGAGGTCAGGAGTTCAAGATCAGCCTATGGAGAAACCCCATCTCTACTAAAAATACAAAATTAGCCAGGCGTGGTGACACATGCCTGTAATCCTAGCTACTCAGGAGGCTGAGGCAGGAGAATCGCTTGAACCTGGGAGGCAGAGATTGCGGTAAAAGGAGATTGCGCCATTGCAATTCAGCCTGAGCAACAAGAGCAAAGCTCCGTCTCAAAAAAAAAGGAGAAGAGAAGAGGAGAAAAACCAAACCAACCTCAGCCACGCTGACTACATGGATATTGATTACTTTAGTACTGTTCTTCCAGTCGAATGCCTGAGTTCATACCCATTTTTTCATATGTGCTGTGTGTGGTGTGTATAATAAAAATTCAAAAACCCCCAATAAAATTAATTTTCTTCAATGCACGTGTATTACTCTTTATTTTTTTGAGATAGGGCCTGGCTGTGTTGCCCAGGCTGGAATGCAGTGGCTATTTATAGGCATGATAGTAGCACACTGCAGCCTCAAACTCCTGAGCTCAAGCCATCCTCCCACCACCTCAGCCTCCCAAGTAGACATGTATCACTTTTATAATTAGAAGTCATGGATTTTGTTTTTAAGTTTTTGAAAAACAGCACCCGTTTAAGATGGTCAGACATAAGGCATTATCTGGGAACAACTGTATTCGCATATTTGCTAGCTAGCTGCTCAGAATTAAAGGAAAGCTGAATTAAAATTCCTTCTGGGGGCTTTTTCCAGGAATGCCATTCACTGCATGGTCTGTACATTGATTCCTTATATAATTCTATGGTTTTAAAGCAGATTCTAATGTTTTACACTGGATTGATTTATGAGAGGCCATTGCATGCACTGGGTGAGAGCATGACCCTGCGGCCAGGCTCTGGGGTTCCAGTCCTAGCTCCCACATACAAGCTGTGTGATCTGGGACAAGTTACTCAACTTATTTGCCCCCGTTTTGTCATCTATAAAATGAAGGTAATAACAGCCCCTACAAGTCAGTCTTGTAAGAACAATCAAGTTAATAGATGTTAAGCACTTAGTACAGTCCTGGGCTAAGATCAGTGCTACATAAATGTCCGCTGTTACTAAAATTGTTATTTTTAATTTTTTCATCAATGTCTCGGGTTACAATTTTAATTGTGTATTTTCTCTCAAAGGTCAGGATCTGGTTGATAATGAGTGCCGGTGGAAGATCTATAATTTTACCAAGGATAAAAATTAAAATGGTCAGGTCTTTTTCCCTATAGCATATAAAATAATGAGAAGTGTCCCGCCACACTGATTATCTGGTACTGAGATGCTTTCTGAGTGGCATGGTTTACTTAGAAGAACATTCTGGAGTTTCAGGACAGAGGTTCTGGACTCAGGGCCAGATTTTTTTTTTTCCTGCAACCACGTGAAAGCTATATCTGGGGCCCTCAGTGTTCTCTTCTGTAAAATGAGGAAACACAGCTGCCTGATCTATACCTTTGAGGACCCCTGGCTTTGGTATCTGTTGATTGTAGTCTAAGTAGATGGCAGAGGAGTGTCTCTGAAACTCTGCTCTTAACAGCTAGCTTTCCTATTTTTAAACATGAGCATGTACCAGATGATCCACTTTCAACCTGCAGCAAGAAAAATTCACAGTGAAATGGCTGCCATAATCCATCATGTGCCTGAAGTTGTACAAGCTGAGATCTATACAGCTCTTGGGTGCTAAATGTCTCAATCTATAAAAAGAGATGGGTGGTATTTCATAAGCTTTGGATACATTAAAATAACAGAGAGTTGTCAATTTTAACACTCTATTATTTTCGTAGCCGTAGGACACTTGGCCCAGCAACACAGAGGCGGTTGAAAGTGCTCCAGTCCCTAGTATCTGTGTCAGATATGAGATGATGGCCAGAGCCATAACACACCCTGACCTCCAGCCAATCTGACTGCAGTACTGATTCTCAGCAGGGGTGGGAGTGGGCTGAGGAGAGGCGGGGGCAGCATAAGAGAAGCATCTGGGGAACTTTTTCCAAACTACCTATCACCTTCCCACCCACCACCAACCTGCTATGCCCTGGCTGGAAAAGGCCTGAGGATGTCGACCAGATGTATTTTGAAAAAGCTCCTCAAGAGATTCTAATCAAGCAGCTCCCACTCACTGCCCCCCCAATCCCAACCCTTAGGTTAAGTGTCATCTGACAACCACAAATGACCATGAAAACCAAGATTTAAAAAAAAAAAAAAAAAAAAAAAAAAAAAAAAAAAAAAACACTGCGAGAGAAGGGCAGCTCCCAAAGATTTGGGGTCCTCAAACAGTGGCTGGTGTGAAGGTAGAACCTCTTCCGGTTGCAATACAGAGAAATGAGGATAAAATATAACTTTTTAACTCTATAGCTGAGCCCAAAAGTAAGAGACATTCCTCAACCAGAAATGGGCCCTAGGGCTGGGGTTCCCATGAATAGGAGGGGCGAGAGACTTGACCCTGGGCACCAAGGAGGTGGGCACTGGGGTCAAGATGCCTGTGCAAGCCTTGCCCATTGGTAAAGGAGCTGGGAAATTCTACCAACAAGGAAACCTGGCTCAGCTCACGGGCTAAGAGGTTGGGGGAGGAGGGCAAGAAACTCTCCCATGAGAAATGGAGCCCCTAAACCTCCACCTCAAACATGGCTGGCATCTAAATTCGCAAACCTGGTATACAAATCCTAAGGTTCTCATGGTCTGAGGAAACTCAACAGAAACAAATGCAAAATTGCTTTACAGCAACACTTCACAGCCCAAGGCACACTGAACTCTCTTGGAAGAAAAAGTGTGCTCCCTCTAAATAGAAGCTTACAACAAAAAATTGCAAAGCAAATGAGAAAAAAGCCCCTATGAGAGAGCAGCCAGCAGACACAAAAACAAGATGAACTCCCCATCAGTGATGGAAAAATAGAACAATGTGCACAAGATTATACCATAGCTATGTTTAAAGTGACTAAAAACCCATTAAAATACAATTTTTTTTTTTTTTTTTTTTTTTTTTTTACTAAACAGGATGGTTCAAAAGTTCATAAAAGAAAAGAAAAATTAAGAAAGGAGAGTTGGAAAGTTCTGAAAAAGAATAATGAAAAGGAACTAATACTGTAAGATATATCAATGGAAGAGTACAGAAAATCCAGAAATAGATATACATCTCCCAAATATTTACTAGAATTTGGTATGCAGTAATTTTAGGATTTAAAGTAAAAAAAAAAAAAAGAGATAAATTATTTGATAAATGTTTTAACAATGGAGTAGTCATCCTAGAGGAAAGAAGTTTAATCCACACATTCTATGCCAAGTTAAATCAAACATAAAAGCACTTGAATAAGTCACAGAGCACTTTTAGTGAAGAAAACCATTTAAAAGGGAACAGTAGTCCCAAGACCCTTAAAGCAAAATAGCAAACTATTTAAATATACAAAGTAAACATTTTTTACACTAAAACATGTCATAAGCAAAGTTTTAAAAATTTACAATTGAGACAGAAATTATAGGTTCTTTTTCCTCCAAGCATATCATTAATTACTCCATTACATAAAGAGTTCCTACAAATTAATACAAAAAAAGAATCCAACAGAAAACAACAGGCAAAGATATGAGTGGGTAGTTCATAGAAAAGGACAAATAATGACCTTAGTCATTGAAAAGAAACTCAATCTCACTCATAGAAAGTGACACAAATTAAAACTACACTGAGATCATTTTTCATCTGTCAGATGACCAAAATTTCCAAGTTTGGTAACACCAGGTTGGTGGGCTGACTGGAGAAACAGGTCATCATCTACATTACAAGAGAAGGTATGGCCAGGTACCAACGAGTAGAAGCTCTACGGAAGGTAACAAAGTGATATTCATTAAAATTATAAATATTTATAGCTTTTAACTCTGCAATTCTAATTTAACCTAGATGTATACTTCCATATATGCGAATGATATGTATAAATGGTGTTCACTGCAGTATTATTTGTAACAACAAAGGACTTAACCTAAATGCCTATCAATAATGAACTGGTTAAATAAATTAGGCACACCCATATAATAGACTATGAGGTATGATTACCTCTGAGGGAGACGGACTATGTACTATATTGTACCTTCTGAATATTACCTAGCCTTTTAAATTAAATAAAAACTAAAACGAAGATAAAGGAAATCCAAGCCACAATAAAACTGTTACAAAACACTATAGAAAAGTTAACTGGCATATTTGTTTATTTGTTTATTTAGAGTCAGCCTGTCTCCCAGGCTGGAGTGCAGTGGCGTGATCATGGCTCTCTGCAGCCTTGACCTCCTGAGCTCAAGTGATCTTCCTGCCTCAGCCTCTTGTGTAGCTGGAACCATAGGTATGCTCCACCATGCTTGGCTAACCTTTTGATTTTTTGTACACAGGGTCTTACTTTGTTGTTGATATGGTTTGGCTCTGTGTCCCCATCCAAATCTCATGATGAATTGGGATCCCAGGTGTTGGAGGTAGGGCCTGGTGGGAGGTGACTGGATCATGGGGGTGGTTTCTAATGGTTTAACACCACCCCCCAGTATTGTCTCATGATAGAGTTCTCTCAAGATATGGTTGTGTACCATCCCCTTCTCTCTCTCTCTCTCTCTCTCTCTCTCCACCCCCTGCTCTGGCCATGTGAAGACTGTGCCTGCTTCCCTTTCTTCTTCTGCCACAATTGTAAGTTTCTTGAGGCCTCCCAAGAAGCAGAAGTCTGCACAGCCTGCAGAACCATGAGCTGGTTAAACCTCTTTTCTTAATCAATTACCCAGTCCCAGGTATGTCTTTATAGCAGCATGAGAATGAACTAACACAGTTGCCCAGGCTGGTCTTGAACTTCCGGACTCAAGTGATCCTCCTGCCTCGGCCTCCTAAAGTTCTGGGATTACAGGTATGAGCCACTGTGCCCGGCTATGGTATATTTGGAAAAGTATGAGATGTAATTTCTAGAAATGAAAAATATAGTCATTGAAATGAAAAACTGAAAAGAAAAAAAAGACCCCCAAAACCAAAGACAATTAAAGAATCCAAAAATAATAAAAATAATAAAAAGTATTAAAAAATCTCACTGAACAGGTTAAATAGTAGATTGAACATAGCTGAACAGAGAATTAGGCCAATATAAAATGTATCTGAAGAAATTACACAGAATGCAGCAAAGATAGAAAGGAAAACATAAATGAAGGGTCAAGTGACCTGAAATAAATAATGAGAAATCTCATTACTTGATATGATAGATCCAGAAGAAGAGACTAGAAAGAATGTGCATGAAGCAATAGTGGAAGAGGTAACAGCTGCGAATTCTCTAAGATTGATGACAAAAGACATGAGTTGTCAGATTCAGAGAAGGTAAAGGGTATAGCACGATGGGAAAACATGCTATACCTAGACACATCATGGTGAAACTTCAGAACACTATTCAGAACACTAGAAATTTAAAACAAAAGCAGTCTTACCAGTAACTAAGGAGAAGCAACAGATTACCCTTAAAGGTACAACAATTAAGACCAACTAGGGTCTTTTCTTCAGCAATCATCATGGCCAGAGGACAATGAAACTGAATCTTCAAAACACTAAGGGAACATAGGCAATCTAGAATTCCATGTGTAGCTAAATTGTGATGCAGAATTGAGGCAAAATAAAATTTACCTTTCATAGTTTTTAATAAAAGACGTCCAAAAGCACATTCTTCAGCAGAAAGAAAATTGCTGTGCGGTGTTCCACTGAATGGCAAGTCAAACTCCTTTGGTTGACTTTTGGGATGTTTCTATTTTGATAAAAGTGATGGTTTTATGTATTTATGTAACTACTAAAGTTTGCATTACTTTAGTTATTTTATGTGTAAAGCTGTTGTGAACTGTCTAGTTACGTCTCAGTACACTTACACATTCATTTCTCCTTTGCGTACACCTAAGAGTGACAACTGCTGGATTATAGAGTAGGCATATGCTTAATGTTGAATGTTGATTATACAGTAGGCATATGTTTAATGTGGAAATGGTCAAAAAGCTTTTCTATTCATACTGAATACTTTTCAGAAACTGGGAATCCCTAAATTTAGGATTGAGAAGGAAATTCCACAAACCTATCCTATGCATAATGCTCCATGGTACAAAATGAGAAATATTTCCTTTAAATTAAGAAAAAAGACAAAAATGTCCATTATCACCATTTGAATTCAATATTGTCTCAGAGGGCATCACAAAGAATATAAATAAAAGATATGAAGATTACAAGTGATTTAAAATATATTATTTGCAGATCATGTGGCTGTTTTAATAGAAAATCCTAATGACTCTAAAAACCATTTCTAAAAAGGAGAACTTAGCAATGTGGCTGGATATAAGATTAATACATAAAAACTGCATACCCATATTCCCAACAGCCCACAAGAAAATGCAATGTAAAATAATCTCACTTGTGGTAAGAACTAAGAGGTACATAGGAATAAGCCTATGTGTGAATCTTTCTGGACAAAATTACAAAACACTGCAGTAGGACATAAAAGAAGACCTAAACAAATGAAAAGATAGGGTACATTCATAGGGGAAACTTGATACGGTAAAGATTTGTTTCCTCTCAAGTTAATTCTATAAGTTCAATGCAGTTCTAATAGAAATCCCAACAGCGTTTTTCAGGGGTCTCGACAAGCTGAATAAAATGGCAAAAGTAGCCAAGAGAACTCCAAAGAAGAATAAGAAGGGTCAAGTCCCTGCCAGATATTGTCCTATAACTAAAAAAATAATAATAAAACTATATAGCTTAGCCCAGGGATAGACAACTTGACCAGTGGAATGGAACAGAATGCTCAGAAGTAGGCTCAGGCATAAATGGGGACTTGGTACATGACAAAGATGCTATTAAAATTCATTAGATACCTTGCAAAAAACATTTAACTGAAGTCTAATTAAGACTCTAGACTTAAGTTCAAGGAAATATGAAGTAAAATCAATGCAGTGTATCATTAGGAAACAGATAAAACTGAATATGATACATTCCATAAGAGAACTGGCCTTCCGAAACAAAATAAAAAGCAAAACAGCTAATGAAAACATTTTGGGGATGCCTGGGGAAATCTGCATGTGGCCAACACAGTCATGATATTTAGCAAATACTATTAATCTTTTAGGTGTGATTATGGTATTGTGGTTATATAGGAGGATGTCTTTATTTTTAAGATGCATAATGAAATATTTAGGGATGAAAGTCATGATATCTGCAACTTATTTGCAAATGGTTCAGCAAAAGCTACATACTCACCTATGCACACATACTGATATATGGCAAAATGTTAAAAGTTACTAAATCTAGATGGTTGGTATGCAGAACAGCATGATATTGTTTTTAGTCTTTTCTGTATATAATTTTTTTCATAAAAAATTGGAAAAATCAGAGGGGAAAACATTATATATTCAATAAGGATGCTGAGAAAATGGAATGTCCTTACAAAAATTAATTTCCTAATTCACATTTTGGAAGAAAATAAGAAAAAAGTATGCAATATATTTAGAAGAAAAAAATCCCTATTTTGTTGGATTAAGGAAGTATTTCTTAAATAAGGCACATGGCATAATTCATGAGAGAAATACTGGTAAATTTGATTTCACTAAATTAAAGACACATATAAATAAAAGGCACCAAAACAAAGTAAAAAGAAAAGTCAGGGAGACTAGTTAGTATAACTCAGAAAAATTAATATCTCAGAAATATAAGGAACTCACGTCTATCAGTAAAAAATATGGGCAGAAAAATGTGTGCACTCTATTAGAAAAATTCACCCTCAAAGAAGCTCAAACATCCCAAAACATATCCAAAGTTGTGTGATCTTGAAAATAATCAACTAAAATGTGACACTATTGCACATACCTGGATTAGCAAAACACAAAGACAAAACAAATACAGTAATGCTTTTAAGGAATGGAAATTCTCATATAATGCTGATATTCCAGCTACTTTAAAGAAAAATTTGACCGCAGCCAATAACACTGAAGAATTACATATTAAATCATTTAGAAATTCCGTATCTAGATGATCTCATTCACCTACACAAAGATGTTCACTGCAGTACTGTTTATAATTGCCAATACATAAATAATCCAAATGTTAATTAAGATAAAAATGGGTAATCTGGGTACATCCATAAACTGAGATACTACGCAGTCAAAACAAATAACCTAGAAGTCATATCAATATGGAAAATCTATAAAATATAATGTCAAACAAAAGTCAAGTTGACAAAGAATACACACTACCACAGCATTCCTATAAATTAAAAAAAAACCAAACCAAACAAACAAATCAACCAACCTAGGCTTTGTGATAAGTATATGGTAGGACGTTTCCAAGATGACTGCGAATGACCCCTGCGCCTCCTTGCATTTACCTGCGTCGTCCCATCCCACATCATATCAGGGTCATTCTGTGTGACCAACAGAGTAGGGTAGAAGTGAGAACATGCTGCTTCCAAGATTAGGTGATGAAAACCTGGGGTTTCTATCCTGGGTGCTCTGTCATGCTCTCTTGGATCACTTGCTCAGGGTTGACCAGAGGACATCAGGCAGTCCTGGGGTGAGGTACAAATGGTGAGGGAAGCGTGGCTCCTGCCACCACAACAGCAAGCTTGGAAATAGCTCCTACAATGGACTTCAGACAGCTGCAGCCTCATAAGCAGTGGTGGGCCAGAGACACCTAGCTAAGCCCCTCATCAATTCCTGGCCCTCAGAAACTCCACAAGATGGCCAGGCATGGTGGCTGACGCCTGTAATCCCAGTACTTTGAGACGCCAAGGTGGGAGGATCGCTTGAGCCCAAGGGTTCAAGACCAGCCTGGGGAACATGCCGAAACCCCGTCTCTACAGAAAATACCAAAAATGTTCTGGGCATGGTGCCTGGACTACACATGCCTGTAGTCCCAGGTACTTGGGAGGCTGAGGTGGGAGGATTGCTTGAGCCTGGGAGAAGGTTGCACTGAGCCAAGATCATGCCACTGCACTCCAGCCTGGTAACAGAGTGAGACCCTGTCTTTTAAAAACAAAACAAAAAACAAAGCCAGGCTGGGTGTGGTGGCACATGCTTGTAAACCTAGCACTTTGGGAGGCCATGGCAGGGCAGTCGATCACTTGAGCCTGGGAGTTGGAGACCAGCCTGGTCAACATGGCAAAACCCCCTCTACAGAAAACACAAAAAATTATCTGGGGCAGTGGTGCACACCTGTAGTCCCAGCTACTCAGGAGGTTAAGGTCAGAGGATCACCTGAACCAGGGAGGTTGAGGCTAAAGTGAGCCCTGATCATGCCATTGCACTATACTCTAGCCTGAGTGACAGAGCAAGACCCTGTCTCAAAAAAAAAAAAAAAAAAAAAAAAAAGAAAAGAAAGTAACTGCAGAATGTGATAGAGAGTTGTGACATTGGGGCTAAGTTGTTACACAGCAACAGCTAATTAATACAAGGTGTTCATGCCCATCTAGTAAAATTATAAGTATATAGTAATTCAGATAAGAATATACACTAATCTCAGGATAATGAGTAATGCTGGGGAAGGGGGTGGGCTGAGACTTTAGCTATACTTGGTTTTTTATGTCTAAGACAAATTTTAAAGAAAATATGACAAAATATTAAATCTAGATATTCCATAAATGCACATAGTATATGATTTTCTGTAACTTAAGGTTTTTTTGTTACTTAGACATTCCATAATGAAAAATAAACACTTAAAAAAAGAAAGGCAGTATAGCTATTCCATTTATTAGGGTTCTGTCGAGCACGGTCCGGGGCCTTTAATTGCAGCCCTGAGGAAAGTAATTACTTTAATGGCTCAACAATCCACATGGAAGAGGAGACATATATAAGCGTATTTTCCCACGGCTGGTAGAATCTAACATTTAAGTACCAAAACGTCAAATACATTTTTTTAAAAGGAAGAAAAAGTGTATATGAGAGCATCTAGCAAATAACTCACAGTGAAATTCAGGGAAAAAAGTTGCCCTGCCTAGAGACTCCTAATATTACACCCTTTCCAACAGTAATTCACTTAGTAAACAAATGGTTATTAGACTCTGCAGTATTAAGTGGACACTCTAACAGCTGTTGCCATAGTAGCCTTTACTTTAATGATATTTAACGAGAGAACAGAAATTGTGGGCAAAATTGCTTAAGTTCTTAGATTCCCTTGGTTAAAAAGAAGTAGAATAGTCACAGTTAGGAAATTCAGTGATATTTCAGTCCCGCTTGCTGCCACAGAGAAAGGTCTCACTCAATGATAACTGAACAGGCTGAAAGAGTTACTGCACACGCAAAACGTAAACATTTACTCATAGCAAAGATAAAAAACATGACAATGGGAAGGGTTCCAAGTCTGCTCACAAATGCAAAGTGAGATACATCGGCGTGGATATTTATGAAGACATGTCACGATGTGTCATATACATACACTGGTTGGGATGATTTTATTTATACAGAATATGAATTGGCCTAATAGTCCATGTGCAATCTTTCCTTTTAATATTTCTATTCTCTCAATTGTTACTTTACTTTTCTGAAACGCCACTCTGCTAAAGCCAGTTAATGAAGCATCCCTTATCTGCTTTATTTACCAGGAGTCCTGTTTTAAGACCATGTTTTAGGTATTAAAAAATAGTAACTGAAATCTCTCCTGACCAGAATAATTCAGCTGTGATCACTTCGCATTTGGCCTGTGCACCTCATCCCGGCAGCTCTACACCTGGATTGAGATCAGAGTGAAGGTCTGAGTTGAGGCTCCCAGGATGGCCCAGCACTCTCACCTGTCCTCCAACAGTATCTCATATCCATCAAATTCCTACAAAACCCCCTTTCCCTCAACCACATGGTAATCTTGTATTTCTGTATCGATTCCCAAGTTTTCTTCTATTCTACCTCCTTGTCATTGATTCTTGTTTGACCTCACACTTAATTTTTCTCTCCTTTCACATATCACCAGCACAACTTTGGAATTCCATTCTGCTCCTGACTTCAAATCCAATGTACCAATTTATTTATTTATTTATTTATTTCCAGTCCCTTGACATCTTATTTTGAAAGGCTGCAATTCTCCTGGCCACTTTTCTGATTCAGGCTCTTCCTCCACTTGTCTCCAGCAATTCAATCTCATGCCCACTTCTGTGATTTGCCTCTGCCTCGCAGGCTTGGACTGTCAGTCAGAAATACCTAATCCTCCCATTAAGCTGTGTGTGGTGTGAGCACTCCGTTTCAAGCAAACTGTGAAATCTGAAGACATTTTCAAGCTTATGGGGTTTATCTATCCTCTTGACTTTCTCGTGCTCTCCTGGTTTCTCTGAAGACCTGCCAACCCTCCAGCTAGACTGCAGAGTCATGCTGCGGGCCGCCCTCACACATCTTTCAAAGGAATCCCACGACAAACAGGGGCTCCTTGGTCTCATTATGTTAGGATTTCAAGAAATCGCAGTGATAGGTGTTCATTTCCTATTTCAAAATAAGGACAGCTTTAAGGACAAATTAATGTACACAGCTTATATGTGAAATTTCTTCCTTACTCATTTTGCTTTAACTGTCGAAAAATTGCAATTCAACTCCAAAGCTCCATGGCGTATTTTTACTCCTAGTGACTATCAGGACTCACACTCAGTAAGCATTTCCCATGTGCCAAGCACTGAAGTTTCACATGGATGATGTCACCTAATTCTCTCAGCAATCCCATGATCCATTTTATTGAGAAGATTTTGATCACTGGTGATAGGAATGAGTGAAACAATTCAATGGTAATTGATTTGCCATCAAGAACTGCTTCCAAGTCAGGACATTTACATAAAGGATCTTGTTGGGGATCCCTATTCACTGCTAGAATCGCTCACCTGCACAGGGGCTCGCTGCGAAGCCCACCCTCTTCCGGGCTCTGTCGAAGATGACGTAGAAGCCCTCCATCACCGTGGCACCGATCACCAGCGCATTTGTGGAAGGGGAAATGCCGAATCGGTAACATTCATAATTCAGGCCGGCCCCCATCATGGGCTGAATGTAAAGCTGTTTGTCAGAGAGGAGAGAGCAAACAAGAAAAAGCACAAATCAGGCAACATCACAAAACTGCTGAGGTCACACTCATGCTCAGGACCCTCCCAGGTGCTGGGGGAAGTCACGGGGAAAGAAAGATGATCTCATTCCTGCCATCCAGGAGGAGAGAAGATCAAAAGCATGGTGATCAATATTATTGATCAGTGACAAAGCAGGTGGCCCGTATGCATCCCCTGGAGTTCCACACAGGTGCACACGCCCAGAAGACGTCTGTCTGTCTGCTGACAAAAATAGTCAAACTCTGTAAAATATTTTGAAGGGATTTATTCTGAGCCAAGTGTGGATGACCATGGCCCCCCATGAGACAGCCTCAGCAGGTCCTGAAAACATGTGCCCAAGGTGGTTGGTTTTATACAATTTTGAGACACATGAGACATCAAACACTTTTAAGATGTACATTGGTTTGGTTCAGAAAGGCAGGACAAGTCAAAGTGGAGCTTCCAGGTTAGAGGTAAATTTAAAAATTTTCTGGTTGATAATTGGTTAAGTTTATCTAACCTAGGATCAATAGAAAGGAAATGTTTGGACTAAGAGAAAGGATTGTGGAGACCAAAGTTTTATTGTGCAGAGGAGGCTTTTAGCTAATAGGCTGTGAAGAGAAGAGGTTGTGCAATGTGTCTTACAGAATTTAAAAGGGTGCCTTCATATACCCCATGAAATACTATGCAGCCATAAAAAAGGATGAGTTCATGTCCTTTGCAGGGACATGGTTGAAGCTGAAAACCATCGTTCTCAGCAAACTAACACAGGAACAGAAAACCAAACACCACATGTTCTCACTCACAAGTGGGAGTTGAACAATGAGAACACATGGACATATGGTGGGGAACATCACACACTGGGGCCTGTTAGGGGGTGGGGGACTAGGGGAGGGATAACATTAGGAGAAATACCTAATGTAGGTGGCGGGTTGATGGGTACAACAAACCACCATGCCACATGTATACCTATGTAACAAACGTGCACATTCTGCATATGTACCCCAGAACTTAAAGTATTTATGTATTAAAAAAAATAAAGGTTGCCTGACTCTTAGTTATCTTCTGGATCTGGAAAGAATAAAAAAAGGGAAAAGGGGAGTCTCTGTAGAACGTAGATTTTTCTCACAAGAGACAACTCTGCAGGGCAATTTCAAAATATGAAATGGAAATCTATTTGGGGTTAAAATATTTTTATTTCTTTCCTTATTCGTTATGTGATGTCATGCCAGAGCCAGGCTAGAAAGCAGGCCATGTTATACAAGGTTAAATAAAACCCCTCTGGCAAGACTTTATGGTTTGTAGGGTGAACTCCCCAGGCCCCTTAGGTAGGAATTTGGGCAAGAGAATTAAAAAAAAAGTCAGAGTTTAGTCCTCATGTCCATCTGGCCATCTGGCTATCTGCCCAGAGGTTATCCGCTGAGGACTTCACATGGCTCAGATGCTGCCCTCTGCACCAGCACTATGGTGGTGAAGGACACACAGTCCCACCAGGCACTAACCACAGTGTCGGAAGTGCCGCCATAGACCCCTCTATGGGTACTGCTGACCGCTAATCACTTCCTCTGTGTGGAAACTTTCTTCACTTATACTCTAAGGGGCCACATTCTTCTTCTCCCTAACTCCCTGGCTGCTCCTTCTCAGGCACCTGTATTGGATTTCCCTCACCTTCCTCCCCTGCAAGCATCAGAGCACTCTCAGGTTCTGGCCTCCTCTCAATCTTCCCTCCTTGGGTGACCCATCTGGCCCTACCCCATGGCCCTAGGTCACCCCGTGATCTAGCCTGAGACTCCCAACTACTCCTCTCCAGCCCAGACCTGGGCCACCATTGCCACACGCTTGTGTCTGCCTGCCTGTCCACCTCTCAATCGGCATCTCCTGTGTAACCTGAACACTGGCTGTTCCCCCCAAATCAGACCTCCCCCACAGTTCTCTGTCTCAGTAAATTCATGATTCATCCAGTTACTCAGGCCCTAAAGTGCTGGGCCAGTCCTTTTCTCTCTTACCCTACCTGGAGACTGTAACTAGACTCCTGTGAGCCTTCCCGTGAAACTGAAGCGGAATCTAATCACTCCCTCGCCCGACTCAGGCCAAGTCCTCACTGTCCTCGTCCTTCGGGATCCACTGCAATCTCTCCTAGCTGGCCCAGAGCCCATCATGCACCCCTCGGGCAGAGAGTTTTAAAAGTAGGCAGCCTGACGGAGGCAGGACGATTTCCTCAGTGAAAAGAGGAAGGAGTAATCAACACCAGAGAGAAGACAGAATCTGTGGGTCACAAGTTCTGCCGTTCAGGAGGGCCAGTTCCCACAGGTGCTGTGCAGTGTTAAATGTAGTCGAGTCGGCCACTGATATCCCTGGAGCCAAGAGTATACGGGGAAATGGGTCAAACCTTAACACAATCAGTGAGCAAATCAGTATCCTATCAGCAGTAACAATTTCTTGGCTTTTGAATAGCAAATAATTCAAATGCAGGCAATTAGAGAGTATAGCGGCTGAGTATGACAAAATGCCACTTGTTTGGAGAAAAGCAAGAGTGCAAAATGAGTAAGCAAATGAACCTTCCTGTGAGTAATGATTAGCCTTAAAGGGCAGAGGTAGGAAGAAAGACTTGGGAGGAAAAAGGCAGACACACTAATACACAAGAGTCCTGGGCCTTCTGGCTGTAGAGGGTTTGAGGGACTGCGAGGGGTGATTTTGGAGGGAGCAGAAAAGACTGAGAAGAGACCAGCAGGGAGGGGCTGCCATGTGACCACTCTGAAGAGCAGGTCAAGTAGGGACAAAGCACAAGCTATGAAGAAACCTCAGAGCTCCCCTGTGGGCTGGCGGCTGCTGTTTTTTAACAGGCCACATAGGATTCAGCCCATGGGCTGTTGGAAAATAGTGTTGAGTATGGACAAAGTTTAAAGTAATTGCTTTGGACTTGACTCTTTTCTGCAGGGGCAATCGTTTGCCCACTTATCAGGGCTCGTGTTTGAGAGGTCCCAGGTAAGGCCCCATCCTAAACCTCTGAGGACAAGAACGCTGTCGGTTTCCCTTGGTGTTAGAAAGGCTGCTGGGCAGAGCCTTTCTGCTGGGAAACGTGGAGCGTGTGGGGTCTCACCAGGTGATCTTTCCCAGCTTCCTATGGGAGTCCCCTCCCAGAAAGCGAATGGAAAGCAAGTGGAACATGATGCTGAGTAAGAAAATCAGGAAAACAGCAGGCAAAGTGGATTTTTAAAAATAAAAAATGGGAACATGTCGAAGTCAACCAAAAAATATCTACCATTATAAGTGAAAGCAATAATGAATTCTTAGGCAGAGATGTGCAAATGAGATGAAATGCTCCCAAACCTCTCTCATTCTGCTCCTGAGCTTGCCCAGTGCTGGGTCCTAAAAGCTATTGAGGAAGTCAAGCAACCCTTCCCAGCTGTGACCCGCCTGGACTGAGAGGTTTCCCCCAAATGCCTGCCTTCTCCTCCTGCTTCTTATGAGTACTTGGTGCCTGATATTTATTTAGCAGCACACACCTGGGTCCTCAAGCTGGGTTTTGACATTATTACACACCACACTGATGAAATAATGTCCACATTTTGTCGCTGTACCAGCCAAAATGTAATCATCAAGATAACATGATTTTTTTTTTTTTTTTTTGAGATGGAGTCTCATGCTGTCATCCAGGCTGGAGTGCAGTGGCACGATCTCAGCTCACTGCAACCTCTGCCTCCCAGGTTCAAGCGATTCTCCTGCCTCAGCCTCCCAGGTAGCTGAGTCCACATCACCAAGCCCAATTAATTTTTTGTATTTTTAGTAGAGATGGGGTTTCACCGTGTTTCCCAGGCTAGTCTCAAACTCCTGACCTTGTGATTCACCCTCCTCGGCCTCCCAAAGTGCTGGGATTACAGGCGTGAGCCATGGCGCCGGGCCAAGAGCACATGATATTAAAGATGCTGAAAACATAGCATTGTAGCATCACTTAGTGCAGTGCCATTCACCCAAGGATACTGCATTCTTCTGAAGATGTCTTTGGTAGGTATTACTGTTTCTCCTTTATAGTTAAAGAGACACAGGCAGGGCTAAATGCTTTGCTCAAAGTTACGGCGTGAGGGAAGGGCAGTGCTGAGCGTGTAACTCGAGCCTCTCCTGAGAGCGTGGTGTCTCCTGTTGGCCTGAATTTCTCCTGAACTTTCAATCCTTTCCCCAAGATCTCTCCTTTTCTGGAAAGCACATCCCTACAATGTAAAGATGAAAATGGGAAAAGGCAGTAGTATCATTTACTTTTTTTCTCCTGAAATTACGCCTCCTTCCTTGTCCCTGCAGTTCAACTCCCTTTATCTCAAAGTCATCAAATTGCAACAAAGACACATTGATGTGTCCATTCCACAAACAGTTCTGATGCACTTTCCCTCCACTGCCTGGTGGAGTTGGGGAAGGAAGGACGATCTTTTACACCCCACAGTTCTCATCTTCAAGGAATTTATAATTAATTGAAAACGAAATAGAAGTTAAGAAAAGAGAAGTCAAATGAAAAAGGCAACGGCATAAAACGTACCCTAAAGATAAGATTCCACGCCAGATGAGCAGACCAGAAAATATGCGTGCTGAGTGGGAGGTGCAACCTCACAAATGGGTTATTCTGCTCGGCATAGTTTCAACAAAAGCTGGGTTGTTTGAGTTGAGTCTTAAAGGATGGGAAGAATCTGAATATACGGGTGGAGTACGGAAGGGAGGGCATTTCAGGCAGGGGGGTTGGTGGAACAGAGCTTAGGAGAGAGGCCTTGAGGGTCAGTGGCCACCCGGCAGAGGGTCGGGGTACAGCAAAAACACTGGGGAACTAGGAGGGGTCTGGTGGGAGGCCATGGACAGCGATGCCAGGAGCGAGCCCTGAGCATTTAAATTGTGGGGACGCACTGCTTACTCATAGCAGGGGAGACTCGGGTGAAAGTGGTGGTCTAGGAAGATTAATCTGATGACAGTTTCAAAAAGAAGAGAGGGTCGGGGCTTGGGAGCACAGCAGTACTCTGTAGGTTACAGAGGTGCTGGTGAGAGCCACACGCGTGAGGGCTCAGTAACGGAAGGGAGGAGGAAGAGGTGAGAAATGGAACTGAGGAAGACAGACGTGGTCCATTTCATTAGACGTGTAGGATAAACAGGGAGTCAGTGGGTACTGGGAGTGTAGGAAAAAAATGACGTCTTCATCTTGGACATTCCAGTTTTTTTTTCTTTTTTTTTTGAGATGGAGTCTCGCTCTGTCGCCCAGGCTGGAGTGCAGTGGCCGGATCTCAGCTCACTGCAAGCTCCGCCTCCTGGGTTTACGCCATTCTCCTGCCTCAGCCTCCTGAGTAGCTGGGACTACAGGCGCCGCCACCTCGCCCTGCTAGTTTTTTGTACTTTTTAGTAGAGATGGGGTTTCACTGTGTTAGCCAGGATGGTCTCAATTTCCTGACCTCGTGATCTGCCCGTCTCAGCCTCCCAAAGTGCTGGGATTACAGGCTTGAGCCACTGCGCCCGGCCCTTTTTTTTTTTTTTAATCATTATTATTTTGTCATCACTGTCACTCTTCCAGAAAGAATGAAAATATGAAATTGATGATCAAAAGAAAGAGCATAAAAGATTTAGAGCTCACATGTTTTTTAAACTAAAGGTTTGGGTATCAAATTACCATGATATTTGGATTCTCTTGGCTACACTGGAAACAGTACTATAACAATTTTATTTTTAAATGTAAAGTTTTTGTTTGTTGTTGTTTTTAAGATGGAGTCTCACTCTGTCACCAGGCTGGAGTGCAGTGGTGTGATCTTGGCTCACTGAAACCTCCGCCTCCCAGGTTCAAGCGATTCTCCTGCCTCAGCCTCCCGAGTAGCTGGGATTACAGGCATGCACCATCATGCCCGGCTAATTTTTGTATTTTTAGTAGAGACGGAGTTTTGCCGTGTTGGCCAGGCTGGTCTCAAACTCCTGACCTCAGGTGATTTGCCTGCCTCGGCCTCCCAAAGTGCTGGGATTACAGGCATGAGCCACCATACCCAGCCTAGTTTTATTCTTTATACGTAAACAGGAAAAATACATAAGGGTGATGTGGTAGGTGTGATGAAAATGTCTCCAGGTCTTCCCTTTTCCTTGTAGCCACACCCTTGGCAATGTGGCTCCGTGGCTCCTCCCAGTGCGAGGGGCGTCTCTTCCCCCATCCTCGGAATCTGGGCTGGCCTTGGGCTTGTTTGGGTAGCACCATGGAAGAGACGATGGTCAGTCTTGGCTGATACTTCAGGAGCCCCTGTGTGGTTCTTTTCTGTCTCCCAGGTCCCTGTTACCACATGTGACTCAGGCGCTAGATGGAGAGAAACGCATGACTCCATTCCTCCATCCACCTCACCACCAGATATGTGAGTGAGACCATCCTACACCAGCCTGGGCAGAGGCCAGTCGGGGCCCAGCCAACCACCAGCTGAGCAGAGACACGTGAGTGAGCCCAGCCAAGGGACACCGCCCTGCCTGGACTCAGGGACAGTAATGTGTGGCTGTCTTTTGTAGCATCATTGTGGTGACAGAGATCTAATACAGGTGTGACATCTAATACACGTGTCATGCATGGAGTGCTTTCACTTTTGCGTAATAAAAGAGCGAAGCACAAATCCAAGTTTGTACCTGAGGCAGGATTGTGATACGGAATGACCTGCTGGAGTTCTCGTCTCTCAGGTAGATGGAGATTTTAGGGAAGTAAGACCAAGGTGTTTCCGAATTCGTCCAGCACGCCAGCTGGGACCCAGTCCAGAAGCCATCAGAGAATTCTGGAATCTAGACAAAACAAGATCACATGAGAAACCATGACTAGTCTGGCACGTCAACAGGAAACAGCTCCAGGCTCTCCTAGCCACCTCGCCAGATGCCCACAGGGATAAACAATGTTTAATTTGGACAGAACAGCAGGGACATTAGTCTCCTGGAAGAGTGACGGTGATGACAAAATAATAATGATTAAAATTGTCAAGACACACAAAGTACCTACTAGTGCTAGTATTAGGCACCCTTATAAGCCCTTTGCAGCAATAATTACTTCAATTCTCAACCAGTGTGATAGCATTATCCTCGAAACTTTACAGATGAGGCAACCAAAGCACTAGAGGTGAAGTAACTTGCCCAAGGTCACATAGCAGAGGGCAGAGGCCCTTTAGAAGACAGAAATCCTAATTGTGGCCCCCAAGGCCTTTCTGCTTATCACTTGCCCTCTGAATTCCACAAGCCCAGCAAGTTGCCTCCTGGTGCAGAGCCTAGTGTGGGCTCTCTGCTCTTTTGGGACATTTTTCTCCTCCTCCAGATCTCAGGTCAGATACCGCTTCATCCAGGAAGCCTTCCCTGGCTTCCTCTTGTAACACGAGAACACCACCATGCCCCTCTCCTTCCTGGCCTTTCTCCTTGTGGCAGTTAACAATTTACACTGATTGGCGTGATACACTTCGGTCTCCTGCACTAGAACCCAAGTCTTCTCAGGACAGAGATCTGCGGCCCGCCCCTGCTGCAGCCCTAACACCTTGCACACAGAAGAGACCTGGGAAATATTTGGGGGAAAAAAAATAAATGGCACCCAGGGACAAAAAGGTGGCCGGCAACACAGGACATCCACCTGCGCCTCTCACCAGGGAACTGGAAGGAAGGTAGCATCTGCCCATATCCACTAGTTGCTGAGTTGGCAAGTTAACGACACCTGCGTGACTTCACAGGCAGGATCCTGAGCAGTCCGCCCTGGGCCTGCCGGCTGCTGAGGAAGGACTGTGTCTGACGTGCCTATTGTAGCACATCCAGGGCAGGGTCCCGTGTGGGGCAGAGCAGGAGGAGGCCATGGCTGGAAGGAAGAAAGGCGAGAGCTGGACTGGAGGGCCAAGCAGGCGCTGGGAGGTGTGAGGTAGGGGTGCTGCAGAAGATGCTGCCGTGGAACCCGCCGGCTGGACACGGCTGCTGCTGCAGACAGGAATGGAAGATGAGGAGGGGAGGGAACCAGGGGCGCCACTGTGAAGAAATGCCATGACCGCATTTCATCTGCAGAGGGCTGAGCTCTGTGGCACATTGATGTGGTTCATGTGTCCAAGTGTACATGTGAGGCTCGTGAGTCCTGAGTTCCCTGAGCTCCAGGGGATGGGCCTGGGCTAGACACACCTTCCAGAGGCACTGACAGGTGAGCAGGAGGTATTGATGAGGCTAAGAATGGGATCACATAGGAGGATGTACAGCAAGAACAGGGGTCGCAGGCCAGAAAAAGAGGCTCCACGAGGAGGGGCACAGGGACGGGGCGAGTCTAAGGAGGAGGGAGAAGGGTCTTCTAGAAGCCAAAGGGAGTTAGAACAGAAGATGGGAAAATGGGACAGAACACCGCCAAGACCAGAACTGAAAAAACACACGGGTGCCCCTGGATGCATCTGCCGATGCCCACACACTGAATATCGGGGGTGGCACGTGCTACGTAACCATGCGCACTGCAGACACCTGCCCTCCTCACCAGGGCATGCAGGTGGGGAGAAAGCTCCCTGTGGTTGGCTCCTCCATCCCACGTTCTCCACTCAGACCACTTGTGAATGATCTGTGTGATTTCGAATGCTGGCATTAATGTATCTTTGCTTTGTAAAAAAGCGGAGTCTACTAAAGATGCACGTCACAGGGAGAGCCCCTTCTCAGACACGCTCATGAGAGGTGGGATGGTCATTTTGCTGGATTCGGCGAAGAGCTTCGGTGGCCAGGTCTGCAGCAGGGCATGGGGCACAGAGCTCAGATGACAGTGCCATGGCCAGCTCCAACAGCAGGTGGACAATGAGTCTCCAAGGGGCCCAGTAACTGGCCTGGGTAGCTCACCTCAGATTTGGATGTGGGACTTACTGTCCCCAGAGCCATTGTCCTTAACCAAAAGTCTGGCAGCCTCCCCGGGGGTGAAGCCACGTGTCCTTGGGGGCCAGTTTCGACCCTCAGATCACACAGTTTTAAAGTCAGAAGTCATCTTAAAGTGGGTATTATTTTGCGTCTGGATTTCCTCCTTGGAGAAGCACTGGGCCTGAGCCACGTGGGCACTGCAGCAGGGTCCGAACAAGCCCAGGTCTCCATGCCTCTGCATGGGCTGCACCTTGCATAATACTCCCCGCTCCAGGTTCATTTCTAAATACAGAACTCCAAACCCTTAATTTCTAGAATCCCATCTGAACAATCCATGCCAGGAGACAGAGCTCCACACTTCTATTGTCTTTCACTCTCTGAAGCCAGCCCTCCCCTTAACCAGAAGGAAACTCAAGCCAAGAGGGTTGGCTTACCCGGACCTGGTAGATAAGAAAAATAAACACAACTTTGGTCCAGAGACAGTAAGACAGACACACAATGCACCCTTGTTATGGTTTCCCTGCCCAAGACAAACAACCTTCCCATGTTTCTCCCTCCTGACGCAGGGACCGAATGAAATCAGAGGATAATTTTAGACAAGGCAAACAAATGTTGTCTCCTTCCTTCTACCTCGTGGTTTTCGGCTCAGCACATGCCACAATGAGCTTGGGAGTGTGAGCGCCCCGCAGCCCCGCCACCCCGCCTCTCACGGCATAGGCTTGCTGGATTTTCACACTGCGCTTCAAACACGTCCTTGGGATGGTGGTCAGACTTTTCCATTCAGGATATGAAGTTGGAAGGTACTCACGTTAATCCTGCTGAGGGCATTTTTACTATTTAAGAAATGAGGGTATCACTCCTTATTTTAAGTAGGGTCTGATTTTCAGCAAGCGTTCTAAAGTTAAGGCACTAAAAATGTTACCTGCCACTTTCGCTGATTCAGCAGATAGTGGGAAAGATGGAGACTCTGCCGTGGCTTCAGCTGCAGCTGTGCCAGGCGGCTGGTCGCCCTGAGACCTGCTGCTTCAAAAAGGGCCCATGTCCTTTCCTGCTTATTCCCCCCGTGTCGTTTCATCAGCGAGCCGCTCTTCCCGAAGCAGTCACAGGTGTTTGAAGTCTGGGTTCAGGACAACCCAAAGCCCTCTCCGGCTTGTCATGTTTCTGCTATGAGCTGTAACAAGGCAACCACCATACGTGCTCCTATCGGCCACTCTTTGAACTCAGTCATCACAGCAGAGTAGCAGGACAATCAGCCCCACGCCAGGGCTGCAGTGTTTGTGCAGGAAACACTTTCTGACGATCTCACAAGGAAGGCCCTGAGTGGACAGATGCTATGAGAACACTCAGGAAGCCAAAAGTCACATTCATCTCTCATCTAAACAAATAGCAGCAGAGCTGTGGTTGCATGTTAAATGGAAGCTCCAAGTGTCTACTCAACACCAAGCATTTGACCCAAACCTCAAAACCACCCCTCAGTTGAGAATACGGAGGCTCTCAGAGGGCACAAAACCCCTCCCTAGACATCCAGCTAGAAGTGGCAAGAACTAGACTAAATTTAATTCTATTTCATCCCCAAAGCTGTGCTGTATCCAATGTTTATTGCCCTGAACTGACTGGAAAGTTGGGGTCACACCAGGAATACCATCAGCCAGGTCCCAAAAAGGCATGTTGTCCACAATAGTAATTTTAATTGTATTTCAGAGCATGGCCATAAACTAATGATTAGATTGGCTGATTGATCTTTGTCTTCCATGAAAAAACGATATTCTTCTACACAAACAGAAGTTAAGATAACCAGTGCGGGGATGAAGGCCAAAAAGGAGTAAAATTTTTGGTTTATATGTTTTGTTTTAAAGGCTATAAATGTAACAGTTATATTACCAAGTATTGTTTTCACAGATTAAAAAAATACTATACCAACAGAACTATTATTTGAAATATTAGAGGGCACTGCACATTCAGATCCAAGTCCTCTGAGGTTCACGAAGGTATTATTTGCTAACATCAAAGAAGCGGATTGTGAAATTAACAAGTAATAGTTGAAACAAAACCCTTCAAAATATAAAGATTTTAAACACATATAAAATATATTTACATATTACACCTATATGATTACATATAAAATATGCAAATACACAATATGAAAATTTGAAACGCATGGTGCAATAGTTCAGAGACACTCAGAACACGCAGTGCTGCTCAGCAGGTGATTGTAACTCAGCGACTCGGGGACCCGTGAGTGTCCCGAGGACTCACCAGAGATGCGTGGGCCACAGCTTCCACCACTGCATCGAACACCTTCTGGGGCAGGCGCAGCAGCGTGGTACCACTGTCCACGATGGCCTTGTCCGCGTTATACTTGAACCAGGAGAGAAAGGGGAAGGTGCATGAGTGACGGTGGCGCTCCCCGCCCCGCGTGGCTCCAGCCACCATCACCGTCTGTCTGTTACACACAAATCCAGGCAGCCACGCCACTCGTCAAGGACTGTAGTTCATTCATATTCTCAGAACTGGGGAACCAGGTGTCTTCCAGCCCAACATGCTCACTTCGGAGACAAGGAAATGGGCCCAGGAAAGGGAGGGGATGTGGCCCAAATTAGCAAATCAATAGCCCTCCTTGGGATGGCTTTTGGGGAGCTCTTTCCTTACTCAGAGCTGCCCAACTTCCTTCACTGAGGACCCCCACTCCTGCCCCAGGGCAGAGGGAAGACCTATTTGTCTTTTGAGGCTGAAATATATTAAAAGCCACTTGTATAAACAGTACACAAATCAACTCTCTATGACCTCACTAATGAAGAGAAGAAGGGGGGACAATTTTTCAACAGACATCCCATATTTGCATTGGTAACAACCAGAGCCCAGAGCCACACTGTATCATAGACTGAGACACACATAGGCACTGCCAGCCCTGTCCCCACCTGCAACATTCTTCATGTGGCAGAGGGAAGAGAATGGAGGCCAGTGGCCAACACCAGATGAGCCACCCCAACCTCTACAGGCACAGCTGCGTGGGCAAGTCTACCCAGGGATGGAATGAGTCCTGGGCAACTTGATCCTCCTTACTTAAGGCAAATCCATGAGTCACAAACCAATACACCACTCGGGTCAAAAGGAAATAAGGGAGGAGGGGTTCAGAATTTTAAGAAAATGAAATATAACAATGTATTAGTATTCTTCACAAATATTAAATTATTTTCAGTGTAAAAACAAACAATTTAAAATATAGCTTAGCTTATTCATAACATTTTCATGTTTTTAATAGGTAAGTAAAGTGAATATTTAAAAGTCCTGTAGCAAACTGAAATGTTACACTAAGATGTCCTGGGTTTTGTTGTTTGTTCTTTAGGGGGGTGGGTGCATATGGGGTGGGCAGGAAAGAACCTAGAATCTAAGAATCGCATCTCCAAATATAGGCTTTTCCTCTCTAATACACATACACACACACACACAGACACACACACACACACACACACACACACACACACACACACACACACACAGGTTTTGTCTTTTGTTTTACATTCGGACATTTGATTCTACCACTAGGTTCTTAGCTGACAAATAAGTGCCTCTTGTCAATAAACACAGATTTGCAATGGAAGGGACAATCATTTTTATAATCTTTAGTTTCTCAGAGGTGTCAGGCCTCTGAGCCCAAGCTACGCCATTGCCATCGTATCCCCTGTGACCTGCATGTATATGTCCAGATGGCCCGAAGCAAGTGAAGAATCACAAAAGAAGTAAAAATGGCAGTTCCTGCCTTAACTGATGACATTCCACCACAAAAGAAGTGAAAATGGCCTGTTCCTGCCTTAACTGATGACGTTACCTCGTGAAATTCCTTCTCCTGGCACATCCTGGCTCAACAGCTCCCCCACTGAGCACCTTGTGACCACCACCCAGGCCAGCCAGAGAAAAACCCCCTTTGATAGTAATTTTCCACTACCTACCCAAATCTTATAAAATGGCCCCACCCCTATCTCCCTTCACTGACTATCTTTTCGGACTCAGCCCGCCTGCACCCAGGTGAAATAAAAGCCTTGTTGCTCACACAAAGCCTGTTTGGTGGTCTCTTCACACGGACGTGCGTGACAAGAGGTACCTGCATATATGAGAATCGATGTTGGCATGTGACGGGTAATATGAACAGAAGTGCTAACAGGTTAGAATGTAATGAAATGCCCATGGTTTTTATAAAGCATTCTAAAAGTGCTATAGAAGACTGAGGCTCTCGTAAGTCATAATCATAATGTCATAATGTGTTACGAACAAGCCAAAACGCAGTGAGAGGGCATGAACATGGATCCTAAGAGGTTTGGTGTCAGAGCTCTGCATGTGGCCACTTTAGCACTACCGAGCCACACACATCTTTACAGCATGACTGTTTTTTAGGGAGAATTGGGTACTCCGGGGGCCAGGCTAGCTGTGAATGGAGGATAAAAAGCTGATGATCATTTTTTGTTTCATTTTGCTTATTTTTCGTCCTTCCCTGTCCTACACTGATGAAAAATCTGCTTATTTCAACCTCTTAAACTGAGCTTAGGGACCATCAGTCCAAGATGAATGTATGGTGGAAGGTGTAGCTCAGATAGTCCTCTTCACTCACCATTTAATGCTAATTTTGTCCTACGAAGCTAAGTGATTGGGAGAATGCAATATTTGTGGTGGGGAGGGAGGACAATTAATTGATTTCAACTTACTGTACAGCAAGGCCCTGCATCTTTTCATGTAATTAGCCTTTATCTTACAAGGTAATGTACCTTCTATTGGCATCTACGGGTTCCAGCTGGCATATTTAAGTGACCCAGGCACACACAGAAAGACACAACAGAGACCATAGCATGAATACCTCTCTGCAGTCCAGATTAAGGCTTTGGCCTCCAATTTCCAGTTTCAGAATTTCTATCTGGTAGTACCACTCCTCCTTAATAGGGGTATACCAGATGTCTCCTTTATACAAACTTGGTTCAATTCCACCCAGGACCTGGGACAGAAAATATTTACAGGTATAAGAGAAAAAATACACAGACATATCAACAGGTTACACAGAGAAGCATGCACTTGTAAAGAGAAACTTGACTGCAATGAGGGCTTCTACTTTGTGATGATGTCATGAAACAAGTATCAATGCTTAAAAAATAAACAAGGAGCTGGACGCGGTGGCTCATGCCTGTAATCCCAGCACTTTGGGAGGCTGAGGCGGGCAGATCATGAAGTCAGGAGTTCGAGAACAGCCTGGCTGGCATGGTGAAACCCTGTCTCTACTAAAATTACAAAAATTAGCTGGGAGTGGTAGCGGGCACCTGTAGTCCCAGCTACTCAGGAGGCTGAGGCAGGAGAATCGCTTGAACCAGGAGGCGGAGCTTGCAGTGAGCTGAGATCGCGCCACTGCACTCCAGCCTAGGCACTACAGCAAGACTCCATCTCAAAAACAGTAATAATAATAAAATAAATAAATAAATAAAATAAAATAAACATGGAATGTTATGGGTCCATGTCTGCAAAAGTCAGATGGTATTAGGCCCTCGTCTAATCAAGATGCTTTGGGGGTTTCTTTTATCCAAAGAAAGTATATACAATTTAGCTTTACAATATTGAGATTTTTCCTTCAAAGAAATGCAATAAGACAGTTAACCACACTGACTGACAATTATTTAGTTTCTTGCAGGTCAGACAACAGAAGAACAAGCGCTTCCCTGATCAAAGCTTCATTTTGCAAAATCATAAAACATTTCCTCATAAATCCTATGCTATCCTCTGCCTGGAAATGGTAGCAAATGAAAGTAGCTGAGGACCAGGGACGCAGAGCCTGCCCCTCATAGTCAGACAGCAATGGGACTGGCAGCACCCCCTTCTAGTGCATTCTTCCTGTCTCCTACTACTTTTGACGTCTGGGTGCAGGGCGCTGGAGGAAAGCTCAGGCTCCAGCACCTCCGTAGTGCTGACGGCCTTGGTTCTGTTTCAGTAGCAAACACTTGTGCTGTGGTACGCGTGTGCCTGTGTATGTGTTGAGAGAGAGAGAGAGAGAGAAAGGATCTACGAGGGTCCCTGTTTCCCTGCCAAATTTATGAACTCTCCTTTGCCCCCCTACCCAAAGTCAGGTCCACTCACCACACCCCCCACCGCTCCTCACTTGCCCCTCCCCCACCCACAGAAAGCAGTGCCCTTCCAAGGATGGTAAAGAAAAGTTCTAAAGGAATCTGGAGAAGCAATGAGAATCATCCTTCCAGATGGCAGGATGACATAAAGGATTGTCTAATTTTAGCCATTTTTAAAAAGATCGACAACAAGGATGATGAAAGTTTTACAGTACCGACGCACACCTACATGCCTAATATTTCTGCTCAGGTGTTTAATAAAACAGAAAAAAGAGCCCATCCATCTGTGATTTTTCGCCCCTTTAAGACTGAAAGATACCCACAAGACTACCTCCGTTGGTCCCAGATCCAGCAACGGGCAACCCGGCTCCACACATCTGCATGGAGAAAACGTTGGGGATGTTTGCTTGTGTCACCAGGGAGTCAAAGAAGGTCTCCAGGGAACTTGATGGCTGCGGGAGGGCGACAGAGAGGGACACCTGCTTAGGACTCACAGTGTAGACATGGGTCACCCAATGTAGATGCCACGCACCACAGACAACATTCCTGGTGTTTATTCCTGGTGTTTTTCATGGTTCAACAATACACCAGCTTGTGATTGGGTCTAGGAATTCAGAAAGCCCCAACAGAGCTTCCCACTGGTTGGTATTTTTCCTTTGGGTACCGCTCTGTTGTACAAATAAGATCGTATTTCTGGAAGCCATTCGACGCAGGCACATCTATCATCATGACTGCCTTGTGAGGGGGTGTGAGAAGCCGTGGAACTGGGTTACCGTGGCAGGTGGTGGATCCTAATCTTAGGCATTTGAGAGTAAGGAGAGAAGAGTTTCTCTAGGAGCTGCCATGGCTGCAGACATTTTTGTTCGCCTGTCAGCCGCAGCTGTCCACCATGCAAATGAGAGGTGGTTGACCAGGGAGCACAGTATCTCCCGGACCCCAGAGCCTGGGGAGAGGCTTAGCTCTGCCAGATGAACTCTGGCGGGAAAGAAGCAGGAAAGGCATAAATCTATACTCCAGAAGCATAAAAGGCTTCTTATTCCCTGAGGCCAGATTTCAGAAGCCCTCATGTGCTCTGTGTCTCCCTCACATCCAGCAAGACATACAGAGGATGCCCTCATTTCTCCAGAGAGACTCAAAGGGAAGTGGGGAGGTCTGCAAACAGCTGTGAGGTGTGGGTGTGCCAGGGCTGCTGGCGGTCATGGAGGAAGTCAGTGATAGACCCGAGTTTAGATTTTGGCTTTGACAACTGGGAGACACTGGAGTTGGTGACCCTGAGTTGTTAGTTTTTGATGAAAACGTAATTAACTATAGTAGCGCAGATGCTATAGGCATCCCCTGGGTGCCTATGGCCATTCACAGGAATGATTATTTACTATCTGTGAAAATTAAAACTGTGATTCCAGAGGGAGTGAGAGGGGGACTCCACCATGGAACAGACACAGATCTTCCCATTGGTTTAATCCATTTGTGTTTGACCTCCTACTTGTTTCATCTCAGCTTCTGCAGAATTCCGAGGCAGAATCCAGCACAATTTCCACATGCAATCTCTGTCAGAACACTTGTGGGTGTTTGGGTCAACCAGTGAGACAAAATCACCTCTTGGGATAACAGGGTGGGCCTGGGGGTGCCCCCAGCTGGTGTTCTACCTACCTTCTCGAGAGGCAGTAAAGCAAAGCAAACACGAAGGGGAGACCGGCTCTGCCACTTGCCAGCCAAGTGACTTGTTCCTTTGCTTCCTTCCCTGTGAAACGGGGATAAGGGCAGCTACCTGGAGCCGCTCTGGGGCTTAAATGGGCCAATACTTATAAAGCACTTAGAACTGCACCTGGCACACAGTGAAGGAGCTGCAATCATTGTGTCAAGTCCTTCACTAGGGCTGTGCCTTGGGATTCCCCTAGGAACTTAAAAGCATCCAGGTGCCCACAACTAACCCTGAGAGAACCTGATTCAGTGGGGCCCAGGAAGCTGCAGTTTTAGAAGCCCCGTAGGTGTTCCTGATACAGCCTTGACAGGAAGCCCCTGGAATGGACCAGGGGCCACCTCACAACCTGAGCACTGCAGAGTGCTCAGCGCACCTGCCTCAGAGACGCCTGGGGCAGTCCGCCCAGCGCACCCTGCAGGCCCTGTTCCCAGCCACACTCTGCTTCCTATGAGTCCTATTGTTTCTCCTCAAACCCTGGAAATGGGAAGCCAATTGTCAGTAATCTTGGAATTTCACAAATGAAAAGATAAAATGTCTCACAGTGAGTCGGGAGGTCTGAGCAAACCCCGAAGGGGTCTGTTCTCACTGAAGCTTTACATATTATTAATTCCAGGCAATTTAGGTTTCCTCTATCATCTTCGGAACAATTCACATAAAACCAGTCATACACATCTTTCATTTCCAAACAGTCACATACAGATAAAACATTTTGAAAATGTGTTTAGGAATGCAAGTTTCCATCCATCCGCAATTCCCTATGATACAGAGGACAAAAGGGTTCATGAGCCAGCCCTGGCTCTGCAGACAGTGAGAAGCTCCATGTTCTGACTTCAAAGGGGCAACAGCTCACTGACCCTCAATCCCCACATCTTGAAAATGAGGAGAATAAGGCCAGGCGCGGTGGCTCATGCCATAATCCCAACACCTTGAGAGGCTGACGTGAATGGATCACTTGAGCCCAGGAGTTTGAGACCAGCCTGGCCAACATAGTGAAACCTCGTCTCTACCAAAAATACAAAAGGCGTTAGCCAGGCATGGTGGCGTGTGCCTGCGGTCCCAGCTACTTGGGAGGCTGAGGTGCAAGAATCACTTGAACCCGGGAGCCAGAGGTTGCAGTGAGCTGAGATTACACTGCTGCACTCCAGCCTGGGAAATAGAGTGAGACTCTCTCTCAAAAAAATAAAAAAAGTAAAAAGAAAAAGAAAAAAATAAAACGGGGAGAATATGACCTTACAAAGTATGCCTCACAGGGGAGTCATGAGCACTGAGTGACCCACATCTTATCTTGGATCTTCTCAGCCTAGGGCCTAATAGGCTCTCAGTAATTGTGATTCTGTCTCCTTGTGGGGGCCAAGGGTTATAAAATTCCTCTTGCTCTCACCACCCCATCCCCATCTGCTCATAAACTTGAGCTGGAACTATGGGAAGATTATCCTCCCGGGACAGTGGGGGCGTGTTGCTCTAGCAGTCACTTCTGTTTCCTTCCACATGTAGCTCTGGTTCCAAGCCTAATGCTAAGCAAGGTGAGGCCAGGCCGTGGTGCCCAGTTACGGGGCCAGGAGAGCTGGTCTCCTTCTGCGGTTCTCGATGCATGCAAACCCGTGTGGACTCCAGGAGCCCAGCACACACCCCCGGTGTCTACTCCCACCTGCCTTCGGCAATGCCTCCAGGTGGAAATTCCCCGGCCTGCCTCCCTCCTCCTGCATACAGACATTATTTCCTTTGGGTAGGCCCCAAGTACAAATATTTGGGGAACATCCAATTCTGTCTTTCCCCATTTGGGGAGGCTCTGGTGATGGCGAGAGCAGGGCTCCACAATTCCTCCGGGGCTCCCCACCACTGGGAAGGGCTGGCTATCCCCAGGGCATGCCTTCAGGCTGCCCATATTCCCTGCTGGGTGTTGGGAGTCTCCTTGGAGGTGTCCCCTGCAGAGCCAGGAAAACAGGCCACATCCCAGTCTGGCTGAGGGCACCATCCCCTGCCTGCGTTCCAGGGCTGCCCGCAGGCTCCTGCTTCACGCAAACGTATGAATTTAATAAATGTGTTTTCTTTTAATCCTACCTTAGTAAAACCTCCTAAACACACATCACGATCTACATGATTCAAATTCTGTTAACATTTTAAACTATAAAACGAAAATAAAACAAAAAGTTAATGCTATTAGTCTCTCTTACAGGAAGGTTCCAAGAATCATGCTGTTTACCTTCAATTTAAAAAATGCTTGGAAATATAATGGTGTGAATACTGGTCTGTTTCCACCACATGGTTCTCACTGTCTCCAAGGATAGCTCAAGACTCGTGTGTCAGCCCTTTAATGATTTTCAGAATCTCATCCTATTATTTGATTTCCTTAAATCCATGGATTAGCCTTACCTTGGCAAGTGTGGCATAAGCTAGGCCAAGTATTCCATTCCATTTAATCCCAGGCAAAAAGAAATTCTCTGATTCAAAAATAGTGGCAATGTTGACAAGAAAAGAACTATTGAAGCCTTTGGGGATGGTGACAAGGTCTTCCCCAACGAAGCCCGTCCAGCTTCCTTGTGTGTACTTCACAGTCACGTCAAAGCCCTTGGAGCGGTATGTGCTAGACCTGGAGAAAGAAAAGAAAAGCCTATTGTATTCATTTTATTTTATTATTATTTTATTTATTTATTTATTTATTTGTATTTATTTTTGAGATGGAGTCTTGCTGTGTCCTCCAGGCTGAAGTGCAGTGGTGTGATCTCTGCTCACTGCAACCTCCGCCTCCCGGGTTCAAGCGATTCTCCTGCCTCAGCCTCCTGAGTAGCTGGGAATACAGGCACATATCACCATGCCCAGCTAATTTTTGTAATTTTAGTAGAGACGGGGTTTCACCCTGTTGGCCAGGATGGTCTCGATCTCTTGACCTTGTGATCTGCCTGCCTTGGCCTCCCAAAGTGCTAGATTACAGGCGTGAGCCACTACGCCTGGCTAAGCCCATTGTATTCTCGTACGTATCCATGTTCCCGAGCCACAAAGATAAGGTTGCCATGTCCAAGACAGCTATCCTAAACACAGAAAGTCTACTGTAAGCCTGTAAGCCATTCTTCATCATGAACAGCATCAATGTTCACAAAGCGACAGCTTCCCCCAAAAACATAATCGCTAATATTTGGTAGCAGTGTTGTCCATGTTATGTGGAAGGGACGCACTGGTGTAAACATGTGGCTTTTGAGTTTAATTTTTCCCTATACCCAAGTTAAACCCTATAAGTCAGGTGCTTTGCTTGGCCACTGTAGCCTTTGAAGGACACAACCCAATCTGGGCACCTGCCTGGCCCTCCGGCTTTGCAGGGCTGCTGCACTGCTGCTCTGTGACATGGGTAGGTGCTGGCACCCTGGAGGGAGGCTCCACCAGCCTGCGCCAGCAGCGGCTGGGGTTCATGTTCACACATACAACTCATGTGACAAATAATGACCAAGTCCTACCTGCTGAAACCCACATCTTTCATGTCACAGGTCCTTCTCAAGGTTCTCCCCCAATGTCCCAAAGCTGATTATACTCACACCAAAATATGGGCAGTGACGCTAATGGCATGCCAGAACATGAATCACTGTGACATGACCCTGAGCCTGACACTCACGTGGCCCTGGGGGTGAGAGCTACTGACGCAGAACAACACTCACAAGATCAGAGAAAAGTCCTGCCTGCTCAGTTTAGGCTGCAGTGAGGGGAGACAATGCATGCGGGAATGGTGGTTACGGGGAATGAGAGCCACCCGGGGAACAAAGCAGGCAAGGGGACCTCAAGTGACCCAGCAGTAGGAGAGAACTCTTGGATTCGGCCATGTTTGCATGAGACCTGAATGAAGACAGTGAGACCTGGGGCTCTCTGGGGGCAGCGCATTGTGGAGATAGGACAGCAGGTGTCGAGGCCCTGGGGTGTCCCACCCTGCAAGGTCATTCCTACGCCCATTTGAGTTTGAAAACTGCTGGAATATAGGACGGAACCTGAGAAACATCTCTAGGCAAATGTCTGTGAACTCAAACCACGCTCCTCCTAAGAAAATGATCACCATCCTAAGCTAAATATCAAATCACCCTGAAGCGACCCTGCTCACCTGCAGGCTTGATTTCACTCTGTTTTAATAATCAGTCTGCGAACATTAACACATGTTAATAAGTCTTTGTCGTGGGATTACATGAACTAGCGCAGTCTTGCTTAAGGTCAGTAAAGAAGTTCGGAGATGACATGATCATTCATTCATTCATTCATTCATTCATTTATTATTTCTTTTAAAGATAAGGTCTTGCTCTGTCATCCAGGCTGGAGTGCCATAGCACAATCATGGCTCACTGCAGCCTTGAACTCCTGGACTCAGGAGATCCTCCCGCCTCTGCCTACTGAGTAACTGGCACTAGAGGTGCACACCAACAAGCCCGGCTAATATTTTTCTTTCTTTTTTTGCAGAGACGAGGTCTCATTATGTTGCCCAAGTTGGTCTCAAACTCCTGGGCTCAAGCAATCTTCCTGCCTTAGCCTCCCAAAGTGCTGGGATTCCAGGCATGAGCCACCATATCTGGCCTTTAATTCATTAATTCATTCTTGGTATATCTAATAAGTGTTAAAAATATTAACTATCTTTAATTCAGTAACTGCACTTCTGAGACTCTGACCCTAAGGAGACACCCAGGAAGCAGACAGAGGGTCATGTGCCAAGATGGTCGTGATGTTTTATGCATAACAGCAAACAGCTGGAAACCATCCAAATGCTCAGTAACAAGGAAACAGTTCAGTAAATTACAGCATATCCATATGATGCACTATTATGTGCCAAAGAAAAAAATGTTTCTTTTTCTAAGAAATTTTAAATGATGTAGAGAAAAAGTTAAAAGAAAAATACGTCAAAGAGACAGAATCTTCTTCAAAACTATTTATCACACTCAAATATTAACAGTGGCTAGCTGAGGTGGCAGGATTGGGGGTGGGGGGACTCCTATTCTTGTGGTTAGGTACCTCCACATTTTTTGCATATATAAGTTTTATAATCAGGAAAAATGTGATTTTACGAAGGTCTAGCAAACAGATTTTGGGGAAACAGCTGATTGTAACTTCAAAATGGGGTACAGAATCTAAAGATGGTTGGATTTTAACATTTGCCTACTGTCTTGGTTCACCCCACCATGATCATAAAGTAGAAGAGGCATTCGGTGAATGTTTTCTGTGCGCAAATCTCCCAACAATGGGCAGGCACAGAAACAGAAAAGTGACCACAAAGGGACCTTAGAGCACTAAGGGATCCATCAGAAATTACCCAGGTAACATGCAGTCAGGTCTTTGAAAAAGGGTATCTGAAGATTGGTGGAATGCCAAGCTTTAGTGCCAATATAAATTCAGATGTGCCTGCCACATGAGGGGATGCACACGTTTATGTTGAATAGCAATAAAAATACTAAATTATCCAGTCCATTTTGACAATTTGGGTTCATTCCTCAAGTTCAGAAATACACTAAGACTATCTTGAAATGCTTGGAGAATACGATCTAGTACAGAGGTTGGCAATTTTTTTCCATAAAGAAACAAATAATAGATGTTTTAGGTTTGTAGGCCATAGGATCTCTGTGATAACTACCCAGCTCTCAAACGTAATGTGGAAGCGGCCACAATGTGTAAGTAAACTTGCATGGCTGTGTTCTGATAAAACTTTATTTCCTAAAACAGTCAGCAGGTCATATTTGGCTCATGGGCTAGCCTTTGCCAACCCCTGGTGTATTAGTCCGTTTTTACACTGCTGATAAACGCATACCCAAGACTGGGTGGGTAATTTATAAAGGAAAAGAAGTTAAATGGGCTCACAATTCTATGTGGCTGGGGAGTCCTCACAATCATGGTAGAAGGTGAAAGGCACGTCTTACATGGCGAAGGGAAGAGAGAAATGAAAGCCAACTGAAAGGGGTTTCCCCTTATCAAACCATCAGATCTTGTGAGACTTATTCACTACCATGAGACAGCGTATGGGCAAAGACCACCCCCTTGATTCAATTATCTCCCACGGGGTCCTTCCCACAATACATGATAATTATGGGATCTACAATTCAAGATGAGATTTGAGTGGGGTCACAGCCAAACCATACCTCCCGGCATGGTAGAATAACTGTTTGTTGTTGTTGTTGTTGTTGTTGAGATGGAGTCTCACTATGTCACCCAGGCTGGAGTGCAATGGTGCCATCTTGGCTCACTGCAACCTCCGCCCCCTGGATTCAAGCAATTCTCCTGCCCCAGCCTCCCTAATAGCTGGGATTACAGGCACATGCCACTATGCCCAACTAATTTTTGTATTTTTAGTAGATATAAGGTTTCACCATGTTGGTCAGGCTGGTCTCAAACTCCTGAACTCAGGTGATCCACCTGCTTCAGCCTCCCACAGTGCTGGGATTACAGGTGTGAGGCACCTTGCCTGGCCCTGGTAGAGTAATTGTATCTTTCCTAAACAGTTTAAAGTGCTATGACTTCCTTTTGAAAAATTTAGTTTTACTCTGTCCAGGCTATAGAAAACTCCATAGAATTTGTAGTGTTAGTAAGAACCTGAACCAGCCGGCATATCTATTTAGTATATCTTCTCTGGTTTCCTGCCCAGGCTGCTGGTCCCCTTAGAGGGAGTACTCTGGATATTTTGGTGTCATTTCCAGAGAGACAAGAGGCAGCTGGAGTTATACTGCCTGGGTTCAAATATGAGTTCAATACTTTATTAGCTGTGTGACCCAGGGCCAAGTTATTTACTCTCTTTATGCCTCAGTTTCCTCAACTAAAAAATGGCGATAATATAATACCATCCCTCATGAAGTTAATTACACAGATTAAAAGAGTTAATACTGTAAAGCATGTAGAACAAAAGCTTGGAACACAGGAGATATGCCACAAAATAGCTGCTATTATTATAATTATCTAATCATTTGCTACCTTTCTTCAGTCTATGAGTTATTATTAGAAAATTCAAGTCTGTTAGGCCATGTTTGCATTGCTATAAAGGAACACTTAAGGCTGAATAATTCATAAAGAAAAGAGGTATGATTTTAGCTTATGGTTCTGCAGGCTGTGCACAAAGCATGGTGCTGGCATCTGCTTCTGGTGAGGCCTCAGGAAGCTTCCACTCAAGGTAGAGGGCAAAGGCAGACACAGTACATCACATGGTGAGAGCTGGGGCAAGAGAGAGAGGAGGAGGTGCGTGGCTCCTTTAAACAACCAGCTCTCATGTGAACTAAAGGAGCGAGAACTCACTCATTGCCTTGATGAGGTCAACAAGTCATTCATGAGGCATCTGCCCCCTTGACCCAAACGCCTCCCCTGAGGCCCCAGGTCCAACACTGAGAATCATATTTCAACGTGAGATTTGCACCCAAAGCAAATCATCAGGATTTTCTGTTTGTTTGTTTGTTTCTGGAAAAAGCTCCTATAGAGCTACTCTTACTGAATCTAATGCTGCCTCATTCTAAAGTCCAAACACCCCATGGAAAGGAGCCAATGTGTGTGGGGTGACTTGGCTAAGGAGGTCAAGGAGAGGTGGTGACGCTTCAAGCTCTTGTGCAACCGGTGTCTAAAAGGCAAGAGTTCCTCTCTGCCCTGCACTAGCTCTGTCCAACAGAACCTCCTGTGACGACAGAAATATTCTGTCTACGCTGCCCAATAAGCTGGCCGCTTGTGACTAATGAACACTTGAAATGTGATTATAGTGCAACTGAAAGACTTAACTTCTATTTTATTTAACATTCATTAAAATAGCCACATGTGACTTGTGCCTAGCCTTGTAGAAAGCACAGTCCAAGATAATGTTTAAAAAAAAAAAAAAGGTAATTCTCGGTTCATATTCATATTCTCTGGGTTTCTTGAACTAAACCTCTGAGTAAAACACCACAGAAGAATCATAAGTGACTCTAGGGGTTATTAGTAGCATAGAGTTTCCAGCACTTTAAATAAAAAATACGTCTTCATCTTCATTTTCTAGTGCCCCACCTCTTGGGACTAAAATACTTTGGCTCTCAATTGCTCTGCACAATAATTAAATGCATGGAGCAAGAAACCTGGATGGGCTTCTCCTTGGCAATGTCCATTCCGGGTGCTCAGAAACAGCAATCAATCAGGGATGTGGGAGGCCAGGAAAAAGCCCGCTCACAGTAAAATAAACACTTTGAACCAAACTCAGAAGATGTTCTACCTCTGATAAGAGTGCTCAGGGAATGCAGGATTAAAAAGTGAAATCAACTGAACTGAGGGGAAAAGAGCTGCAGAACATTTTACTATTTCAAAAGAAACCTGCTGTTGTTTGCAGAGAACACGAAAAGAGAAGGTGGATGTGGAGAATTCTAGAGTTCAATCCTTGGGTCAGTTCTGGTTCTCCTAAGCCACTTGACCCAGGAAATGCTGAGTCTCCTAAAGAACTCTGCTCAGGACCTCCCTGGGGCTCTCAGGGTCAGAAATCTACCAGTGGGCTTACTGTCCTGGCCCAGGTTACCAGATGCCCCTCTTAATCTTCTGTGATTCTGGAAGTCACCAAACCTGAATGCATGAGACCCTGAGGTTCAGGGTCAGCTCAGCCTGCTCAGCCTGCTCAGCCTGGTGTTTCATCAACATCCTCAATAATGTTAAATGCTCACAGGCTCCAAAATGGCAAGTGCCCTTCTATCAGGCAAATGATGGACACGCTTGAGAAATGATCTCAATAATCAGGTAAAAATATCTGTCCTCATTCAACGGAAAGCCATTTGATCTGTATCCAGTTTAGCCTTCTAAAAGAAGCCCCTAATTCCACTTACAAGCATTAGTTGAGGAAAATACATTGGTCTCTTGCTCTGTGAGCTTCACCCCGGATATAGTACAGAAGTAAGGAGACATTTTAATGGAAATATACTTAATTTCCTGAATAGATTCATGGAGGGTCAAGGGATGAGTATACTGGATCACTCTTCAAGCCAGCTAGCTGGAGGTGAGATTTTATTGGCTAAAAAAGATGTACATTTAAAAAATGCATGATCTTTTCTTTTCTTCTTTTTTGCTCTATAGTAACTCACTGGAACATTCACCACCATGAAAAGATGGATTCTGATAAAGACGAGCTCACAAATGACTAATGGTAGCCTGACATCTCATTCCATAAATCAAAGAGATCTTGTCAAAGAACCCCACGCCAAAACTCCAATTACTGTAACATGTTTCAGGAAGCATTAGACCTGAATATCCAAAGACAGGACGTGAATCAGAGGCGGACAAACCCAACCAGAACCTTATTATAACTAAGAGAGATCAGAAGCACAAGCAAATACAGACACATCACAGGGCAGAGAGCTGCAGCTCAGAAAAGAAACCTTTGTCAAAAATTGAGAAGGCAAAAGGACGGTCTCTTGGCTCCCATCAAATACAATGGTTGAAAGTATAACTTAGGCCAACTCTAAAGTTAGATGAAAACATTAGACAAATTAATTATACATAACTGACATTGAAAGAAAATATTCATGTCTTTCAATCATAAAGCATATCAACCATAATAAAACATGTAAAAAGCAGATAAAAGGAAACAAGGTTAATATCAATCTAAGAAAGTATTTAACTTGCGAAGCAAGCATGGTAGCAGGGATGTAGTTGAAGGAATAGAACTCACCTCAAACTCAGAAGTGAGATGCATCATCTCTGATTCAGCCAAGAAGAAACCTTACAGTTCTGTTGAAGAATGGTCTCTTGAAAAGAAAGGCGGTACCAGGGTAGAGACCCAAAAGGTGAACGATGTGTTATACGTAATAAGTCAGTCTCTGCAGTACTCGCGAATAAGGAAGGTACGCTGAATTTGAATGGTGGAAGTGGCAATGGGGTGAAACCGACCATTGAGGGGCTTTCCCTAGACACTGGTATGTTCTGTTATTTCTCTTTTTATTTACCCACAAAAGGAGAAACAGATCAGGACCTTGAGTGGTCAGAATGGTGGCAAGGAATCCTGAATTATCTTGTGAGATTAGCAGGAGGGAAGGCTTAGTCATCAAAGGAGTTCTGGATGATCCCAGGAGTTTCCATATTCATCAAACGCATACGGACTACAGACGCCCAAAGGATGAAAAACAGGAACCATCTGCCATTTGAATGCAAACCTGGTGATGGGTACAAAATCCCCCTGAATACACCAAACAGGGCTAGCAGGTAAGTAAGACAGATGTGTCCCATGGTAGCCTGAAAGAGAAGCACAGCTCAACCAAACACTGAGCACAGTTGAAGGGAGCCGAGAAAGATGCTGGGCTGTCTACGGTTGATGAAATATTGCACGTAGTCTTCATGATGTGGAGTATTATTTACCCTTGAAGGTTTCAACAATTGCATCTGCATAGCGAAAGGATGTGTGGATTGAGAAGCATACTTTGACCTTGATGGACTCTGGCTATGAGCAGCTGCCACAGAACTGCTATTTACCTGCCATGAAAAAAGTAGCCATCCATAGGGCTTGACTTGCATGGTTCCCTTTAAATCTGGAAAGTAATTATCCATATCACCCTAACCTTGACTTTACTGTGCTTTACTGTTTTCTACTGTATCTTGCATCTACAGATGATGAGAGAAAAACCTATCCTAAGGGGAAAAGAACTGCTAAATGAGAAAATGCAAGCTCCACGTGTGTTGGTTCTGCCCCTATGTGCTGAGCCCCAGTCAGGGGGAAATGTGGAAAACGTGCCACACAGACTAGAGCCCTGCAGTGGAAACAATACAGGGCTGGGACCATCAGGGACCATTCAGATAAGTGGTTCTCAGAGAGGAAGGTCCTGTCCCCTAGGGTAAGTTTTGGAAACTCTAGGGGTGTATTTGATAAGCATGCTGGTTATCCTGGAATGTGAAGGATGGTCATGCAAAATGAAGCATTGTTCCCATCCCACACCACTTTCCAAAGTTGCTCTGGGCATCTGCATGGGTGAAATCTGCTGGATCATCTGAGCACAGAATGCACCTCCCATTCATATGTGCACAAAACCTTTTCTACATAGGTTTAGTATATATTGCATATTCGCTACTATGGAAATCCAGGGAAGCTGATTCTCTTTCTGTTCGTTTTACTTGGAACTTTCCTAAGATTATTTTCCATTTTGGAAAATCATATCAGCAACTGATAGAGTTTGGATATCTGTCCCCTCCAATTCTCATGTTGAAATTTGATCCCCAGTATAGGAAGTGGGGCCTGGTGGAAAGTGTTTAGGTGCTGAGGTCAGATCTCTCAAGAATGGCTTTGTGCCTTGCCCATAATAATGACTGAGGTCTCACTCTGTTAGTTCCAGGGAGGGCTGATTGATTGTTAAAAAAAAAAGCCTGGCACGTCCTTCCCCTACCCTTGCTTCCTCTCTCCCATGTGATCTCTGCACACTGGCTCTGCTTCGCTTTCCACCATGACTGGAAGCAGCATGAGATCCTGACGCCATGCTTCCTGTACAGCCTGCAGAACCATGAGGCAAATAAACCTTTGTTCTTTGTAAATTACCCAGCCTTGGGTATTCTTTTATAGTAGCGCAACACACTAAGACAGCAAACTGAGCAGCTTGGGGTGGGTGAGTCTAAGTCAGCCTGCCTTGATCAGTCTACACTGGGTGTACATGTCCACAGTGATGTTAACTCACCTCCAGCATCCACCTATTGCATGATCTCCTAGCACCACGGAGCCAGGGTGTTCATGCATTGAGGTTCTGATTACCTGGTTATACATTACTTCCCTTGTATTCCCCCCACATTACGTCAGGGCACTTTGAGCTGTGTGTGTAGATAAGTCATATGACTTTTGCAGTCACTTCAGGGAATGACAAAGCACTTGTTATAAAAAGCGGGTGTTGGCTGAAGGTTTGGGGACTGCTGGTCTCAATGATTGAATTTGGGCAAGTCCCCTGTCTCCCCGACCTCCTGTGCTGCAGAAATCAAAATGAGAGGTTTGGACCAACTCCAAGTCCTGTTCCATGATGAAGTAGTCCAGAATGAACAGTTGGAGGTGAGGGCTGTTTGGGGACTGAGGACTTGGATGAATCACAGATCTGAGTGGGAAGGGGCAGCACAAGCCATCGTAAACCAAGCCTCTGCTGCACACACAGAGAGAAACACCACCACTACTTCTACACACGTTTGTGGTTATAGCAACAGCTGGGCACATACTGATCACAGGCAGGTGTTATATCCGGGAATATCAATGAAGGAAGCTTACCAACACATGAAGCCATAAACCAAGCTATCAGTTCCTTGAGGGAGGGGCCAGCCACATTTTTCTGAAGCCTCACAGAGCACTGGCCACCATAGCCCTCTCCCCAGCATGCAGCTGTAGCCATACGGGTAGGAGGCCCCATCATTTATGGCACCAAAGTGGAGCCCAGGATGTGGCGTAGGTAGAATAGATATACAGGGTTTCCTCTATGCTTTCTTTCATACACGGCAAATCATCTCGCTTTATTAAATTGCCTGGCATTTTCAGAAGACTTCAGCTATTCTTCCCCCTCCTTTTGTCCCCAACTAGAGCTGGCCTTTATTCCCTGGAACAAAGCACTAAGGATAAGGAAAGTGAGAAAGGGAAATCAGGAAAAGAATTTACAGTAGGGAAACCCAATATGACAGTTACCAAGACCCTCGATGATTCATGACCCTAAAAAACGAACCAGCACGTCAGCTTACCTGTTCTGTCTGTTGAGTTTAAATTTCAGGATCGTAAAAATAGTTGTGACATCAAAACATGCACAGCATTTGAGCAGCTTCCAGTTCAGAGGGCGGTGACTCTAGACCCCATGGGCTCCTGCAGAGCTGAAGGCTGCCACAGGCCACTGGGGGCCTCCCCAAACCCCACCCAGGGCTGCTCTGAAGCCTGCATGGACAGAACTTGTTCTATTCCAGAGACCTCCATCTGGCTCCACTTTTTTTTCTCAACTCCACCCCATAATTGTTCATGTGCAGCCTCAGTCTTGGCCCTTAATACTTTGTGCTCACAAAACTCACTCTTCCAAATGAGTGTTGCAAACCAACCCACAGAAACGGCTTCCAGGAACCACACCTTAACCCCTACTGAACTATGTGAAGGGGGGTTTCCGTGTATCCCTTCAGCCGAGGAAGCGACCCCACACCCTTGGCCAGAGTGGCCTCACAGACCCCCAAGACCTGTCCCCTGCTCCAGCCCACCTCCACTGCAGAACTAAAGCTGCTGCAATAACCACCAAAGGGCCACAAGCTCCCTGTGACTTGGATAACTACAGGAGTTGTGTTTGACTTGGATTTTTAGAAAACGAATCTCACGTAAATGCGTGAAGGCTATCAGGAGACCCCTGCTGTGAATTTGAGGATGGAATGAACATGCACATATGCATACACATGTCCACATGTATGCACACGCACATGTACATACACATCCGTATCAGTATCCCCCTTAAAATGAAACAGCTTTCTGGCTGTTATGCTCCGCTGCATTTTGAAGCATGTGGATCATGCAGTACCCCAGCCCAGCACACCAGCCAAGGGGCCAGCGCTTACCTCTCTGTGTCAAAGTACGTGTCTATGTAGGAGTGCGGGGCTCCCGCCACGGCAAAGTTACTGCTTCCAGTGTCAACGAGAATCTGTAGCTTTTATGTTTCAAGGAGAGAAAGAAAAAAAGAAAGCATCAAGTTATTTTAATAAGGCAATACTCTTGAATAATTTTTTTAAAACTAAGTACCAAGAATAATTCATCAGTTGGAACAAAAAAAAGTATACTGATGAGGGGAATACAAAAAGCTATTATAAAATTGAAATCTGAACAAAGTCCATGAAGAAGCTTGCACTGGAGAGGGGAAAATGGTCTTGTCTCAGATACACACTGAGCCTTCAAAGAGAATGGATTCTGTTAAATAACTGGGTTTCCTTTTTAGGCCGTTGGTGCTTGAAACCAAGGCTGAGCTCTTTCTTATCTCCGGGCTTTTGGCCAGGTTTAGCCCTCCACTGGGCTCACCCTCCCCTTGCTATTCCAAATCTCACCTGGAAACCCCGATCCAACATGGCCTCCCCTCCCCAGGATGCCTCCCAGCCTCCTCATGGCAGGTGGTGGCCCCTCACCTCCCTGCTCGGAACCTGGGAACACCTGTCACAAGCATCGTTTTTTAGGTTATTTGAGATATAGTTTGTGTATAATAAAAATGCAAGATCTTAAATGTTCGCCTGGTGAGTTCTGGCATGTGTCCCAAACCAAGATGCAGAAATTTCTATTCACCTCAAAAGGTCCCTTTATGCCCCTTTCCCTTCTGGTCCCCAGAAGCAACCACTTTCTGGCTTTTGTGACCGTGGACTGGTTTCATCAGTTCTTGAACATTCTATAAATGTCATGATGCGGGTTTCTGTGTGTTTGTTTTTTAGCATGGTTTCTTAAGGGCAGCTTGTCTCTGAGACATCCTCATGTTGCATCAGCCCTTTGTTTTTCTTCACTGTGCAGGGACACACGATAATTTGCCTCTGCTTTTGATGCGCCCTTGAGTTGTGTCCAGTTTGAGGCTACTATGAATAAGACAGCTATGGACACACTGTATAGGTCTTTTTGCAGACATATATTTTCATTTCTCTTGGGTAAATACTAGGAGTGAAACTTTTTGGATCATAGACTAGATACTTTTTTTTTTTTTTTTTTTTTGAGACAGAGTCTCACTCTGTCGCCCAGGCTGGAGTACAGTAGCACCATCTTGGCTCACTGCAAGCTCCGCCTCCCAGGTTCACGCCATTCTCCTGCCTCAGTCTCCTGAGTAGCTGGGACTACAGGCGCCCGCCACCACGCCCGGCTAGTTTTTTGTATTTTTAGTAGAGACGGAGTTTCACCGTGTTAGCCAAGATGGTCTCGATCTCCTGACCTCGTGATCTGCCTGCCTCGACCTCCCAAAGTGCAGGGATTACAGGCATGAGCCACCGCGCCCGGCTGACTAGACACATTTTTAACGTTTTAAAGAAAACTGCTGAACAGGTCTGCAATGTGGGTCTACCAGGTTATATTCCCATGAGCGATGGATCCATGGGCCATTTGGTGTATTTACTCTGTATCCGCCCCCAAATTTGGTGGTGTTGGTCTTTTCAATGTGAACCATACTAATGGGTGTGGAATGGTACCTCACCGTGGTTTTAATCTGCAGTCCCCTAGCGACCAATGCTATTGGGCTGTTGCCCTGTATCCCGTTGCCTCACTCATCTTCCCCAGTGAACCATGTCTCAGGGCAGGTGTGTATGTTACTCATCATTTTATGCCCAGCATCTATCCCAAGTCCAGATACATGCCCAATTGTTACAGAATGAACACACCTTTTAGAAATAAACACAGGCCACATAGATATAGCCCAAAAGGTTGAAAAACAAGTTTAAAAAGCTATGGACTAAAGAAATCAAAATAGGCCAGGTGCGGTGGCTCGCCTGTAATCTCAGCACTATGGGAGGCCGAGGCGGGCGGATCACGAGGTCAGGAGACCGAGACCATCCTGGCTAAATAGTGAAACCCCATCTCTATTCAAAATACAAAAAATTAGCCAAACGTGGTGGCACATGCCTGTAGTCCCAGCTACTCGGGAGGCTGAGGCAGGAGAATTGCTTGAACCCAGGAAGGAGAATTGCTTGAACCCAGGAGGCGGAGCTTGCAGTGAGCCTAGATCGCACCACCTCATTCCAGCCTGGGTGACAGAATGATACTCTATCTCAAAAAAAAAAAAAAAAAAAGAAAAGAAAAGAAAAGGCAAAATAGGCAAGTTTTTGCCTAAGATTATCTTAGCAACAATTATAGAATAATTTTGCCAAGGACCTCAGTTTAGCTGGGTCCAGCGTTTGCCTCTGAGATGACCTGTCGGCAGGATCTGATTCAGTCTGGCTCCCTCTTCCCGGAAACATTCTTCACTCTGGATCCTGGGCCCCACACTTTTCTGACTTCCTCCTTCCCTGACTCCTCACATTAGTTTCACTGTTGGGTGCTTCTCATCTCCCCGACCTGCTGAACTTTCCCAGGGCTCAGCTCAGGAATCACTTCTGGGATCCATCCACTCACACCCTTGGTGTTCCCACTGAGTCTCGAGGCTTCAAATGCCATCCGCGTGTCGACGATCCCCAGGCTTACAGCTCAGCCCAGGCCTGCGCATGCGCTCTGGGTTCTACCTATTCAACACCTCCCCCTGGCTGGCTAATAGTCATCTTTTATGGGTTGAGATGGGTTTTCCAAACTGTGAATGTGCCTTTATTTGGAAAAAAGGTCTTCACAGAGGTAATCAAGTGAAGGTGAGGACCACGGGGGTGAGCTCTAATCCAGTATCACAGGCGTCCTTCTGGGCAGAGGAAAATGCACGGAAAGCAGACACACAGGGGGGTGCCAAGTGACAGCAGAGATAGGGATGGGAGTGACACAAGAACACCAAGGACTGAGGACCATGGCCAGGGGCTGGAAGAGGAACGGATGGCTCCACCTGGAGTTTCAGAGGATGCATGGCCCCACCAACGCCTTGATTTCAGATTTCTTGCCTCTAGAACTGTGAAATAATACAATCCTGGGCCTTTTTTTTTTTTTTTTTTTTTTTTTCAGACAGTGTCTCACTCTGTCGCCCAGGCTGGAGTACAGTGGCACAACCATGACTCACTACAGCCTCAAACTCCTGGGTTCAAGGGATCCTCTCACCTCAGCCTCCAAAGTAGCTGGGACCACAGGCGTGTACCACCATGCCTGGCTAATTTATTTTTATTTTTTGTAGAAGGGGTCTCACTATGTTGCCCAGGCTAGTCTTGAACTCCTGGGCTCAAGTGATCCTCTCATCGTGGCCTCCCAAAGCGCTGGGATTACAGGCATGAGCCACTGCACCTGGCCCATTTGTGTTGTTTTAAGCTCTCAGTTTGCGTACTTAGTTACAGCAGATCCAGGAAACATCTTGAGATGGGACATCATCTCAGGCCTGGCATAGACCGAACTGAGCTCCGGCTGCCCCTACCCCTGCTCTTCTGATGGACTTGGCCATCCTGGTCGACGGCAGCTCCATCAGGTCTGGCCAGGCCACGCCAGAGGTGATCCCTAGGGCTTCCTTCCCCTCACGCCCCACATCCAGCCACCAGGAGTTCCTGAGGACTCTGCCTTCAGGTTCTGGCCCACACCTGCCCACCCCTCACCTCCTCCAAGGAGACTGGGGGTCCACACCACTGTCATCCCCTCCTTGTCCTCATTGGTGTCCCTGCTTCCTTCCTAGGCCTACTTCCAACCAGCAGCCACCACAGTCCTATTACAGTTACGTCAGAGGGAGCCAGCCCTCCACCTCCCTCGGCTCTCATGTCACCCAGAGCAACAGGCAAAGTCCTCACATGGTCTGCCGAGTCACTCGCCACACCCTGACCTCATTCCTCCAAGACACGCTGACCACCAGGCCACTCCATGAATGCCCCAGACATGCCCCAAAGGGAGGGCCTTCCCCCTGGCCACCCTGCTGGGGTGGGGGCTGCTCCCCAGGATAGCCAGGTTCACGTGGCACAGCCCATTGCTCCCTTCCAGGCTTCCTTCAACACCACCTTCTCCACGAAGTTGACCCTGGCCGGCCCTTTGGGAGAACTGCTGTTCCTAGTCTCCTGCCGATCTGTGCATTCCCATTCCCTTTCCCCGGCATAACACCACGCCTCTCACATAACAGTGATGGCAGACACTGAACACGGCCTGCAGTGGGCTGGGTAATGCTGTCAGCACTTCCTATATCCATTAGTTTCTTTCAACCTCGTAACAGCACTCCAAGGGCAGCACGGTCATCACTCCATGTCACAGATGGAAACACTGAGGTGCAGAGAGGCTGACCTCCCCAACTCTACAAGGGCAAGTGGCAGAGCTGAGGCTGGAACCCAGAGTCAGACTCCGAGCGCATGCTTGTAACCAACTCAGCCACCGCCTGGGCCGCATGAGCAATCATACCATTCACAGGGTCCCGGCAGCTCCTGCTGCCTCCCTCTGGCAGGGATTTTTGCTGTTTGCTGCTCTGTCTGCCATGCATGCCTCCAACAGGGCCAGGCACACAGAAGACACTCACACATTTGTGGAATCAACAACGAAATTATTCTCAAAGGTGAAATCAAAGACACTCATTTTGCCCTTGGTACAAAGATAACAGATTCCAAAAAAATAAACAAGCAAGGATAATGCAGTCTGTGCACACACACCAGCCGTGTGTAGGTTCCACACACACAGTTTTCGAGCTGTTGGCAAAAACAAAGTCAGGCTCCTACTTCCCTAATCTACTAAGTACCATGCCCCTTCCCCTGCAGGAGGCCGTGGAAATAGTGGAGAGAAATGAACGACGATCCTGGGCATCTGCCAGGGGCAGTGCTATAACTTGTGGTGACGTCCCTGTTTTCTCAAATGAAAATCTACTTTGTGACTTTAGAGAATTCCCTCCCGAACAATGAAGATCATGTTCACAAAAACTTTGTAGGAATGGTAGAGAAAAAGATTTGGGGGATGAAGGTTTGAAGTGAATCTAAAACAATGGCAAAGGCACTCTGCTTTTTTTTTTTTTTTTTAATATACTTTTTTTTTTGAGAGGGAGTCTCACTATGTTGCCCAGGCTGGTCTTGAACTCCTGACCTCAAGTGATCCACCCACCTTGGCCTCCCAAAATGCTGGGATTACAGGCGTGAGCCACCACACCCAGCCAGCAAAGGCACTCTAACTAATGAGATTATAAACGTCACTTTAAACATCTTAGTTTTAGTAAACGAATGCTCTATTCTCAATTTCTATTTACAAATACACAGATCCTAGAAAACATGTAAGATCTTGCTCCTTTATAGAGGTGTTTTGGTAGATTTCAGATAGAATGTAATCTCACATATACAAAAATATATTTACATATATATTATTCTATATAATTTATTATCTGGTTCTCCATCCAAATATTAGATGCTCAACACCCCCAAGTTTCAAAGCCATAATTTGGATTAGATTTAATCCTAATTTCTCATAAACATACAAAAGGGCATGAAAGATTGTGAAATACGTATTTGATTCCATCCCCATTTCCTGGCATACAACTCCTAAAATCTCTGGGATCTCCAAAGTGATGTGTTTTTGTATGCTGTGAGTTGACTGATGGCTGGCAGCCCCTAGGTAGCTTCGGGATGGGGGCTGGTCACTGGAAAGAGCAAGGCAGGATTAGAGGACTGGGACTTTCAGCCCCGCCCCCAACCTTCAGGAGTGGGAAGGAGCTGAAGGTTAAGCTGATCACCAATGGCCAATGGCTTAATCAATCATGTCTACATAATGAAGCTTCCACAAAACCCCAAAAGAACACAGTTCATTAAATTTCCAGACAGCTGAGGTTCCTGGAGGGTGGCGTGTACAGGGATGGCACGGAAGTTCTGAAACCGTCCCCCTACACCTCACCCTACACATCTCTTCATCTCTCTCTTCTGTAATGCCCTTTATAATAAACCGGTGTACGTGTTTTCCTGAGTTCTGTGAGCAAATCTAGCAAATTAATCAAACCAAGGATAGGGTCCTGGAAATCTTCCATTTGTAGCCGATCGATCAGAAGCACAGACAATGACCCGGAGCTCGCGACTAGCATGGAAGTTGGGGGCAGTCTTGGGGGACTGGGCCCTCACTCTGGGGTCCGACGCCATCCCCAGGCAGACAGTGTAGGAACTGAGCTAAATTAGAGGACACGCAGCTGGTGTCTGTTGCAGAACTGATCGATTGTTTGTGTGTGGAGAAATCCCCACACACTTGGTCCCGGAAGTCTTCTGTGTTGATCACTGCGGTGTCAGAGCAGAGGGAAGTGTGCGATTTTTCCACTTAGAGGACGCCAAACAAATCTGCATTTACATGGATTTTACAGGAGATAAATTGTTGGAGGCTGAGTAATTCTTGTATGTATCAAATTGTCGGTAACAGGTCAAAGTAAGTGAAGGAGATCCGTCTCTAGGTCAGTCTGGTTGAACCGGATATTCCTGAAGGGTGGGGTTCTCTCTCTTTCTGCTCTTAAATACTAAACACAAAGCTATCAGTAACTCACCACAACCTGACTCTCAAAGGGGGCAGGCATGTCAGAATCCCTGCACCATCTTTTAAACATTCCCCCAAACTGAATTATTTTAAGAGATGAATTTATCATTTTGCATCCAGTTATATACCTTTTTCCTCATCCTATCTCTTCCTATGTGACACTGTCTGCTATAATGTTTCTTCTTTTATTCTTTTCATCTTTACTATACAGATTTCTGGTATTTAGTAATTGTTCTGGTGATCTGCAAGCTTTACGTCTATTTTTAAGTTATTTCAGTCATTTTCTTTATAACTTTATGTGATATCTCTTAACCTCTTCTCTTGATTTAGCAACTTAGAATGGTATTTGTGGGATCCCCACTCCGCACACTTCTAAAAAAAACAAGATGTGACCAGGCGCGGTGGCTCAGGACTATAATCCCAGCACTTTCGGAGGCCGAGGCGGGCAGATCATGAGGTCAGGAGATAGAGACCAACCTGGCTAACACAGTGAAACCTCATCTCTACTGAAAATACAAAAATTAGCCAGGCGTGGTAGTGCGCATCTGTAATCCCAGCTACTTGGGAGGCTGAGGCAGGAGAGTCGCTTGAAGCTGGGAGGTGGAGGTTGCAGTGAGCCGAGATGGCACCACTGTACTCGAGCCTAGCAAGAGAGCAAGACTCCATCTCAAAAAAAATCAAGAGGTTTGGAAAGGACACGGGGTGCTCTAGGAGAGGAAGCAATGGGAAGAAGTGCTGGATTATAACATTATTTTTACTTTCATGATATGCTTTTCTGTAATTTTACATAATGCACGACCATCTTTCTTTTTTACCTACCTGCCAATATTTTTTATCTATTGTCTGTCAGAATTTCCTTCCATGAAGGAAGATGAGTTGGTGAATGTACCTGTGTCACCAGGAATCTCAGTCCCACCAACCTCTCCATAGGTTACACTGTTGTTTATATATTTTCAAGATTTGTTTTTGATACCCATATTTCCCACAGTTGCTTAGTCATTCTATAAGGCAAGAGGTTCTCTCCTTCCTACCAGTCCTCCTGTCCCTGACTTCACCCAGCTCTCCAATGGCTAGGTTTTGTTCAGCCTCCCATGGGCCCCATCCAAAGTTGGACACCATCTTCCCCAAGGGCTTTCACGCATGTGAGCACCTCTCCATGGCCTTTATACTTGAAGAATGATCTGCCTGGGTTTTATGCATTTGGGTCACATTTTTTTTTCCTTAACACTTTATACACACACACACACACACACACACACACACACACATATATATTTTTTCTCTAGTGTCTTTCAAAAGTGAGTATTTGTGGAGAAAACTAAAGCATGTCTTATTTTTCCTCATTCACGTGACTTTTTCTCCTTGGATACTGAAGAATTCTTTCCATAGTCACAAAGTTCTATAGTTTTATTGTTTATATTAGAACCATCATTCTATAGTTTTACTGACACATCTTAACGTTGGTTGGTCTGATTCAAGTTTCCTGCAAAATGGGACTCACTTTTACATTAATTTCCTACGGCTGCCTTAACAAACAGCCACGAACTGGTTGGCATGAGATAATATACATTTATTTTCTTGCAGTTGCGGAGGCCAGAAGTCCAAAATCCAGGTGTGGGCAGGGCTGCACTTCCCACAGAAGCTCCAGGGGAGGGCCCTTCTTGTCTCTCCCAGTTTCTGGTAGGGGCTGGCAGCCCTCAGGCTGTGTCACGGAGGCATGTCCCCAGGCTTCCTGCTCACTTGCTGCTAGCCGGGTCTCTACTTGCTCTGTCCATCTTCAAGGCATGCCAGCCTCCAGGCCTCCTCGCTGCCTGCAGAGCTGGCTCTGTGACATCTTCTTTGCAGCTAGCTTAGGATTATCACAAGAGCAAAAGCCACTTCTATGGCTGATGTGAAAAGAGCAAGGCCCGGGACCTAAACTATCACTGGGAGGGGGCTCCAAAGTATGACGTGTCCAGCACCCAGGCTGGAAAGCACCAAGGCTCAACCAGCAGATACCTCGCCAAAGCTGCCATGAGCTGCCATAGGGAAGGCACATGGCCCTGAGTCTTCACCACTGTCTCCGTGTTGGGGATTTAAATGTTTGCTGGAGGTGAGATGAACTTTGAAGTTGCTTGGCTAAAAGGGGGTAAACAGGGAAAGGAGAGGGGTAAAGAGGTAAAGGAGAGACAGAAAAAAACACAAAAAATAATTCCTTTACAAGGCAAAGCAGAGAATATTAGGCCTTGAGAAGAGGACAGTGTGGATGTTAGGCAAGAAACATCAATCGCCCTAAAAAAATAACTAATTGTACAACAGTAGGAAATACGTTTTCTTGGCCATTAAAAGTCACAGATAAGAACAGCTATAGATTGGGCCGGGCGCAGTGGCTCACACCTGTAATCCCAGCACTTTGGGAGGTCAAGGCGGGCAGATCACGAGATCAGAGTTTGAGACCAGCCTGACCAACATGGTGAAACCCCGTCTCTACTAAAAATACAAAAATTAGCCTGGTGTGGTGGCACACGCCTGTAATCCCAGCTACTCAGGAGGCTGAGGCAGGAGAATTGCTTGAACCCGAGAGGCAGAGCTTGCAGTGAGCTGAGATCATGCCACTGCACTGCAGCCTGGGCGACAGAGCGAGACTCCATCTCAAAGGAAAAAAAAAAAAAGAACAGCTACAGATTTCTGAACAAGATCAGCCTTCCTCCCTGTGCCCACTGTCCATCGTGGAAGCCGTTTCATAACTGTTTCTGGGTCTCGCTGGTAACTCTGCACTCAGCAGCCCAGGAGACCCAACACCCGGCCAGCCAGGCTGGCAATGCACATCCATGCTGACTGCGACTGCATAACTAGACAGAGCCAAGACAGGAACAAGACGTGCCCTCCACACAGCAGCCCTAGTGACAGGGGGAGACATTTCACCCTGCTTCCCTCCACCTGAAGTTCCTCCGCAACCTCTGCATCATCTCGTGACCGGAGCTCTTTCTCACATGCCCAGACCTGGTCCTGCCTCTCAGGGATGTCACTCCCCTCTGCAGAGGCAGGGAACACAAATGCAGAGAAAGTCAGACCAACGTGCAGACCGCATTCTTTCACACAGGTGATTTCTTCTCATTGCCCAGGCATTCAGCACAACCATATCTTTCGTGGCAGTTCCAGCAAAAGCTGGTTTTCAAGAAGGTTCAACTCAGAGTCATGGCTCGGCAAAGCTGGTCACCACTATGGTAGTTCCTAGAGTATATGATCTGATAGAAATGACCCCAAATAAACAAGGCAGCCACAAAGTCAGGCAAGCGATGAGTCTCCAGGGGACAGTAAACGCTCTGGACTGTGTATCACATCATGTGTCTGAGCGGCCCACAGAAGCCAACACCATTTTCTACGTGGTGACATTGGAAATGGATCTTTCTCGTGTTGAATTCTAGCCAAGACCATTACCCACTTTTGCAAGTAGCCTCAACCACAGAGATAAAAAACAGTAATGCCACCTGCTCTATAAATTTCACACGAGGCACTCTGAAACAATGGAAAATTCAAACACTCAGGCTGTGGGTTCCTTCCAGGTTCCTCACCTCACGCCACATGCCAGCAATTTAATCTGCCCCTTCCTTTATTCTAGGAATTTCCAAAATTATTTCCTGCCTCTTCGGGTTCAACCTCACGTGCATGTATGCATGTGTTCACACACACACACCAGCCTAGCCCTGGGCCGTGTCCCTCCAGCTACATAAAAGGTCATTGAAAATATATATTCTCAAATTCAGGGAATGTTCTGAACTTCCAAACAAAGCATAACTTAAAAAGACTCAAAAGCTCATACGATAGACAGATCCCCACTTTACCACTGAGGAAAACAGGAATGCCTTGGAGATGTGAAATGGCCCAGGGAGATCCTGACGTCCCCACCCCTGTTCCCTGCTTCCTTCCTGATACGAGGGAGCCTCCCATAGAACTCACATTCCGTTTTTCCAGAACACAATCACAACTAAGAAAAACCTGTTTTCCAGCAGAAGCTGGAGTCTTCTACCCTGATAATTATTGGCTTTTAACTACTCCAACCCTGCCGCCAACATCAGCGGCCTCGAGGGCCTTTGCAGGGCAGATGCAGGTCCTTGCTGTGCTGAGCCTCCTGCTCTCTTCCTGAGAGCAGCAAAGATGATGGTGCCTGTGTCCTGGCTCCTGCGGAGTAGAGAGTCCAGTAGGGAGAACGGCCTGTCCACCAGGACCTGCCCTTAAAAACCGTCTGTGTTCCAAGCTGCCAGAGACCTAAGGAGGTGGAACTGCAGGAACTGAGTAGCTAATTTCTTCTCGCCTTCTTAAAAATGGCAAAACCCAAAACACACTCCGTCCAGCTACTGTTCCTTCTCCCTTCACAGTCAAGCATCCAGCAGTGGGCCACTTCCCATCTCAATTCCTCTCTCCCTTTCTCTCCTCCACCTGCAGAGATGGAGCTTCTGCCTCAGCTCTCCATGGCCGGCCAAGCTCACCAATGACCTCCATGCTCCAGGCCCATGGTCACCTCCGAGCTCTCCCCTGACCTGTCCAGCCTGCAGGCAATGCTGGCCGCAAGTGACCAGTCCCTCAGTGAAGCTTTGGAAATGCACCGTCCTGGTTTGCCCCCTCAGTCCTTCCTTCTGATCTCTGCCCTCCCCATTCCTCTTCCTCTAACTTTACATGGTGTTCCCAAGGCTTCTGTGCCCCTGTGCTGGGCACATCACTGTCACACAGGAGTCTGTCTTCTCCAGATAAAGCCCCCAGCACAGTGTGCCCTCCATGAGAGCTGACAGTAGGCTTTTAACTACCCCAACCCTGCCACCAACATCAGCGGCCTCAAGGGCCTTTGCAGGGCAGATGCGGGTTCTTGATGTACTGAACCCGGGGCAGGGGGTGAGAGTAGCAAAGATGATGGTGCCTGTGTCCTGGCCCCTGCGGAGTGCAGAGTTCAGTAGGGAGAATGGCCTGTCCACCAGGACCTGCCCTTAAATGGCTCATCTCTTTGTCACCAGTACCTCAGACAGTGCCTGGGAGCATAGTAGGTGCTCACTAAACAGTTGTTGAATGAATAAATGAAAGTCAAGGTTAGAGAGACATTCATGCAGTGAAGAGCAAGTGGGAGAAACACACATTCCAGGCAAAAGGAAGGTGGCTTGTTCATTTCTAAAACAAATCTCTTGAGCACCTACCAATTATACAGAAAATCTGAGAGTAAAAGAGTTTAGATGATCTATTCCAGAAGATGTGTGAAAATTCTATGCCCCCACAATGGAAACTGTTCGTCTTTGGCATAGACTTCCTTGACAATATGCCCCAGTTCCAGCAACCCCACCCAAAACTGCATAATCAGATTTTACAAAATAATGATAAAACAGGGATGACCATTATGCACACGTCACAGGGGGTGGGAACTAGACATGTCCTGAATGTGAACAAACATCTTCCTGCTATGTCACAAGCCCTTTGAGAACAATTCTACCCTCCCGTCAAACAAATTCTGTCCACACTTCACTGAGCAGAACGACCGAATGCACGCAGGGCTTGGAGTCCAATCTCCCTCCACCACTCATGTGCTGGTGCCTGGGTGGGTTCCTCTCCCCAGGCCTCTCTGCACCCTCCTCTAGGAAAGGGGGCGATGACCATTCTCATGGGGTGCTTGTGAGAAGTAAATGCTGTGACACATGCTTCTCACAGTGCTGGCTCACGGCGAGTGAGCAAATAAACACTAGCGCCAGTTCCACGTGCAGTTTTAGCCAGCAAGGTGGGAAAACAGTAAACTGAGTTTAGCTCCTAGTGACCAGGGACACACAGTCCACAGCATCCTGTGGCACTAAAACCTCTGGACAAGGAAAATGGCTGATTCTGGAGCAATTTGATTCTAAAGGATTCTTCCTGAAGAATCCTTTAGAACTGTTCTTGGAAACAGTCAAAACTTTCTCCCCATGCCAGGCCCTGCCCGGACAAAGCTTACTTTTCTTTTTTCGAGACGGAGTCTCACTCTGTCTACAGGCTGGAGTGCAGTAGCGCGATCTCAGCTCACTGCAACCTCCACCTCCCAGGTTCATGCCATTCTCCTGCCTCAGCCTCCCGAGTAGTTGGGACTACAGGCGCCCACCACTATGCCTGGCTAGTTTTTTTGTATTTTAGTAGAGACGGGGTTTCACCATGTTGGTCAGGCTGCTCTCTAACTCCTGACCTCATGATCTGCCCACCTCAGCCTCCCAAAATGCTGCGATTACAGGTGTGAACCATTGCGCCCGGCCAGCTTACTCATTTTTTAAAATGGCATGATTTGTGAGGTTTTCTATTCCTTATTTTGTTTTGATGCAAGTAGAAGCCACCTGTCACCCTTTCTGCCCGTTGGCTGAGAGTAAATGATAAACCGTACACAGGCGGTTACCTTTGAGATCCAGGCTAAGTCCTGCATTCCCCAGAAGGCCTCCCAGCTGCAGCTCTGATTTACTCCTCTCAGACAGCTCATGCCCTGATTTTTGGTGTCCAGGGTTGTCTCGTGACTTTTATTGTTCTCTAATTTCTTCCCAGTTGCCTATCTTTCCTCTCAATGAGCTTGTAAATTCCTTAAGAACAAAGGTCTTCTTCTTAATCTCTTTTTGAGGGTCCCCACAGTGCCTACAACTAATAGGAGTTCACTAATCACTTGTTCCTCAAGATGCGGATGCACGTCCATGAGCCCTACCTGGGAGCAGAGAGAAAGCCAATTAGGTCAACAAATCTGCCAAGAAGTTGGAAGTAGCTGGAGAAAGTTCAACAGGCCAAACTCCTAAATCATGTGTGCAAAGAATTAATTTAGATTTTCTAGACGTGGCTAGGGCAGGCTAAACTTAGTCAACTTCCCAGCTGCTATATAAATAACCACAAACTTGTCTCTTAAATGTCCAAGTATAAGCAAAGCTAGAAGCAAGAAGACAGCAGAGATTGCTGGTGGCCTACCCGTATTCCTTGGGCACTAACTTCAGCTTTTGTAACCTCAGGAGTGAGATTATCTAGTGTCCAAGTTAGGTCTGATGTGCCAGAGAGTGAATGCCCCTGGGAGCAGTCCTCGACCAAAAATAAACAGCTGGTGGGTCCAAACCCTTGCTCCCCTACTCCCCAGGCAAACAATTTGGAGTAGTCTCTGTGCCATCCCCCAGAAGCCCTTGGTGGGGTTGAGCCCCAGATGTGCACTGCAATAGCCCACTCTGAGTGCACCCTGTACTGACCTCCTTCTCCCTTCCTACCTCACTTCCCTGCCCCCTACCAGTGTCTCAGGGTAGGGAGAGTGAGAGAAGTTTACTCACACAGTCCTCACCTTATGCTCTGCTGTGGTCTGAATGTCTGTGCCCTGACCCCTAACTTTGTATGATGAACCCTTATTCCCAATGTACTGATATTAGGAGGCAAGGCCTTTGGGAGGCAATTAGATCATGAGGGTGGGGCCCTAAGAGAGAGGATTAGTGCCCTTACAGAAGTACCTGAGAGTGCACTCTCATCCCTTTTGCCATGTAAGGAGACAGAGAGAAGGCACTGTTTCTATGAAGCACGAAGCCCTCACTAGACCTGAATCTGCCAGTGTCTGGGTCTTGGACTTCCAGCTTCCAAAACTGTAAGAAATAAATATGTGCCATCAATAAGCCACCAAGTCTAAGTTATTTTGTTATAGCAGTCCAAATGGACTAAGAGAAGCTTTCTAAAGGCCAAATATCCTTCAACTCAGAGACTATGAAATAAACAAGAAAACAGTGGTCGAGAAAGCCAAAGAGCCTCCTGGGCTAGAAGCCATGGTCTAGTCACCAATCTGCCGCCTGGATGAAACCTAAACAGACTGTGGACGTCTCCCACTGTCCCTTCTTAATCTCCGGTTGATGCATCGGGCAATAACCCTACAGAAAGCCATTTGCTAATTGTTGCAATAAGGTAAAATGTTGCATTAAAGGGAAAAACTGGGTGATTCATCTAGTTAGTGATTAGCAGCCTGAGATTTCTCAGATATTACTCTCTCTTTTTCAGCAGGTTAACAGATAGGAAAATTAGCAGATAATTTGAATAATGGCTCATTTAACACAACGATTCCTAATTATATTAGCAGCCCATCTGCTGGAGTCTGCCGGCAAGCCGAACCCACAGCAGCAGTGGCCTCTGCAGCCCAGCCACGCGGGGCTGTTTGCCCACAGTTATTACATATGATTGTAGGCACTGATTCTGTTAATCAGGCTCTTTCAGTGCTTCAGTTCTAGAAATGAATCTCATTTACTTAAACACATCTTGTTGAAGAAAGCAAAAATAATTGCCATGCGCCATTTCTCCACAATCTAAAATTAAGGTTGTTTTTATGAAGGAGGGAGGGGGAAATCATTTTCAAAGAGCACCACTTAACACAAACAGATGTTACAGAACTTAGCTAAGAGGAGCTTGATTATACAATTTATTCCGGCTGTGTGTGCACGTGTGAGAGTGTGAGCCATTTCACTATTGCTGCACAGGCTCCTACTAGAAAGACACATGTTGAGAGACACGTGGATACTCTTGAGAAAACCACAACTGCCAAGTGGATGGTGGCAGGCGGGGAGGAGGGGAGTGGGGGGGATGGGCTTGGCTGCCTGATTCTGGAATGTGGTGGTTTTCCACCAAATGCTTAGCATTTAGCAGTGTTCACTTAAAAAAAATCTCAACACAATATTTATACATTTGGGAAGGTGAAAAGAATACCTTCTTATAAAGGTGCAAGGCAGCCATCCTCCAGTCTGGGAAGCGTGCCTTTGTGCAAGACCAGAGATAGACACTTTGAAGGAGGAGGGGTTGGGGAAGGAGCTCTATGCTGAATAGGTTGGCTAAATATACATATGCAGCAGGTTACAGGAGGAACTATGAATATTCATGAAGGTGGTCCTGATGCATGCATATTGAACATCCATGTTACATGCCTCCTGTGTTCATTCTGGGGTGGAGTCTTAACATTTAAATGTATCACAATTAGGCCCTAAGTGTCAAAAATGTCTTTTCGGGACTGGAAGGCACTGAAGTGAGCAGCCTCTGCAAACCAGCAAGAGCCAGTCCACAGTCAGGGGTCTCTTATCTGGAGGAGGTTCCTGAAGTCAGTCTCCTGCCCAATCAGAGCTGTGGCCATGGCTGTGGAACGGGGTCAGTCAGCCTCTGTGGGTGGATGAGCTGCAGGCATTTGAATCTTGCTTATCTCGGGGCTGGTGTGTGTTTAGCTGCTGGAGAAAGAGAAGACGCTGTGGCATGAGAACAGAATCCGTTCTCCAAGTGTAGAGTACGCAGCTCAACCCTTGCCTGGCGTGGCCTGAGGTGCTGCTTATAAGTTGGTATCTTGTTGCCACAAACAGTCTGTTCTATTCTCTATTTTAACATTAGTACTGGTCAGTTGTTGTGCCTAAACCATAAAAGGGAGAAAGTGTAACACGGTGTATCTGATCTCCTGTCCCATCATGGCTGAAAACTAAGTTTGTAAGGGTTTTTTGCGGGGGGTCTCCTTGGCAAAAAGAAGGTCTGTTCAGTTGGTGGGGGGCTTAGGAGTTTACTTTTAGTTGACAGCAGGTTGATACCAACTGTGGAGGTTGAAGTTGAGGGAGCAGTATTTAGGGTGTAGGAGGCCCATTTTAAGAACCTAAGAGAAGGCCGGGAGCCGTGGCTCATGCCTGTAATCCCAAAACTTTGGGAGGCCGAGGTGGGCGGATCACGAGGTCAGGAGATCGAGACCATCCTGGCTAACACGGTGAAACCCCGTCTCCACTAAAAATACAAAACATTAGCCAGGCGTGGTGGCGGGTGCCTGTAGTCCCAGATACTCCAGAGGCTAAGGCAGGAGAGTGGCATGAACCTGGGAGGCGGAGCTTGCAGTGAGCCGATATGGCACCACTGCACTCCAGCCTAGGCGACAGAGCAAGACTCTGTCTAAAAAAAATCAACAACAAAAAAGAACCTAAGAGATCACTCAAATCCAGGTCCCCAATTCCTAATTCTTCTGGACCTGGGAGCTGTCACTACCTCTGCAGCTGAAACATCGTTCCTGGGGTGATGAGGTGGTTAGCCGGGAGGGGGACCTCCCTGACTTTTGAAATTTTCCAAATAGCACACATCCCTTATGAAGAGTGTAAAGGACATATTTCTACAGAGGGGAGAGGTTTCATCCCAAACGCACAGTCAACGCCCTTAAAGATATTGGGAACTACGTCCTTTCGTAACATTCACAGGATGCGAGTTTCACGTTCATTTCCTAGCCATGGTCCCAGGATACACCTTCGTCTTCTCCACACAGGAAAGAATAGTGACTTCCGGGTGTGCTGGACTGATTCTAACCCCAGCTTAACCTCTTGTTGGCGGCAGAATCTGAGGTTTGCCACCCTCTCTGAGCCTCAGTCCCCTTGTCTGTACACTGGGCTAATAAAGAGTGTTGCTCTGAGCCTCGCACCTTGTCCTGCCTCTAGAAAAGTGCCTGGCACAGTGGTGTTTGAACTTAAAGAGGGGTAGTGCGGCTTTCTCTCGTTACAGGGCTGTTTCTCAAATACATCACTCTGCAGAACAAGGCAGGCATCAAATTATCTGCCAGACTGGCATTCCTTATCTCTGCATTGCTGCTAGTCTGGACACAGACCAGCAGTGGCCTGCACAATCTCCGGGACCCAGCGGTGTGTTAAGCAGTCCTTCCATGGTGCACATGGGCTGCGACCCAGGGTGGACGTAACCGCACGATAGAATGTTTGGGAGCAGCCTGAGTGTCAGCACCACCTGTACGTGGCTGCAAGAGGCAACGTTCCAGTTGAGAATGCTCCAATCCAAGGGCCTCCTAGGCTGTCGTGAGGATGCCTGCTTTTTAATCCCGCCCTGGCAGGTGGTTGCTTTGCCCCTGGCTGCCCAGCTCTCCTGATCCAGGTGCTGCCTCCACTGAGCTCCTGCCTTCCCTACTCCTAGGGGTTGTTTTTCTCCCTCTGGTTGCCACCTTGGTGTACAACTCACATCTTTCAGTGATGGGTGACCCAGGCAGAGATGGAGAGCAGAGGGCAGAGCGGAGTGGCAGGAATTAAAACAAAACACCCCCATCCTTAGCAGCCCCTGAGCCCGCAAACCCTCACCCTGTACTCCTGCCGTCCTGCCCCCATCTCCCACTGCATCAGAATCAGAAGCCTTCTGGACATGGGAGAGGCACTGAAACCCGCAGAGGTAGTGGCAGCTCCTCCCTCGAGTGAACGCCTTATCATCTCCGAACAAACGGGGACCACATAGACCTCACCCTGGGAATAGCCTGGGCACCTCTGAAGTCCTCTCTCCTCTCTTCCCAGCCCGGTTCGGGTGAGTGGAGGGAAGCAATGAGGATGGACTTTCCTGCTGATAGGATTTCACGCCCTCTCCCACCCCCAGAAGGCACAGGCACCCCCAGTCACAGGGGCTTTAAATACTGTTTTCGCCCCTGCAGAAGACAGCGTGAGGTCCCGCGTGCACTGCCCACATCCCCTGCTGGTGGAGGCCAAGGTGTGGGGAGAGCAGTCACTTGGAAGAGAAAGAGAAGTTAATCCTGTTGGCCACCACCCTTAGAGGTGTGTCTGCAGGTTTTCTCACTCTTGGTCACATTGTTACATGTGGGTGGTGACTTGGTTTGTTCCACTTAACGTCCTAAGGCTCTGTTCCTCCTTAGGTGGCTGTGGATGGGAAATGACTTTTACCTGCATCCCTCTCCCTTCCTAAGGCTCTAGTGGTATGAGCTTGGTCCTTGGCTGCCTGGCCAGTGATAGGCAGAACCAAGGCCAGAATCAGGCAATGTCACCACTGTAATCGGGGCCACAGAGCAGCATGCCTGAAGACAGGGTGTCCCAGCTGAGAGCACTGGCTGCTTGCCAAGAGACTGCATATGACTCGGTTGCCTTCAGGGATCACCACTGTCCAGGGTCCGATTCTCGCTCTGCCTCTTGGATGCAGAAACCAAACGTGGACTGAAAGGGGAGCAGCCGTAAGCAGCCTCACTCCAACCAAGCTTCCGCAGATGTGGGCTGGAGGCCAGAGAGCCTGTGTTCCTTTGCAACAGGGGATATTCAGTGACAGGTGAGCTGGATGTTTTCTTCTGCTCCAACGGCCCTTCTGAATACAGTGTGCACCAGGAGGGAGATCAGTGGGGAGGGGTTGAGGAGGCAGAGAGAGAACAAGGGGTGCTTTCTCTATAGAGGATGCCACTGTCCCACTCTCTCCCTGGGACTGGAGTTTCCCTGGAAGCCTCTGAGGTTACACAATCTGTCTTCCAGCAGGATGCAATCCCACTGACTAAGGAATGAAGACATATTTAAACAGTCATGTGTGAGCGCATTCACTGATGCCAATAAAAACAATGATCCTTTCCCCATGCAAGAGAAAATTCACACTCAACCACTTTTAAGAAAACAAACTATTAAAAAGGACAAAGAGCTTTGACCTTCATACTTTGATGATAGCTGGGGAGGGGGATAAGTAGAATAACATTTCTATTAACAGGGTTAGTTAGCTTTTTCCGTTCCCAAGTGACAACTAAAGCCACCCCCAAAGAACCCCCAAGAACCCATTACGCATTTCCGAAAATTTTAGGACATGTCATTTTACCTAAAAATTAGCTCTTTCTGCACATTTTCTAAAGGAGTGTAATCAAATTCTTATCAAAGGTGTAATGTCTTAGTTCTCAAGATGTTTCTGGAGTTTCACTAAATGTTCTCTTTTGCTCAAGAGTTGATGACAGCAGTTGAAGAGCCACTTCAAACCTGAACTTACAGAAAAGGAACACCGTTAACTTTACCCTGGTTGCCAACATTCAAATTTTGTCACAATTTCAAATAAATGTAAAAAAAGAAAGAGATAAGGCACATACACCTGCTGCAGCATCAGGCAAGACTTTCAAGTTACTGCAATTATAAGATGGTTACTCCTTGCAATTATTCTAGATGTTAACATTCATTTTTTTCTAACATGTGGTAAATACACATAACTTAAAATTGACCATCTCAGCCCTTTTTAAAGGTGGAGTTCAATGGCATTAAGTACATTCACATTGTTGTGTAACCATCATCACCACCCACGTGAGGAACTCACTTCATTTTACACAACTGAAACCGTTACCCATTAAACGACTCCTCACTCCCCATTCCTGCAGACACCACCCTTAATGTTTCTGTCTCCATGAATCAGCCTTCTCCAGGGACCTCACATAAATGGAATCATCCAGTGCTTGTCCTTTTGTAACAGTCTTGTATCGCATAGCATAAGGTCTTCAAGGTTCATCCATGTTATAGCATGTGCCAGAACTGTCTTCCTTTTTAAGGCTGAATAATATTTCATTGTATGTTGTTAGGAACTGGTTGTTTGTGTCCCCTGCCTTTTATTGCAATCCTAATCCCCAAGGTGGTGCTATTAGGAAGTGGGGCCTTTGGGAGGTGATTAGGTCATGAGGATGGAACCTCATGGATGGGATTAGTGCCCTTATAAAAAGGATGGAGGAGCTCTCTCACCCTCTTTCTGCCATCTGAAGATGCAATGAAAAGCAGGCAGTCTGCAGCCCAGAAGGCGGCCCTCGTTGGACCCTGACCATGCTGGCCACATGGATCTTGGGTTTCCAGTCTCCAGAACTAAGAGAAATACATTTACATTATTTATAAGCCACTTAGTCTAGGGTACTTTGTTAGGGCAGCCCAAACTAAAACATATGTATAGACCAGAATTTTGTTTATCCGTTCATCTGTCCACAGACACTTGTGTTGTTTCCACCTTTTGCTATTGTGAATGATGCCACTATGAACACAGGTGTGCGAATATCTCTTCAAGACCCTGCTTTCAGTTCTTTGGGGGAGATTCATTTTTTCAATAAATATTTATTTCGAATATTAAGTGAGCAGCTACTATGTGCCTGGGTCATAGAGATGAAGAATATACAGCATTCCCCATTGAATTCATGACCCGATGTTAAGACGGAAGACCAGCCTTCTCTTTCATAACAGTTTTCAATTCCTGTGGAATTGGCTTTTGGACTGGTGAGGGATGAAGTACAAGCAACTACAGACAATTCATGTGAGATTTCCCACATGAATTTCATTCCCACAAAATTTCATTTCTCCTCAGCCACTCAACACGCTTAAAAATTAGCCCTTCTATTTATTATAATATTTTTCAAGGCAACAGCATAAGTATACTATATAAGACACAACAGAAGTAGGAAGGTAAATTTTCTAATGGGGAAATGAATTTTGTCAATCGCAAAATCTGTTATTTTCAATCACACGCAAAGATAATGGAATAATAACCATATTGTATTTAAAACTGACCTGCTGAATGGCCTTGCAATTCTACCACATTTTAGAAAAATGAATCTTCATATCTAGAATAATTGCAAGGAGTAACCATCTTATAATTGGGGTAACTCAAATTTATCTCATCTATGAAAATACATTATAAAATATTGATTAAAGGGCTTTGAAAGCAGAAAATGTGATTTAATTTCTAAGTGTTGAAAAGGTGCAAACACTTCTTAGAAACAATGACAATTATATGTGAGTATGCTAATGACAATGACTGATAATCTACAAATCCTAGTACTCACCTGAACGTGGAATGCTATGCCCTAGCTTTACAATGAAATCTTCTTAGAATCTAAAATTTCATCTTTGTTTTACATTAATCTTTTTGCATGGGATCTGATCAGCCCAAACTTGGAATGTGCAACATAGAAAATCTATTGTGTTCAATTTGCTACCCTTTGCTAATTTCAGGCCAGCCATTTAAGAAACAGGCTATTTGTATGTGGCTCATATAAGGCTTTGATGTTTTTTTCCATGTTAAACCCACAAGAAAAAAAAAAGTATTTTAATAGGCATATGGTGATCAAAGATATCATTCTCTTCTAAAAAGACTTTCTTAAAGCCTTCCAAGGGAATTTCTCACAAGAAAGCATTAAATCTCTATTGACTGACCTCTACATTTTTATGGTGACCAGATATTTTGAAAGAATGCTAACCCAGAAGAGAAATGACAGATGCATACCTCCTTGGCTTCTATTGCCAGCAAAATACAGATGTTTTCTTTAATTATGGTACAGAAAAGTCATAAAGAAATCTTTCAGAACATTCTAGAGACAGGAAAAATGAAGAAGACTTGGAGAAAAAACTGCAACATATTAACCTTGGCAAAGTCTTCAACATACGTGTGAGAGCCCTTGAATGTGAGTGTGAAATATGTTTGCTGGAGCAGCAGTGGAGACAGGTACTATCCACGGTCCTAGCTCCAGCCCCTCTCCATGGGCACAGGACCACCCCACTCAGTGCCCACTCAGGACAGCATGCCCCTCTCTTCTGCATCATCTGTTTTTCCCCCATCTCCCAGGATCACTCCCCCTTATTACACATGGGACATTATATCTCCCATCTTGAGAAAGAAAATGCAAACTCTTGGCCGGGCGCAGTAGCTCATGCCTGTAATCCCTGCATTTTGGGAGACCGAGGTGGCCAGATCACCTGAGGTCAGGAGTTCAAGGCCAGCCTGGCCAACATATTGAAAGCCCCTCTCTACAAAAAAAAAAAAAAAATTCAAAAGTTAGCCAGGCACAGTGGCAGGCGCCTATAATTCCAGCTACTCGGGAGGCTGAGGCAAGAGAATTGCTCAAACCCGGGAGGCAGAGGCTGCAGTCCAAGATCATGCAACTGTACTCCAGCCTGGGCGACAGAGCGAGACTCCATTTCAAAAAAAGAAAAAGAAAATGCAAACTCTTCACCCCACATTGTCCTCCAACCACAGCCCTCTCTCTCTGTTCTCCTCCACAGGAAATCCCCTTGAAAGAGCTGAATGAGCTCACAGGCTCCAGATCCTCTCCTCCCTTTCTCCCTTGGGGCCACCACCCCCCCGCCCCCCACAAAAAAAACAGCTCTTCTCTCTGTAGCAATGTCCTCTCCAGCCACAGCTGACCTGCTGAGGTGGGCAGATCACAGGGTCAGGAGATTGAGACCATCTTGACTAACACGGTGAAACCCTGTCTCTATAAAAATACAAAACTCTTTTCTTCCCTGCCCCGTGTCGGTCTCCCGGTATCCTGCCTCACCAGACTCCTCCTCCTTGGGGCCCTTTACTGACTCTTCCTCACCTCCCCCACCTCTAAGTTTTGGGGTGTCCCGGAGCCTGTGCTGAGACCTCACCTCCTCTCCCTAGGCTCAGTCCATGGGAGCATGTGTACCATCAGGGCTATGAATGCCACCTCTGCATAGCACACTCTCAAATCCAGGTGTCTCTGGGCCCAGCGGCACGCTCAGCTGCTGCAGGTGCTCTGCCCATGGGTGTTAGGAACGGCATCTCCATTTGGCGTTTCCAAAACCACACTCCTCATTCACCCTCGCAGCCAGGCAACTCTCATCAACAGCACTCCCCCTCCTTCCTCAAGCCTTCCTCCCCACAGCTCACCTTCCATGCTCCACCCCACAGGCTGCCTTGGGTTCCTCCAGCACAGGAGCACAGCTCCTCCTCAGGGCCGTCGTGCTGGCTCTTCCTTCTGCCTGGACACCCTTCTCCATGCACCTTGCTCTCCCACCCCTCTTTTTTCAGGTCTCTGCTCCAGAGCTCCCTCATTGGAGATGCCTTCCCTGGCCATGATAATTATGAATTTGTGACACTTCCCTACCGCTGACACTCCTTTGCCAGTGTGGTAATGTTCTTCATAGCATCTATCCCCCTCCTTTCATAGTCTCTATCACCCTGCCTACAACATGTTGTCCTGCCTGTCCCTTTCATGAAAGAGTAAGCGCCAAGAAGGCAGGATTTTTGGTGACTGTTGCACCTACTGGATGCTTGGTGCCTAGAACAGGACCAGGCAAGTATCACGTGTCCATGAAATACCGATTTGTCAAATGCTTGCAGTCATATGCGGATTACAGTAACTTCTCCACCAAAACAATAACCAAACTCAGTCACTGCACTAGATTTTATTAAGAAACATGAAAATCTTCAGGGTCATCATTTTGTCCTGGCTGATCACTGGAATCACCTCAGACACTTAAAAATATATATACATCTCCAGCCCAGAGAATGCTGCCTGGAATCTATATGTTTAACCAGGTCCCCAGGTAACTGCTGACCAGCCAGGTCTGGGGAGCACCGATTGGTCCCATCTCCCAGTGACTGCACTGCTGTCTATCAGCACACAGAGGTGACAGAGTTAAGGCTGGGTTTCTCAGTGATGGGAAGTGCATTACCTTAGGACCTAGCTTGTTACAATTTTTTTTTTTTGAGTCGGAGTCTCGCTCTGTCGCCCAGGCTGGAGTGCGGTGGCATGATTTTGGCTTACTGCAAGCTCTGCCTCCTGGGTTCACGCCATTCTCCTGCCTCAGCTTCCCAAGTAGCTGGGACTACAGGTGCCCGCCACCACGCCCGGCTAATTTTTTGTATTTTTATAGAGACAGGGTTTCACTGTGTTAGCCAAGATGGTCTCAATCTCCTGACTTTGTGATCCACCTGCCTCGGCCTCCCAGAGTGCTGGGATTACTAGGCGTGAGCCATCGCACCTGGCCGCTTGTTACAGTTTTAGGGCATATTTTTCACCACATTCTCCCTTTCTCAGTTTAATTGCACAGTATTTGTTGAGGACCTGACCAGGGCCAGGAGCGATGGCCTATCCTGAAATAAACAGCTAGTGAAAGGGACTTGGTGCCTGTCCCCAGGAAACTTCCAGTTGGCTATTTCCCATCCCCTACTGCTTGCCAGCAGACCCCAGCCTGTCCTCTGCAATAACGCCCTCTTCTACCTGGCTGGCAGCTTGCTGAGTGTAGAGTGTTTCCTGCCTAGGACCCATGGCATCCCTCTTCTGGGGTGGAGGTGGGTGGGCTGTACACCCCCTTGAAATCCTCCAAGCATTGGTCATGTGATATGATTTCCTGCTCCTTCCTCATCATGGTAGCATCTCAAAAACTCATCTAGAGTCAATATCCAGCCCTCACACCACCTTCAACAATCCCCTAATCAAACATCTAACCATCAATTTCTGCACATGGCAACTAAGCATTAACCATAACAAATAACAAACAACTCACTACGGTCATGCCTGATCATTTAGCACAAAGACTTTTGAAAATAATTTATACTGAAAACTGTCTTACATGATTTCACAATGTCCTAAAGCAGAAATTATATAAAAACCAATATCAGACAAAGATGGGATATGCACTTAATATTTTTTAGCATCCCAATATGCTCTGTTCATCTAACACCAGGCCTTCAGTGGCTAGCATTCAACCAAAGTTTTGCAACAACCAAATTTTAATTTTTATCATTGACAATGACCCTAAAACATGCTGGGTTTGCTAGTTTGGGAAATACTGATTACTGCTTAAAACCCTCATCAATTAACGTCAAACATTTTCTCCCTCCACTGTCAACACAGATTTTCTTTGGAAAAGGGCCTAAGTGCAAACTTTGAAAAAACCCATTTCACCACATAATTTCCTGAATTTAGATTTACACACAAAAGGGTCTTGCAGCTCCTTGGGAGGATGTTCGTATGTTCCTAACTAGGTGCGTGTTGCACCTCTCGGCTCTTGGACCTAAGAGGGATTTGAGTTGACTGCTCCATCTTAAATCTTCTCTCCCCCGAGGAGCCTGCCAGGTTTTGAAGATCAATGAACTTCCCAGATGGAGGCGAGACAGTAAGAGTCACAGCTGAAAGCCTCATAGGTTTTAAGTGCTGGGTTTTGTATCAAACATTCCAATCCTTTTTGCTTCGAGTGCTCAGAAGGCAGGCAGTTCGATGGTCTCAGCCCTTGGATAACTGGCTATAAAAGAAGCCATAACTTTCAGGTTCACCTGAATGTCACAACTTGGCCCCAAGTGGATGTGTCTTGATTTGTGAAAAACAAACTCAACTCTATTTAATGCATTTCTCTTAAAACCACCTCTACTATGATCAGAGCTGTAGGGCTGCTGGGACACTGTGGATACTAAGTATGTATCTGTTATATTAATATGCATTTCCCAAAGAACAAAAAACTTCCTATGATAAACATTGTGCATGGTCCAGAGGATAAGGCAGGTAGGGTATGACAGCAGAGAGGCAACTGTGTCCCTGAACGCCCTCCTTGTCTCCTCATTCCTGCCCACATAAAATGGTCTGGTGAGCAATGCCCAACTAAGAAGGCTGGGACCAGGATACCTGAGCAGTGGAAGCTGCAGGAGGCTGTGAATGCGGACAGTGGCTGAGCTGGCCTGGCTGTGCATGCCTGAACCCAGTAGGGGCCTAGGACAGAAGTGGGTTTGTGAGTCAGCGCAGGCTGCCAGAACAAAGCACCGCAGACTGGGCAGCTTAAACAACAGACACATATCTTCTCATGGTTCTGGAGGACAGAAGTCTCAGATCAAGGTGTGGGCAGGTGGCCTCCCCCTTGGCTTGCAGATGACCGTCCTCTTGCTCCTCTTGCTGCTGCTTCCCATGGCGGTCCCTCTGCGCACATCGCTGGTGTCTCTCTGCATGTCCTATATGAGGACACTTGTCAGACAGGATCAGGGCCCACTCTCGTGGCCACATTCTAACTTCGCGACCTCTTGTAAGGCCCCAGCTACAAAAACAGTCATATTTTGAAATAGTGGAGGTTTGGACTTCAACATATAAATTTGAGGGACACAATTCAGTCCATCACAGGGGGCCGGGCTAGCACAGTGCAGGGAAGAGGCCCTGAGACCTGCAGAACATGGGGTTTCAATCCAGGACCTCATGGGTGCACCTAATCCAACATCCATAGTAATAGAAGATAGCAATGAAGATAGCGGAGTCCACATTCGCTTGACTTCTAAGTTTCTACAGCCCAGTCCATTCTCTACAAACCGAGGTCAACTAAAATCTGAATTTAAATGATCAAAATATCTGGACAGACTCATAAACTAAACAAAGTTTCATTCTGAAATAATGATCACCAGCTGTATTTATCAGAGTCCAACCAGAAAGAGAATTCTACTCCAGTGCTCCCCAGAAGAGGTTTTGATGGAAGGGCTATTCGTGGAGGTGTTAGCAGGGCATAAGAGACCCGCAACAATGGCAGCCATCCCCGCCCCTGGCCTGAGGGGGTAGGGCGCACACCACTTTGTCTGCCAGTGAGAGCAGGGCTTGGAGAGGCCCCGCTTTCAGAGGCTGGAGGTGAGGAGGGAATCAAAGCCTGGCTAGAACAAGTAGGAAAGGTGAGTGGGATCCATGTACTGGCTTTTCTCTTGCCCTTCTGAGCTGAATTAGAAGCCAAAAGAAAAGGAAGCCTGAACCACTCTTGGAAGCTGGCCTCCCTGGCACAGGACAGAAGGAAGCTGCCCCAGGAAAATGCCCTACTCCTTGGGCAACCACAGGGGGAGGACATTGGGTGGTGCCACTTTCACTGGGGCACCCAGACAAGACACTTCCAGTCCAGGTGCTGGGCAGAACCCCATTGCCACCCCCAGCGGCATCCTCAGCACCTTGCGGACCCCTGAGTAGCTGCCAGCAGAGCTCAGTTCTTCCTCCTTGCTAGCCTTCCCCTCCTCCCTGGAGCCCCCTCCAGAAGGAGGCAGGGAGGGAGGGTAGGAAGGCACAGGTGGAGGAAGATGAGGAAGGGACTCCGGCAGCCAGCTCCTCCCGGCACCACAAGAAGGAAAGAGGGCTGGGCAGCACCTTGACCTCTGAGAGGGTTCCTGTTGAAAAAGAAGGTGGTGAACCATCATTCTGAGCAAACTATCGCAAGGACAGAAAACCAAACATGGCATGTTCTCGTAGGTGGGAGTTGAACAATGAGAACACTTGAGCATAGGGTGGGGAACATCACATACCGAGGCCTGTTGTGGGGTTGGGGGCTGGGGTGATGGATAGCATTAGGAGATATATCTAATGTAAATGACGAGTTAATGGGTGCAGCACACCAACATGGCACATGTATACATATGTAACAAACCTGCACGTTGTGCACATGTACCCTAGAACTTAAAGTATCATAGATAGATAGATAGATAGATAGATAGATAGATAGATAGATAGATAGATAGATAGATAGAGAGCACACAGAGAGCCACCAACAAATCACCCAAGTTGCCTAGAAGGATGATGGTTATTTGGTTGAACCTCCAGAAGGCATCTGTTTTTGCTAGCAGTACTCATTAAAACTAAAAACAAACAAAACAAAACAAAACAAAACAAAGGCAGCGGTGCTAAAACTCGAGTGGGTGTGTTCACACCAGCTAGCTGGAAACAGGAGTCAAATACACCACCTGCAGAGTAGAGATTGCATGGAGATCCCTGTTGGAAGCTGATATTTATGCTTTAAAAAGATTGTTCAATTCTATCTGGAACTGCTTTGGTAGAGCTTATTGAAGCAGGCAGCCAGAAAGCCCTGTCAGGAACAGACAGGTGAATGCCTCCTTCCTGAGCATCTGTGATGTTCTAGGATCTAGCCTGAGTACCCAGATACACTGTGACTCAACTCAGAAACAGGCCATTTCTCTTGAATCAGACTAGCCCCATCATTCCCTGCAAGGCTTCAGAATTCTCAGTGACAAGTGACTTTGAGAATTTGGGGATAAACCAGCCCATCAAAAAAGATATATTTTGGGGGCTGGGCACAGTGGCTCACGCCTGTAATCTCAGCACTTTGGGAGGCCAAGGTGGGCGGATCACTTCAGGCCAGGAGCTAGAGACCATCTTGGCCAACATGACAAAACCCTGCCTCTATTAACAATACAAAAATCAGCTGGGTGTGGTGGCACATGCCTGTATTCCCAGCTACTCGGGAGGCTGAGGCATGAGAATTGCTTGAACCCAGGAGGCAGAGGCTGCAGTGAGCCGAGATTGCACCACTGCACTCCAGCCTGGGCCACAGAGTGAGACTCTGTCTCAAAAATAAAAATAAATATTTCTGAGTATTTAACTTCTGTGTGTGTATATATCTACCCCTTATGCATATCCTCCCTTTGTACATCACATACATTTTGAAATTTATAAAACACACAAGAGGCAGCTTAGTACACTGGTTCAGGCACACAGTGGGAGATCAGCCAACCTGCTTTCAAATCCTGGCTCTGCCCTCATGAATGGGGTTACCTCAGCCATATAGCTGATCTGTGCTTCAGTTTCCTCATCTATAAAATGGAAATTAGGAATAGTCAACTTTCAAACTTTCCTAATGTCAATCAGTAACACTAGCAAACTAACCGGAAAGTACTGCTTATCTTTTTTTTTTTTTTTTTTTTTTTTTTAACACAAGCAAGATTTTTACATAGATAGAAAATTCTGTTTTCAAGTTAAGGGTTCAAAAGTGGTTATTTTTTTTTTTTTTTTTTTGAGACAGAGTCTCGCCCAGGCTGGAGTGCAGTGGCGTAATCTCGGCTCACTGCAACCTCTGCCTCCTGGGTTTAAGCGATTCTCCTGCCTCAGCCTCCCAAGTAGCTGGGACTACAGGCACATGTCACCACGCCCAGCTAGTTTTTTGTATTTGTAGTAGTGTCAGGATTTTACTGTGTTAGCCAGGATGGTCTCAATCTCCTGACCTCATGATCCACCCGCCACGGCCTCCCAAAGTGCTGGGATTACAGGCTTGAGCCACCGCGCCTGGCCACAAGTGTTTTTATAGGTAGCAAACTTAAATCCATTTGGTAGTAGAAATCAAATAATGATGTAAACATTTACAGATATCATCCTCAACAGACTTCTCCATAACAGGAGATTCTACGCTTCTCACTTAGCATTAAAATATCATCTTAAAGGGACCTGCTCTGTGTTTATTTTTTTCAATATCTACTAAGTACCATACCACTGCCAGCCACTTGCTATCACCATAAATGTCAGCAAATCTGGAACTGTGACTTACTGAGAAAAACATGTAACTAATCTTTAGAGACCATGTTTCTATTTTCTTTAAAAAAAAAAAAAAAAAAAAAAAAAAACGTAACTGGCTGGGCATGGTATCTCACGCCTGTAATCACAACACTTTGGGAGGCAAAGCTGGAAGGATCACTTGAGCTCTGGAGTTTGAGCCCAGCTTGGGCAACACAGTGAGACCCCATCACTACAAAAAATTAAAAATGAGCTGGGCATGGTGGTGTGCACCTGTGGTCCCAGCTACTCGGGAGGCTGAGGTGGGAGGATGGCTTGGGTCTGAGAGGCTGAGGCTGCAGTGAGCAGTGACTGTACCATGGCACTCACCCTGGGTGACAGAGTGAGACTCTGTCTCATAAAATAATATAAAAGACAAACCAGACTGATGCCAATCAAATCCTGGAAACTGAAGCCACCAGCAGGGTGCGAGCAAAAGAACATTGAGGGAGCACCAGCTGTGCTCACTGAGCTGCAGAATCAGCGATCCCTAGGCCCCAGACCTCCACAGTGTGTCACCATCAGTGAAGACCAGGACACTTGGAGGGTGGACCAAACGAGGTTACCTGTGTTTATCACAACTTACTAAAGCCAAATTATTTATTGCTTTAGGCAAAACAAATTCAGACATTCTAATTTCTTCCTGCATCCTCTAACTTTGGGGACCTTTGTGTTTTGCAGTTTCCTGGGAGAGATACGTCCACGTGCCATATGCCACCTTCTTAGGTGAACAGTGGTAGACATCCGTCCTCTTTTCTCTACCTTGCTTTTCTCACTTGCAGTATTTAAAGATATTCTCAATCATTTATATCATGTTCGATGGTGTAGATTTACCATAGTTTAATCAATGAGTCCCCTTTCAAAGCACATGTGGGTTATTTCTAATCATGTGCTATGGCAGTTGTGCCATGGTGAACAGCCTTGTGAATTGCTTTTCATATTTTTCCCCAGTGGAATGTTTGTATAGACTTTCAGAAGTGGATTTTTTTTTTTTTTTTTTTTTTGAGACAGAGTCTCACTCAGTCACCCAGGCTGGAGGCTGGAGCGCAGTGGTACAATCTGGGCTCACTGCAACCTCCGCCTCCCAGGTTCAAGTGATTCTCATGACTCAGCCTCCCAAGCAGCTGGGACTACCGGCGTCTACCACCATGCCTGGTTAATTTTTGTATTTTTTTGTTTGTTGTTTTTGTTTTTTTAGTAGAGACAGGGTTTCACCATGTTGGCCAGGCTGGTCTCAAACTCCTGACCTCAAGTGATCCACCCGCCTAGGCCACCCAAAGTACTGGGATTACAGGCATGAGCCAGTGCGCCCAGCCCAGAAGTGGATTTCTGAGTCAAAGGATAAAAGTATGTAATTTTGCTAGCCATTTCCAAATTCCTCTCCATAGAAATTATATAATGGAATAACATTTTAATAGAACCCTCTCTTGCCATACAACTGCTTTCTAACAAGCCATGTAAGTTATACTTCTCCACCCTTGAATGGAATATTGGACAAAGTCTACATTTTCCAAATAGCTTTGTGGTCATACATTTGATTTTAGGCATCTTGAGTCCAGTCCTATCTCATATCAAAGCTTCCATCTGGCACCCAACGTGACGGGCCTGATTTAGGCTTGGCGGTCTAAAGTCAGGGAAGAGAGGTGTTGTGGTTGTTTCCCCACCTTGCTCATGACTGTGCCTCTGACTTCACCAGGATTGAAACATGGAGAATGGAGGTGTGAGGGGCAGAAAGTTTTGTATTTGACTGCACAGTTGGTTCACTCTAGGAGTGGCTGACTTCACTAAAATTGAAATAGAGAATGGAGGTGTAAGGGACGGGAAGTTTTGTATTTGACTGCACAGCCGGTTCACTCTGGGCATGGCTGGTGTCCACGTGCCAACCCTTCCCCTTCTGGGTACTTCAAGCGTTCTTCTGAGCCACTGCCTGGACATAGCCCACCTGCAGCTTCCTGATATAGATAAAACCTCAGGTAGCCAGCCGGGGACTTATCACTCCCTCCTTAGTCTCTACCACCTGACAGTCTAACCCAGACGTCAGCAAGCTTTTTCTGTATAGGGCCAGACAGTAAATACTGTAGGCTTTGATGAGACAGTATCTGTGTCAACCACTCACCTCTGCCATTGCAGTGTGAAAGCAGCCTCAGGAAATATGAAACAAACCAGCATGGTTGTGTTCCAAATAAAACTTTATTTATAAAAACAGGCAGCTGGCCAGATCTGGCCCACAGGCCTTCCTCTGCCTACCTCTGGTCAACCCCATATTAACTCCCTTTGGTGTTCTTCTCATGGTGAAGGGCTTGACCCATTCCTGATGACCAGAGTCGAGATCCCTTTAACTGGGTCCACTTATTCCCTGTTGGAAATAAGTGCCCTGCCTGCCAATAACATCACCAAAGACAACAGTAAACAGAGTTTCAGATGTGTCCTGCCATGCTTTGCTGGCTTTAAAGATAGGAAAAGAATGGGAAATTGCCTTAAGCTACTTTATTATTATTAAACTATTTTTTTTTCTCAAAAAGTATGAGGGTGAAACATTTGGAATATATTTTTGGCTACAAGTAAAGAGAAAATTACAGATTTAGGATGGCTCAAATATGTAAAGGAAGCCTCTAGTGATATCAGACCAATATCTCAAAAACATCAGCATCGGCATCACTGCTGTTCCCTGACCTCTCTCCCAAAGTCAGAAGTCAGCTATCTCTGTTAAGGGCCTTGTATTTTCATTAAAGTCAGAAAACGGGGGAAGTATTATCTTGGCCACACTTGACAGTTTTATCAGGAAAATATAAGCTTTCCCTAGAGTCCCCCAGGAAACTTCCATTTAGGATTCACTGTCTGCAGCTGTGTCCTTTGCTGCAAAAGCAGCTACAGCGAAAAGCTTCAGGCCAGAGGAAAGCGAGCTGAGAAGGTGTTTTATTCAGTCATCCAGCTGATACGGTCAGGTTACATGGAATCGTTTTCCTTGCCATGTTTCAAAAACTAGATATGATAAGGTCAGGTGGGCATAGCTACCACAATGGACAGCAGAGGCAAAGCTGCAATCAGAATAATCTGACTCGTGTAGAGCTCTGGCATTGGTTAATTAATCATGGTGTTCCTAGAAGTGAAATTGATAGGAAGCCGACTGCATTCCTACTTAATTTATACAAGCAGAAAACTTCTAGGTCAAATGGACAAAAGACTAATTTGAATTATAAAAACAGAGAATCATGGCCCTTCAATCAATTTCCAGACTTGAGCCAGTTTACAGACCCAGAACCCTTTGAATGAAGGGGAGGTCGGGTCCCCTTGAGGAAGGACCCCACTACATTACCGACAATTTATGCAGTGAATCTTTCTCCCATCCTTCCCCAAGGAGACCTCCGGCCTTTTATCAGAGTAACTGTGCCCTGGGGAAAGGAAGATGATCAGACATTTCAGGGACTAGACACTGGCTCTGAGCTGACGTTAATTCCAGGGGACCCAAAATGTCACTGTGGTCCTCCAGTAAAGTAGGGGTTTATGGAAGTCAGGAATTAATGGAGTTTTAGCTCAGGTCCAACTTACAGCGGTCTGGTGGGTCCCCAGACTCATCCTGTGGTCATTTTCCCAGTGCCAGAATGCAGAACTGGCACAGATATACTTAGCAGCAGGCAGAACCCCCACACTGGCTCCCTGACTGGTAGGGTGAGGGCTATTATGGTGAGAAAGGCCAAATGGAAGCCATTAGAGCTGCCTCTACCTAGAAAAATAGTAAATCAAAAACCATGTCACATCCCTGGAGGGGCTGCAGAGATTAGTGCCACCATCAAGGACCTGAAGGATACAGGGGTGGTAATTCCCACCACATCCCCATTCAACTCTCCCATTTGGCCTGTGCAGAAGACAGATGGATCTTGGAGAATGACAGTGGATTACTGTAAGCTTAACCAAGTGGTGACTCCAATTGTAGCTGCTGTACTAGATGTGGTTTCATTGCTTGGGCAAATTAACACATCTCCTGGTACCTGGTAGGCAGCCATTGACCTGGCAAATGCCCTTTCTCTTCATTCCCGTCCTTAAGGCCCAGCAGAAGCAATTTGCCTTCTGCTGGCAAGGCCAGCAATACATCTTTACTGTCCTACCTCAGGGGTATATCAACTCTCCAGCTTTGTATCATAATCTTATTCGGAGAGACCTTGAGCTCTTTTCGTTTCCATGAGATATCACACTGGTCCATTACGTTGATGACATGGTGCTGATTGGATCCAGTGATCAGGAGGTAGCAAACACATTGGACTTGTTGGTGAGACATTTATGTACCAGAGGATGGGAGATAAACCTTCTACCTCAGCATAATTTCTAGGGATCCAGTGATATGGGGCTTGTCAAGATAGTCCTTCTACGGTGAAGGATAAGTTGCTGCATTTGGTCCCTCCTACAACCAAGAAAGAGGTACAATGCCTAGTGGGCCTATTTGGATTTTGAAGGCAACACATTCCTCATTTGGGTGTATTGCTCCAGCCCATTTATCAAGTGACCTGAAAAACTGCCAGTTTTGAGTGGGATCCAGAACAGGAGAAGGATCTGCAACAGGTCCAGGCTGCCGTGCAAGCTGCTCTGCCACTTGGGCCATATGACTCAGCAGATCCAATGGTGCTTCAGGTGTCAGGGGCAGATAGGGATGCTGACTGGAGCCTTTGGCAGGCCTCCATAGGTGAATAACAGTGGAGGCCTCTAGAATATTGGAGCAAGGCCCTGTCATCTTCTGCAGATAACTACTCTCCTTTTGAGACACAGCTCTTGGCCTGTTACTGGGCTTTGGTGGAAACTGAATGTCTGACTATGGGACATCAAGTCACCATGTGACCTGAACTGCCTATCATGAACTGGGTGCTTTCTGACCCATCTAGCTATAAAGTGGGTCATGCACAGCAGCACTCCATCATCAAATGGAAGTGGTAAATAGGCGATCGGGCTCGAGCAGATCCTGAAGGCACAAGTACATTACATGAGGAAGTGGTTCAAATGCCCATGGTCTCCACTCCTGCCACCCTGCCTTCTCTCCCTCAGCCTGTACTGATGGCCTCACGGGGAGTTCCCTATGATCTGTTGACAGAGGAAGAGAAGACTAGGGCTTGGTTCACAGATGGTTCTGCATGATATGCAGGCACCACCCGAAAATGGACAGCTGCAGCACTACAGCCCCTTTCTAGAGCATCTATGAAGGACAGCGGTGAAGGGAAATCTTCCCAGTGGGCAGAACTTCAAGCAGTGCACCTGGTGTGCACTTTGCATGGAAGGAGAAATGGCCAGATGTGCAATTATATACTGATTCATGGGCCGTAGCCAATGGTTTGGCTGGATCATCAGGGACTTGGAAGAAGCATGATTGGAAAATTGGTGACAAAGAAATTTGGGGAAGAGGGATGTGGAAGGACCTCTCTGAGTGGTCAAAAATTGTGAAGATATTTGTATCCCATGTGAGTGCTCACCAACGGGTGACCTCAGCAGAGAAGAATTTTAATGATCAAGTGAACAGGATGACCCATTCTGTGGACACCACTCAGCCTCTTTCCCCAGCCACCCCTGTCATTGCCTAATGGGTCCATGAACAAAGTGGCCATGGTGGCAGGGATGGAGGTTACACATGGGCTCAGCAACATGGACTTCTACTCACCAAGGCTGACCTGGCTACGGCCACTGCTGAGTGCCCAGTTTGCCAGCAACAGAGACCAACATTGAGTCCTCGATATGGGACCATTTCTAGGGATGATCAGCCAGCTACCTGGAGGCAGGTTGATTATATTGGATCCCTTCCATCATGGAAAGGGCAGAGGTTTGTTCCCACTGGAATAGACACTTACTCCGGATATGGGTTTGCCTATCCTGCACGCAATGGTTCTGCCAAGACTACCATCTGTGGGTTCATGGAATACCTTATGCACCATCATGGTATTCCACACAGCATTGCCTCTGACCAAGGCACTCATTTTATGACTAAAGAAGTGTGGCAGTGAGCTCATGCTTGTGGAATTCACTGGTCTTACCATGTTCTCCCCATCATCCTGAAGCAGCTGGATTGACAGAATGTTGGAATGGCCTTTTGAAGTAACGATTACAATGCCAACTAGGTGACAATACTTTGCATGGCTGGGACAAAGTTCTCCAGAAGGCCGTGTATGCTCTGAATCAGCGTCCAATATATGGTCCTGTTTCTCCCATAGCCAGGATTCACGGGTCCAGGAATCAAGGTGTGGAAGTGGAAATGGCCCCACTCACCATCACCCCTAGTGATTAAGTAGCAAAACTTTTGCTTCCTGTTCCCACAACATTACGTTCTGCTGGCCTAGAGGTCTTAGTTCCAGAGGGAGGAACACTGCCACCAGGAGACACAACAACGATCCCATTAAACTGGAAGTTCAGATTCCCATCCGGACACTTTGGGCTCCTCCTACCTTGAAGTCAACAAGCTAAGAAGGGACTTACAGTGTTGGCTGGGGTGACTGACATGGACTGTCAAGATGAAATCAGTCTACTGCTCCACAATGGAGGTAAGGAAGAGTATGCATGGAATACAGGAGATCCATTAGGGCATCTCTTAGTATTACCATGCCCTGTGATTAAGGCCAATGGGAAACTACAACAGCCCAATCCAGGCAGGACTACAAATGGCCCAGATCCTTCAGGAATGAAGGTTTGGGTCACTCCACCAGGAAAAAAACCACAACCTGCTGAGGTGTTTCCTGAAGGCAAAGGGAATACAGAATGGGTAGTAGAAGAAGGCAGTCATCAATACCGGCTACAACCACGTGACCAGCTGCAGAAACAAGGACTGTAATTGTCATGAGTATTTTTTCCTTGTTTTGTTAAAAACATGTTTGTGCATGTTTATACTTGTACTAAGAAAATATCTTCATTTTATTTCCTTTTTCCTTTAGCATGTGACATAAGATTTAGAGACTTCAAATCAGCATTTAAGTATTGTTAACTTTATGTAATAGTATTTGGGTTGGGGACTGGTGTGTTTCAGGTTGTACAAAGAATAGCTGTATTATGTTAGGCATAATTATGACCTCATTATTGTCTTTATTTGAAGATTATGTATGATCTCAGGAGATGTGCATGGGTTCAAGTTGACAAGGGCGGACTTGTGATGGTTAATACTGAGTGTCAACTTGACTGGATTGAAGGATACAAAGTATTGATCCTGGGTGTGTCTGTCAGGGTGTTCTCAAAAGAGATTAACATTTGAGGCAGTGGGCTGGGGAAGGCAGACCCACCCTTAATCTGGAGGGTACCATCTAATCAGCTGCCAGGGAATATAAAGCAGAAGAAAAACGTGAAAAGGAGAGACTGGCCTAGCCTCCCAGCCTACGTCTTTCTCCCATGCTGGACACTTCCTGCCCTTGAACATTGGACTCCAAATTCTTCAGTTTTGAGACACAGACTGGCTCTCCTTGCTCCTCAAGTTTGCAGACAGCCTATTGTGGGACCTTGTGATTGTGTCAGTTAATCCTTAAAAAACTCCCCTTTATCTATATCTATGTCTATATCTCTATCTCTGTCTTTATCTCCTATTAGTTCTGTTCCTTTAGAGAACCCTGACTAATAAAACAATGAAAATATTTTCTATACCTTGTTTTCCATACAGTCCTTAACTTCCAATCAAATTTTAATGCTTCTCTTTTAAATACAGACAGCCAGCCAATAATCATGATAGTTGAGGAAAGTCTCTAGCATGAGACACAAAGACCATGACAAACACACCGAAAAAAGGAACTTGGAGGAGACGGATAAAAAGCAGGAAGCAGAAAGCAAATGTTAAGCAAAATCATAATTTTCTCAGAGAAATATGAGAAGATGTACAACTTTGAAACAAGAATAAGGTGAAAACAAACAACAACAACAACAAAAAGAGAAGCATTCAGAGAAAAAGAAAGTGATCCTGACAACTAAAATATGGGTGGCAGAAATGAAAATGGAGAGGAGAACCAAAAAGACTGACAAGGGAACCAGAGAGACCAGACTAGAAGGTGCAGCATCTGAACAATGGGAGGTCCAATAAGAGAGAATAGGCAATTACTAGACAACTTCTCAGAAGTGAACGTTATGAGTTTCTAGACTGAAAAGATTCACCAAGTACCCAGCATTTTTTTTTTAAAGACCCAGACTAAGACACATCAACAAGAAATTTCCAAATACCACATAGAGAATATTTCACATGTTTCCGGAGGGAAAGAAAACAGTTCATATACAGAGAATCAGGAATTACAATTGCATCAGACTTATCAACAGCATCCAGGTAGAAGATAATGTAAAAATACCTTCAAAACTCTTAAGGGACACAAGAAGATGCTGTTTGGCCACAGGAGCAAGACTGCTGGCCTCCAATCAGTCCTCTGGGCAGGCCTCTGAGACAATTACAGGGCTAAGGAACCAAGTAACCAGTGTGGCATTGGCTGTGCTAAAACCCAATGGCCCCAGGAAGAACCCTGTTGATGCTGGCTTGGAGCATGAGGCTTAAGGTTGAGGTTGAGGTTGAACAGGCCCCTGTGTAGAGGCTAAAGCAACTCCATCCTTGGATGCCCACCACCGTGTTGACTTCTGATTGACCCCAGTTCCTGGAAGGCTTCTAAGGTTTCTGTTATCTATTGTTCCTTATGTAAGAGAAACTACTTATTGGTAAATCCTGCCCTTAGCTCAGACAATCCTGCCCTTAGGCAGATTCACATAGGATTCTTGCCTTTTCCTATGACTGCCCTAGACATTCCTTCCCTACAGTATGTAAGCCCTGGGTCTGGGGGGTGATGGGTGGGAATCCACCATCTCGTCTCGCCACCACTTGAGACACAGGCATGGCTCCCATTCATAAGTCCCTATTAAATATTTCTCTCTGAGAAACTGGATTTGGCCTCTTCCTCGGCCACTCGGCTTCCTTGGACTCTGGGGTGGTTTGCATAGGCCTGCCAACCATGGAACACCCTGCCTTTCCCTAGGCCTGAACACAAATATTGAGAGTTTTCAATTCTTTACTTAGCCTCATGGTTCATAAACCCAGGCAATGAGGCATATGTCCACGGAGACAGAGATGAGCAGGCCCCAAGTGAAGCACCAGCTCAGACATGGAGGGGAAGACGTGGGTTCTGCTGGGCACAGAGTGATTCCGCCCTCTATCAATACGGCCCACAGGTGCCTGCAGCCCGACCTTCCTGAATGGCACTGCCTTCTCTCCTATTTGGGTGCAAAGAGCAAGAAGAAGGGATCATAGAAGTTGCCCCTGGACTACAGGGTTAAGCCAAAATGTACATCTATTGACTAATGGAAGGATAATAACAATATTACATACTTTTAAAATGTGTGTGTACTTAAGAACTGATGTTATACAGAATATAACCGAACTATTACATAGTAAATTCTTATGTATACAAAAGCTGTGGGAGCTATACTTTGGTAAACTTTCTGATGGATTACATCTAAGTGGTAGTGGGTCAGGAATTTAACATTTGCTTGCAACTTTGCTGTGCTGCCAGTCAAGGATACAAAGCCCAACCATTCTAAAGGGTTTGCAAGCTCTTACATTCAGAGCACTCAATTCTCAAAGGTGGTTTTGTGATTGTTTATAACCTCAGACACAATCACCCTTTGCCCCCCACCCATTTTCTCTTGCTCAGTATCTACACACATCACATCTTCACCTTCCAGTAAAAGTTCAAAGTACTACACAGCAATGACAGACACACTCCAAACTCACAGACGCTTTCATGAGTTAAGATTCTAGAGCCTGTTAGCAGGTTAGGATTTTAAAGAACAGTTTTAAAACTCTGTTTTGTGATGCCAGGGGCAAAATAATGCTCTCAAATACAGTGGTAGAACATATTCAATCTTTCATTCCTCAAATATCATCCTAACTTGTGCCAGTCATGGTTCTAGCATACAGTGGCTGTTCTAGGCACACAGTAGCTGCAGCAAACTGCTGGCCACACCCTTCCTGGGCACTTGACTCTATAGCCTCTAAATGCAAGCACCTATGACTCTCTGCAAATGATTTCTTTGGCCAGCTATTGAGCCAGAAATCCTGAAGAGCAGACCCCCTGGGAGCTGCCCTCTGCCCATGGTTGGCAGGAGGGGGTGATAAGGCCAACCTGCCTTGCCCCCTAGTCAGCACAGCTGAGTCTATCTGATGTCACCTCTCAGAGTTCCTCAGGGGGCAGTGGGCCTCAGTGGCCCACATTTATAACCTCCTCCATGACACACTCTTACCTGCAACTCCTGGTGAGGCAAGAGGTGGGACTTGATTCCAGAGGCAGGGCTTGGACATAGGACCAAACTGAGAACTAGCTAAAACAGGTCAGGGCAGATGCAGTTTTCCATAGGACACACCCACCAGCATGCCATGTCAGTTTACCGTTTCCATGGCAACACCCAGAGCTTTCCATGGCAATGACCGAATGGTCCTAAAGTTACCACCCTCATCCTAGAAGTATCTGCATAAACCACCCATTGATTTGCATATAGTTAAAGGTAGGTATAAATATGACTGCAGAACTGCCTCTGAGCTGCTACTCAAGGCACACAGCCTATGGAGCAGCCCTGATCTGCAAGGCGCAGCATCTCTGGCGCTGCTGTACACAGCTGCCTCCATGAAAGCTGCTGCCTAACACCACCAGCTCACCCTTGAATTTTTGGGCGAATCCAAGAACCCTCCCAGCCTGAGCCCCAATTTTGGGGCTTGTCTGTCCTGCATCATCTGGCAACCAGCAAAGGGACAAGGACAGCAGAGACGGTGGCAATTGGCAGAGAGGCGAGACAGTGGAGACAGAGAGGCAGCAATTGGTGAGAGACAAGAGACAGCCGTTGGCAAGACAGCAAGAGAAGGTGAAACAGTCTGTGATTGAGGATGTAAGAGCCGTAACACTGAGGCAGTAACAACAAAGAGCTGCCAACACTACCGAGCTATAACCCTAACCAGTGCCTCTTCTCACAGCCATCATCTTTCCCTGGCAGATGGTGAAACTGAGTGGACAGCCACGTGTCCATAGTGCAGCTGCCTCGTGTGGGACCCACCGCTCCAACCAGCAGGCTTGGTGGGTTACTGGTCCCTGTGCCAGCCCCCTACACAGAAGCTGAGCACCCCCAAGCTGGGGAACCTGGAGAGACCTGAACCCGGGTCCCACGTGGAAGACCGGTTGGCGCCATTTTGTCTTCTGTTGGATGGGTGGGTGTCCCCTTTGCAACCTCCACCAATAATATCAGGTAAGCTAGGAAATAAAAGCCTTTGGCTAAGTGGTCAGTTCCCCACAGTTTAGGTACCTTGAAGCACATCCTTGCCACCCCTTTACCTGGTTCTTTCTCCTCTGACTCCATTTTATTGCTCCATTTCGCTTTCATTTTCAGTCCTAACATGTATGTCTTGTTTGGAGTCTTATGTTTGCTTTTGACTTTCTGTTAACTGTATTTGGGCAATCATTTAAGGCAGGAAACTTGGTTGTGAGAGGTCCCCTGTTGTGTTGACTCTGGGATACCAGAGTCACGTTGTTCTATGTTTTGTAACCTGGTCTTGGGTTCACCAGGTTGGCCGCCCCCTGGGTGCCCCAGGGTTTTTGGCACTGCTGTGCACTGCTGCTTTGGTGAGGGCATCCTCGTTGGCTGAAACACAGGCATTTTGGGTTCTCAGCATCGGTGTTATAGGCCACCCTCCAGATGCTCTGGGATTTTTAGCACTGACATTTCCTCTAGGATTGTGGGTTATACCCCTTTCACTAGGCCAATACTGATCTTGTCTTTTTCCACCCTGAAGTTAGGAGTATTATTTTCCTAATAGCCAGTTGCAGGCTCCTTCCCGTGTACTGTCTTATAACTCCCTTGCTTAAGCTGCTCTTGGTCAAAGGAATTGGGAGCTCCCAGGCTCCTGGCCTGGCAGTCAGCCACCTACAGTGGTAGACAAGTGGCCAGTCCAATAGTTTTTTCAGTGTCTCCACTACTGGATAGGTTCTCCAGCAAGTCAGAGCCTCTCAGGTCTCCCCTTGGGCAACGCTGTTTACCCCTTTCCCTTCCTCCATTTGTTTAGCCCCCCTCTCCACCCAACTCTGGATCTCTATGGAATTGAGGCTCAACATTCGACTGCCCATTTGCAGCTCATAATCCATTTTCATAACACCTTGCTATCTATATTTACACCTTTAAAGAACACGGGAATTTAAGAGGGAAAAGTAACTAGGCTTTTGCTAAACTTAGGCTACTTAAAACCCTCTGTAGAGATCCTTACTAGGCATGGGGACGACAAGGAGCATCCCAAGGGACTCGCCACTAGGGTGTCTTTTAAGCTATTGGAGCAAATTCAAATTTGGCTTAAAGAAAAAGAAACTCATTTCGTATTGCAACACCATTTGGGTTAAATACAAGTTAGATGACGAATATATCTGGCCTAAACATGGTTCTATATATTATAATGATATTTTAAGATTAGCCTTATTTTGTAAAAGAGAAGGAAAATGGGAAGAAATCCCTTATGTACAGACTTTCATGGCTCTATACTGGATCACATTACTCCCAGGCATTAGAATGCCATGCATGAGGGAGCCCCAGCTCGCTGCTCCCCATAGAAAGTTTACAAGCCTCCCCAGAGTCTCTTCAGTCCCCCATTCCTGAGTGGGGGTTCTCACCAATTCTATGAAAGATTGCACCCCCATATCATCAGGCACCTTTCCCCCTTATCCAACTAGCCCTAGCCTATACCGTCCGCTGCCCAAGAAAATGAGCCCAACCAGTACACCAGGAGTGCGGCCCCATATCAGCCCCTAAAGTCAAGCCTGTCTCCGCTGTGGGAAGTAGCCGATGGAAATGAGGGAACGCTCAAAGAGTACATATGCCATTTTCTGTGTCTAATTGGACGTTATAAAAGGAAAGAATTGGCCAGTTTTCAGATAATCCAGAAAAGCTTATACAAGAGTTTGTTACGTTGACCATGTTCTTTAAATTGCCATGACTTACAAATATTGTCATCCGCTTGCTGTGCTGTGTGGGAAAAAAAAAGGAGAGGAAAAAGTGTGTGGTTAAGCCAGTCAATTATGACAAGGTGAAAGAAATAACTCAGGGAAAAGATGAAAATCCTGCTCAGTTTCAGGGTCATTTCGTTGAAGCACTCAGGAAATATACTAATGCAGACCCAGACACTCCAAAAGGGCAAGCTCTCCTGGGTACACATTTTATCATTTAATCTTCTCCTGACATTAGGAGGAATCTACAAAAAGCAACAATAGGACCTTCAAGTCCTACGAGACAATGCTTAAACATAGCCTTTAAAGTTTACAACAATACGGACAGGGCAAAATGGGAGTAAAAAGAAATAGCCAACAAGTACAATTGTTAACAGTGACTTTAAGCCCCCTTCCCCCTCAGGGTTACTCATCTTGAGAAAATGTTACAAAATTGGCATCTGGGATGCCTGGACAAGAGCCCCTGACTTGGCGACCCCTAGGCCAGACTCACTGTGCATACTATAAGCAAAAGGGCCCCTGGCAATGAGAATGTCCTAACTGCTCTGGTGAGGGAGAACAATAACAACAAAAAGCTTCCATCAATACTAGAGCTAACCTTCTTCTACTAGCCCCAGTGAGCTGTTTACTGTCCCAGAGGACAGCTTTCCACAGTGGCAGATAAGCAGCTGCCTGAACATTTTTCCTTGGTATTTCCACTGCTGGGTGTGTGCTCCAGTGGCTTGGGAACTCCAGAATCTCCTTTTGAGCAATGCAGTTTGCTCCCTCCCCTTTTCAGTTGATGCTATGGGATTCCCTGTCCTGCCTCTTCCTGTTTTCCATACCTATCAGGACAAACAAAATTTGGCCAGGTAGATGGGTCCCAGTTCCGTAAACAACTCGAACCCAGTTGTCTTGTATAGGTTGTTTTATTTAATACGTTTCTGGGTATATGTACATGTATTGTGATATGTGTTGTGTTTAGCGTGCTATCAAATTGGCTTCTAGATAAAAGAACTCTCATTCAACAAATAAGACTAGTGAAAGCTTATTAGTTTGAAGAGAATCTTGTATCTTCTAAAATTTAACTTTAGGATTTTTACCTAGGTAAGTCACTGATGTTCATAGGCTTCAAAATGGTTAAAATGGCTTTAAATGGTGACTAGCTTTGCATGATATCTTGCTTCTCGGTGATCTACATAAAACAGTTAAAAGTGAAATAATTAAATACACATAAATGGGATATGCTTAATGTGTGGTTTAAAATCAAAAAGGTAGAATGGTTCTCATCTATAGAATGACAATGTCTAGTGCGAAGTTCACAATTTCTTCCTTCCTAGGTTTAAATAAAATGTGCTGAAGAAATGTATTCTTTATCGAGAAAAATTTTTTTGTCTAATCCAGAAGTTATTAAATGGGAGGTTCAAAACACAAGTGAACCAGTGAGTAGAAAAGAGAGATGTAAAGAACATTATGAATAGAAAATGTATTTTTTGTTTGTTTTGCAAGGAAGGACATAAAGAAAGAGTAATTTTATATGTGGAGAAATCTTGTAAATTCCTATCCTAGAGTAAAATAACGGGTTATTTAAGAAAGAGGTAGTATAGAACATGTTAGGAAATTCAACCACGTTGTAGATGGTCTGTGTAAGTCATCTGCACAGTGTGGATGAATGTGGAGGTGGGCGGGCACTCACTGGCCCTTGAAGTCTTTTTGAGCAGTATGGAAGCCAAGAACTAGAAACTAGGAAATGGGGTTGTAAAACTGATTTGTCTATGGATTTTATGTGTTGAGCTGCTGTGGTCTTGGCTTGTAGTAATTACCTATATGAACATTCCACCTCCCCTTTAGAATTTAGGACAGGTTCAAAAGGTCCTCCAATATAAAAATAAAATACTGTCCTTCCCCACAAAGGAAAAGATAGCTCTCCTGTTCAACCAGGAGATTAGTCTTGCTAAAACCTTAAAGACAAGGTAAAGACAAGGATCCCCCAAGAATCAATTACAACCAAAATGGAAGGGCCCTTATCAGGTATTGTTAAGTACCCCCACTGCTGTTAAACTTCAGGGGACACCTACTTGGGCACACAGATCCAGGATTAAACCTGTTTCTTATGAGTCACAGGCACAAAGGAAGGACACTGCAACCACAACCAATATCAGTAAAGCTTTGGAAGACCTCTGCTACCTATTTAAAATAATCAACACTCAGCCAGAAGAGGTAATGTAATGCTGTAGATGGGAACAGGAGCGTTAATCTTGCACTTCTTCCGGACTGTAGTACTTCTTTTCTATGGCTTTAACCAGCCACCTCCTGCTGGGAAACATCTCCTGTGGGCTTGTTGGATATAGAGGCCACTCTAAGACCCAATCAGATACCATGATGCCACTGTTAATTCTGTTTGCTCTTCTAATTAACTTAAGCCAGTGTGTATGTGGAGGGGGAGGGTGGACACAATTCTACAGTAAATATTTCAAAAATTGTAGTATCATAGAATCATCTTTACAGTTGCTAGATTTGTCATCAACACCCCCAGGATAGAGAGTTTCATCTTCTGACCTACCTGGAAAATCTCAGGACCATGTCCCCAGACTTCCTAATTAACCATAGCAATCCCAAAATACCCAAACCCCTACTTGTGAAGTGGAACTCTCCCCCACTTAGTGGATCCCACCTGAACTCTGCTGTTTCCCTGCCCTGACCACTATTATCTGAATCCGGGAAGTTCGGTATATCTCCAGTGCACTCATAACTCTAACTTCTGCATCCACTCTTGCATTAATGACACAAAAGTGGAAGCGTCTCTGCGGTGCTCTGATCCAACTCCAGTTGCCAAGTTTCCAAGACCACAGGGAGGTAAATGAGATGCCATTTGTAAGTGAAAAGACCATATATGGTACCTTCCCCTGGGTAGGAACACACAAAGGAAAAACAACTGCCTGATCTGGGAAGGTGATAGTATTACCCTCCTCTAGAAAACAAAGATTGTTCAACCACCACCACGAGAACAGGCGGAAAATATCTCTATAGACTCAACCTGGCAACAAAGCGTAAACATCACACTCGGCAGGGCTTCTGTTGGTGCCCCAGCTGGGCTCATTTTTGTTTGTGACCATGAATGGGAAGAAGTCACGCCCTATAACCACTCCAACTCCCTAAGGAGTCACTTCTTCTTTAAGGAATAGCTTTCCCTTGTATCTAAAAAACTTGGAACTGACATGAATGAATGTTAGCCACTCTTGCCCCTCCAGGGGTCACAATCTGTAAACCCTGGGACCCAAGAATACCAGAAATAAGTGAGCAATACAATTAATTCTGGCAGGAATCAGGGCGCCAATAGGACTAGCAGCACCCTGGGGTGGCTTTGCCTACCATGAGTTAACGCTAAAGAACTTGGCTCAAATCCTAGAACCCTTAGCCACCAACGGAGGTCAGGCATTAAAGAGAATTCAAGAGTTCCTTAGACCTGGCAAATGTAGTTGTCGATAACAGACTAGCATTGGATAATTTACTAGATGAACAAGGTAGAGTCTTGTGCAGTTATTAATAAAACCTGCTGCACATATGTTTACTCTGGACAGGTTGAGGTTAACATTCAAAAGCTCTATAAGCAAGCTAGCTAGTTACACAGAAATAATCAGGGCACTGACCCCAACTATATCTGGTCAACCATCAAAAGTGCCTTCCCAAGTCTCACCTATTTTTCGCCTCTTCTAGGACCTTTGACAACTGTCTTGTTACAATTTTTTGGTCCTTGCTTCTTTAACCTCTTAGTAAAGTTTGTGTATTCTACATTACCACAGTTCCAGAGACAATGCTGGCACAAGACTTCCAGCCCATCCTGTCCACTGACACGGAGAATGAAATCGTCCTGCCTCTGGGCCCCTTAGTTCAGGTATCCAGAGATTTTTACTCCTCCACTGCTAGGCAGGGCCTACGTCCATAAACTCAGCAGGAAGTAGTTACAGAAAACAGATCTCCGCCCTTCGGCAGCCCCCTTAAGATTAAGGAGGAGTATCTAATCTCTGAAGGGGGAATGAGGTAGGAGGTGGGACTCAACTCTGGAAGCGGGGCTCAGGCACTCAGACCAAACTGAGCATTAGCTAAAACGGGTCCAGGGCAGATGCCAGTTTCCACAGGACACACCCACCTGTGCCAAGTCAGTTCACCATGGCTCTGGCAACACCCAGAAGTTACCACCCTCGCCCTGGAAATGTCTGCATTAACTGCCCCTTAATTTGCATATAATTAAAAGTGGGTACAAACAGGACTGCAGAACTGCCTCTGAGCTGCTACTCTGGGCACACAGCCTATGGCGCAGTCCTGCTCTGCAAGGAGCAGCACCTCTGTTGCTGCTGTGCGCGACTGGCCACTTCAATAAAAGTTGCTAACACCACTGGCTTGACCTTGAGTTCTTTTCTGGGCAAAGCCAAGAACCCTCCTGGGCTATGCCTGAATCTTAGGGCTCGCCTGTCTTGCATCACTGGGATCATCTCCCAGTAAGCTAGCCACACTTACATCCTTGCCTCAGGGCCATTTCCAGAGAAACCAGCCCAGGACACTGTTGAATAACACAATAGTCTCTGGGGCCTTCTCCACCCCACCCCACACCGGGCATTGTCAGCTTGATTCTCCTTTTTAATTGCCTGTAAGCAGGTAGCATAATGTTTTCACATTCTTTGTAAGGCCTTTGTTCTACTGAAATCTAAACTCAGAGCACAATTTTAAACTAGATGAAAGAAGAGCTGCGCCGGAAGCACTGCAAACACTTCCCTACCACACATGTGCACTCGCCCTGACACCCTCAATCCCCCTGACACCCTCACTCCTCATCCTGACACCCTCACTCCCTGTGACACCCTCACTCCTCACCCTGACACCCTCAATCCCCAACACCCTCACTCCTCACCCCAACACCCTTGCTCCTCACCCTGACACCCTCACTCCCCCGACACTCTCACTCCCCGACACCCTCACTCCCCGACACCCTCACTCCCCGGGACACCTTCACTCCTCACCCTGACACCCTCACTCCCCGACACTCTCACTCCCCGACACCCTCACTCCCCGACACCCTCACTCCCCGGGACACCTTCACTCCTCACCCTGACACCCTCACTCCCCCGACACTCTCACTCCCCGACACCCTCACTCCCCGACACCCTCACTCCCCGGGACACCTTCACTCCTCACCCTGACACCCTCACTCCCCGACACCCTCACTCCTCACTCTGACACTCTCACTCCCCCCGACACCCTCAATCCCCCGGACACCCTCACTCCTCACCCTGATACCCTCACTCCCCTGACACCCTCACACCTCACCCTGACACCCTCACTCCCCCCGACACCCTCAATCCCCCAGACACCCTCACTCCTCACCCTGATACCCTCACTCCCCTGACACCCTCACACCTCATCCTGACACCCTCACACCTCACCCTGACACCCTCACTCCCCGACACCCTCACTCCCTGACACCCTCACTCCCTGACACCCTCACTCCCCCGACACCCTCATCCTCATCCTGACACCCTCACTCCCCCGACACCCTCACTCCCCCGACACCCTCACTCCCCGGGACACCCTCACTCCCCCGATACCCTCACTCCTCACCCTGATACCCTCACTCCCCCGGACACCTTCACTCCTCACCCTGACACTCTCACTCCCCGACACCCTCACTCCCCGACACCCTCACTCCTCACCCTGATACCCTCACTCCCCCTGACACCCTCAATCCCCCGGACACCCTCACTCCTCACCCTGATACCCTTACTCCCCTGACACCCTCACACCTCACCCTGACACCCTCACTCCCCGACACCCTCACTCCCTGACACCCTCACTCCGCCGACACCCTCATCCTCATCCTGACACCCTCACTCCCCCGACACCCTCACTCCCCCGACACCCTCACTCCTCACCCTGATACCCTCACTCCCCCGGACACCTTCACTCCTCACCCTGACACTCACTCCCCGACACCCTCACTCCCCCTGACACCCTCACTCCTCACCCTGACACCCTCAATCCCCCGGACACCTTCACTCCTCACCCTGACACTCTCACTCCCCGACACCCTCACTCCCCCTGACACCCTCACTCCTCACCCTGACACCCTCACTCCTCACCCTGACACTCTCACTCCCCCGGACACCCTCACTCCTCACCCTGACACTCTCACTTCCCCCGATACCCTCACTCCCCCAACACCCTCCCTCCTCACCCTGACACCCTCACTCCCCCAACACCCTCCCTCCTCACCCTGACACCCTCACATCCCTGACACCCTCACACCTCACCCTGACACCTTCACTCCCCGACACCCTCACTGCTCCCACTGACACCCTCACTACTCCCCCTGACACCCTCACTTCCCCAGACACTCTCACTCCCCAACAATCTCATTCCCCCTAATACCCTCACGCGTCACCCTGACACCCTCACTCCACCTGACACTCTCACACCTCACTCTGACACCTTCACTCCCCCTAACACCCTCACTCACCCTGACACCCTCACTCCTCACCCCAACACCCTCACTTCCCCAGACACCCTCACTCCCCGACACCCTCACACCCCACCGACACCTTCACTCCCCTACACCCTCACTGCTCCCACTGACACCCTCACTCCTCACCCTGACACCCTCACTGCTCCCCCTGACACCCTCACTCCCCCTGACAATCTCACTCCCCCTAATACCCTAACTCCTCACCCTGACACCTTCACTCCCCCAATACCCTCACTCACCCTGACACCCTCACTCCTCACCCTGACACCCTCACTCCTCACTGTGAACACCCTCACTCCCCCCGACACCCTCCCCCCTCACCCTGACACCCTCACACCCCTGACACCCTCACTCCTCACTCTGGACATCCTCACTCCTCACCCTGACACCCTTACTCCTCCTGACACCCTTACTCCTCCTGACACCCTCCCTCCTCACCCTGACACCTTCACTACCCCGACACCCTCACTCCTCACCCTGACACCCTCACTCCCCCTGACACCCTGACCCTGGACACCCTCACTCCTCACCCTGACACCCTCACTCCTCACCCTGACACCCTCACTCCTCACCCTGACACCTTCAGTCCTCACCCTGACACCCTCACTCACCCTGGACACCCTCACTCCCTCCGACACCCTCCCTTACCCTGGACTCCCTCACTCTCTCCGACACCCTCCCTCACCCTCCCTCACCCTGGACTCCCTCACTCCCTCCGACACCCTCCCTCACCCTGGACTCCCTCACTCCCTCTGACACCCTCCCTCACCCTGGACTCCCTCACTCCCTCTGACACCCTCTCTCACCCTGGACACCCTCAAGTCACCTGCCTGGCTGCAGGCTGGAACACGCTTTCCCTAACTTCTCAAGGCTCAATCCTTCTCCTCATGCCAATCTCAGTTCAAACTGCACCTCCTCAGAGAGTTCGTCCCCAACCCCCCTTATAAAGCAGGATTCTTTTACCCATACCCCTTCCCACATTGCACTGTCTCACAGCACTCCTCTAAAAGTCTGTTTACTTCTTTAACAATCTATCTTCCTTACAAGAAGAGAGGTTCTGTAAAAGCCAAGACTATCTTTGTCTAGCTGACTGTTGCATACCAGGGCTTAGACCAAGGCCCTGACATGTAGTAGGTGCTTAATAAATATGTTTTGAGGCAAGGTCTTGCTCTGTTGCACAGGCTGGAGTGCAGTGGCACAATCATAATTCATTGCAGCCTTGAACTCCTGAGCTCCAGTGATCCTCCTGCCTCAGCCTCCTGAGTAGCTGGGACTACAGGCATGCACCACAAAGCCTGGCTAATTAAAAAAAAAAAAGAATTGTATAAATGGGGACTTGCTATGTTGCCTAGGCTGATCTTGAACCCCTGTCCTCAAGCAATCCTCCCACCTTGGCCTTCCAAAGTGCTGGGATTACAGGCATGAAGCCACCACACCCAGCCAATGTGCTGAAAAAAGAAAGAAAAACATGCTCATCCTTTGAGTCGGGTTCAAATTTTTTCTCCTCTTTAATCCCTAGTCGCTCCAGTTATAAGTGATTTTTAACTCTTCTCACACTTTAATGCATCTGGCAAGAAGATCCACGTGGTGTTAGAAACAAGACAGGACCTTAAGGATGGGGGGAATCAGCAGGTGTCAGCGTGCCCTGTGTGCTCAGGGCAGCTGTTTCCACTGGACATTCCCCCTTTGCCTCTCTGGGCAGTGACTCCCAGGCCAGTCGACCTGCTGTGTCGAGTAACCAGGATTTCTCAGTCTTGGCATGGTTGCCATTTTGGACCAGATTGTTATTTCTTGTGGGCGCTGCCCTGTGCAGCAAAGAATGCTGAACAGCACTTCCAGTCTCCACCCACAGGATGCCAGTAGCACCCTCTAAGTTGTGAGAACTCAAAATGTCTCCAGAGGATGCCAGATGTCCCCCGGGTGGGGGGGGCACCATCACCCCGCTTTGAGATCCATGGAGCCAGGTCTGTTTGCCACCATGGGGTAAAGCTCCACTCCCACCCCCCTTAGGAGGGCTAGGAGGCAGCGTCGTGGGGCCACAGAAGGCCTGGCTTTGCAATCAGAGGACAGGATGCACATTCCTTCAAGACACAGACTCAGATTGTTAGGCATCTAGTTCTCGGGGTTTCTGTTGTTGTTGCTGTTCCGTTTTGTCTATCTTCCCTCCTTTGTTTACTAGCAGCCGGGAATTTGCCACTTTTTCTAAACGAAGATTTATGGAACACTTACCACGCGGCCGACGCTGTGCAAGGCTAAGGTTCTAATACATCTCAGCTCACTTAACTCTCTCAACACTATAAATGCACACTGTTTTATCTTGACCCTTTATTGGGAAGGCGATAGAGAGGTAGGAGGGCAAACACCTTGTGTCCCAAGGGTGTTACTGGTGGAATAACATCGCCCCCCACACCCTAGTTTCTAATTTGCTGTAGGCTGCGACGCTGTGGGGCAAGGCTCAGAGTCCTGTTGAAATTAGGAATAAGTGTGCTGTGAGGGAAGGGCTGCCTTATTTTAGAACACAGATTTTCCGAATATCTATTTTGACAGGTTCGATCCTCTCCTCCCCTTCCTGCCTTCCTTCTGCCGATTTTCAATGTCTTGATGGTGTCCCACCTAAGTGGCCTTTACAGATGTGAGCTGTGAGGCACTGGGGATGCAGGCAGATGTCCTCCAGCCCAAGACTGCCTAATTTAATGGGATTTCTGCATTCTGGAACAAGCCTCCATTTTCCCCAAGCAGGATTACTCCAGAGAGCAAAACACAGCCCAATAGTATCACATTTCCTTTCTGCTTTAGCAAAAATAACCACTGTCTCATTCAAGGGAAAAGGCCGCCAAACAAATTTGTTACGGGAACCATTTGTAACAACTTCTACTTTGCACTGCCTTGGAGCAAGCACACTTTGTACAGAAGGGTTTGCAGTTACGTGGGCAGCAAGGTAACCACTGATCATTACAGGAAGCTTCAGAAACTGGGACCAGTGTAGGAGAATGGGATATCTGTCCAAACTAAGAATAAAAAGAATGACACTTGTATTTTGTATGTCTTTTTCACTTTGTCTTTCTCATAATTTATTTTTCTTGATATTTGCACCTTGCAGCCCTGTGATAGACTGGAAATCTCAAAAACACACGTTCAGCACCAAGATTTTGAGCAGTACCACCTCAGAATGAGATCCCTAGAGAAAACTGATGTTTTCCACTTGCCCAACACAAGCAGCTTTTGGAACACAATCTGTTTGACATGGAGATTTTCTAGATGGGCAAAGAGAAGGAAACAACCTAGGAACAGTATTTAGGAAGATGAAAGAACACAGCCTTTCTGCACAGGAAACCGCTGAGCAGAGAACCTGGCCTCTGCAGTGGCCTCCAAATAGAGTCCAATGGCTGGGGCCAGCCTGGCTGCTTAAAGGAGGCTCAAGGGATACAATAAAATGCAGATTCTCAGGTCCTAGTGCAGAGAGTCTCACCCAGTAAGTCTGGACTGCATATGGGAATCTGTATTTCTAGGCTCTTCTGCAAGGCATTCCTGGTCTTTCCAGGAACCATAGGCAGCTGGTTTGGGGAAAGAAGCAACGACTCCAAGTGTGACCTGTGAGCTGGCAGGGCCACCCTCAGCTCTGCTCCCAGCCACTGAATCAAATTCTGCATTTTAACAGAACCCCAGGTGATGCACCGACACAAAGCTGAAGCAGATTGGTCTAGGGGCAAAAAATTAGAGCTATGGAGATTCTCTCAAATGAAATAGATGATACCATTGACTGTTAGAGCTTCTAGAAGGACTCTCAGGTCACTTGTTCCAATTCCCTGATTTACAGATGAGGAAACAGGCTCAGACAGGTCAAATGACTTCTCTCCAATACCCAACATTTGGCAAGTAGCAGATCTGGGACTAGTACCCAAAGCACCTAGCTCTCCAATCACTGCACAAACCACACAATTCTGTCTACTTGCCAGTGGCTTTTCTCATTCGAAAAAAGCTTAGGAATTTCCCCAGGAGGCAGCACAATGTAATGGGAAGGGCTCTGGATGCCTCTCCAGGGCTTCTGGAATCCATGCCCACCTCCACCAAGAAGCCGCTTTCCTGCCAGCTACAGGTGCTCACCTGAAAAGTAAGCCAGACCATACTAACCCTGGCATTGCTGGTACCTGGAAAACTTTCTGATTCAATGCTTTCCACCTCCTACTACCCCTCGCCACCCCCATGGCGTGAAATCCTGAGGGGCTGCTTTAGAAGTTATTGTCTTTGGCTGCTGGCGGGGGTTTGCACAGCTGGCACACTGCACCAGTCTCCTGCCTGCTGCCAACGAGGTCACTTCCCAAGCACTGGCTTTGGAGAAGCTGGGACTCTGCAGTGGGAAAATGACGCTGCCCTTAGCAGGACAGGTGTAAATTCTCCCCCTGCCACTTTCAGCCTAGTGTGAAACGGATGGAGTATGCATTCCCACTTCCCTTTATGGTTCCCTGGAATGATGGAGCTGCCTCGGGCATCGCCACATTACTCTTTAGACAGTCTCTTTGTCTTCCTGCAATGGCAGCACTGAGGCTGTGTATTTCTAAGTGCAGGTATGTAATTGCCATATAATAAAAATCTGAAAACATCCCACCCGGGACCTGTGCTGGACAGCAAGCATTAGCACAAAACAAACCCACTCATTTCACTTCCCTTACGGGGTTAATGTCAACACTCCCAGAGTATTCTTTCTTCTTTTGAGAATTCTAAGAACAAAAAAGTGACCACTTTTTTATTGAGCAGCAATAGTCAAATATCAAAATAGTACAGCTAGGCCAAGAGAGGATGAAGGGGAGCCAGGCCAGGAAAGTCACCCAGAAGAGGTGACACTCTCTTCCTCAGGTTCCATCAGAAACATGTTTACACCCAGGGAAGTTATAGAAGGGATGCCAGGCTGCCCACCTGCCTCACAGGTATGCCCTGTTGTCCAGGTAGTATCTGTTACCTTAACATACAATGAGCCCCAGTGTCTCACCAAGGCCGGGCAAACAGGGTGACCTGGAGGAGGGATCCGTGACACACAGCAAGGGACCCAAGGACAGGCAGAGGCCCACAGTCAGTCATAGAAGCCTCAGGTCACCCGGAGAGGGGCCTCGCTCACCAGCAGGCAGGACCACCACCCCATTCCTGCTATACCCAGTGGGGGGGTGGGGCAAGAGTCAGTAGCCCACTAACCCCCCACCTCTGCTCCAGCATAGGCAGACCCTGAATTCAGGGACCAAAGGCTTGACCTACTCTAGTCTATGAATGAGATGTTACATAAATCCCAAGGCATGTTGTCAGATACCAGGGAGAAGGAGAAAAACACCACCTTTAAATTCCTCCTCCTCCACCCCTGGGAGCGATGCAGCTACGTACCACCACCACCAAAGAATAGCCACTTGGCCGGGCGTGGTGGCTCAGGCCTGTAATCCCAGAACTTTGGGAGGCGAGGTGGGCGGATCACGAGGTCAAGAGATCAAGACCATTCTGGCCAACATGGTGAAACCCCATCTCTTTTTTTTTTTTTTTTTTTTTTTTTGAGACGGAGTCTCGCTCTGTCGCCCAGGCTGGAGTGCAGTGGCTGGATCTCAGCTCACTGCAAGCTCCGCTTCCCGGGTTTACGCCATTCTCCTGCCTCAGCCTCCCGAGTAGCTGGGACTACAGGCGCCCGCCACCTCGCCCGGCTAGTTTTTTGTATTTTTAGTAGAGACGGGGTTTCACCATGTTAGCCAGGATGGTCTCGATCTCCTGACCTTGTGATCCGCCCATCTCGGCCTCCCAAAGTGCTGGGATTACAGGCTTGAGCCACCGCGCCCGGCCGGTGAAACCCCATCTCTACTAAAAGCACAAAAATTAGCAGGGTGTGGTGGTGTGCGCCTGTAGTCCCAGCTACTTAGGAGGCTGAGGCAGGAGAATCGCTTGAACCCAGGAGGTGGAGGTTGTAGTGAGCTGAGATCACGCCACTGCACTCCAGCCTGGCAGCAGAGCGAGACTCGGTCTCAACAACAACAACAAAAAAAAGCCGCTCATCACAACAGCTAGCTTTATCTTGGGATCATTCCAGGAGGAAAAGGGAAAAATGGGCAGCCAAGAGGAGGTGGAGCCAACTTACCTACAACAAGGAGATCACACAAGGAGATCAGGGATAAGTATGACGGGAAGTATGGGGGGAAGCGCCTATTTCATATTAAATATATCCTGATTGATAAGGGGGTTGCCTTACAACGTCGTTAAAACACAAAATACTCAAGCTTTCTACATCCAGCAACGTGTTTATTACTAATAGGTATTTAAATATCATTGATCTAATCTTGCACACATTGGATTTCTCTCATATTATACATTAATTTCAGCAATTCTAGAATTAGTGCAACATGACATGGGACATTTTAAACTCTTTTTTTCGAGATGTATCTTGTTCTGACACCCAGGCTGGTGTGCACTGACATGATCTCAGCTCACTGCAACCTCTGCCTCCCGGGTTCAAGCAATTCTCCTGCCTCAGCCTCCCAAGTAGATGGGACTACAGGCATAAGTCACCACACTCGGCTAATTTTCATATTTTTAGTAGAGACGGGGTTTCACCATGTTGACCAGGCTGGTCTCAAACTCCTGACCTCAGGTGATCCGCCCGCCTCAGCCTTCCAAAGTGCTGGGATTACAGGCATGAGCCACCGTGCCCGGCCTGATGTTTTAAATTTTTAAGCAACTACTCTCCAGCAGGAAAAATAATACAGAAGTACAGAAGGGAAGCAGACACCCTCCCCTCTTTCTTCTCCCACCCTAAGCCCCAGGGCACTTTCTTGCCACAGGCTTCATATTAATACAGCACGAAAGTCATCATTTGTTTATTTCCTGTGATAAAAATTACACTTGAATCCCAAGTTGAAATTATTAACAATTAAAAGGTGAGGCAGAATCAAAGAAAAAAAAAAATCCATAGAATGAAAAACTTAGAATGAACTTGTTGTGGATTAAATCATGTTCCCCAAAAGATATGCTGAACACGTAACTCCGGTACCTGTGAACTTGACCTTACTCAGAAAGTGGGTCTATGCAGATGTGATCAAGTAAAGATGAGGTCAGGTTAGAGGAGGGCAGGCCCTAATCTAATGACGGTCTCCTTATAAGAGAGGAATCTGGACACAGAAACTTACAAGGAGGGGAGAGATTGGAGTGATGCGGCCAAGGGCCTAAAAATGCCAGCAGCCATCAGACACTAAGAAGAGGGAAGGAAGGATCCTCCCCCAGAGCCGCCAGAGGGACAGTGTTTCTGCTGACACCTTGCTTTTTGAACTCTGGCCTGCAGAATTGTGAGAACAAGTTTCTATAGTTTTGAGACCAGGATATTAATGCAGAAATTAGAAGATTATCCACAGCTGAGGAAAGGGAAGCTGAGGGAGGTTACACACTTGCCCACGGTCACAGGTGTGACCCTACAGTGTTCAGGACCTGTAATCAGGCCAAGATGCTTCTTGTCAAACCACATCATCTCCAGAAGCATGAAAATGGTTCTTCTTAAATGTTACTATAACTAAAACACTGCACCTAAGGAGGAACCGCAGTGAAGTGCAAAGACTTTGAGCTAGGCAGACCCAGATTGACAGCTCCGCCCTGCTTTGCCTTCACTAGTGTGGCCCTGGACAAATTACTCTGCCTCTCCAAGCCTCGGTTACCCCGTCTGAAAATTAAGTCACATTATTGTGCACATTTTCCAGGATGTTGCAAGGATGAAACGAGGTGAGCCACGCAAAGGGCTTCACATGCCCTTTGAGTGCCCAACACTCCATCAGCAAGAAATTAAGGTCAGCTCTTGATCTTATAAACTATTTCTCGGACTCCTGTCCCTCCTTATTGTTTCAAGCTGATTTCTTGGCTCACCTTTCCCAGTCCTCTGTAATACAGTCTTTGATGAATTCTTTCTCTAAAGCCCAGGAGCTGCCACTTCTCACTCGAAGGAGCTAGTGGCAAACTGGCTTTGACTTTCTTATTCTTTCATCCTCAGTAATTGTTTTTTCTCATTGTTTTTAATAGTTTACCATTTCAGGTGGCACCATCAGAGTTCTTCTTGCTGGGATTACCTTCTTGTTTTCAGCCTCAACTACAGTCAGCTTCATTTGGGGAGCCTGGATGGCTTCTTCTGAAGAACACAAACTCTTATTGCCATATGCTCGATCCATATTTTCAATGCAAGTCTTCCAAATAATTGTGTACGACGAGGCTGATAATCAAGTGAGCGCACCATGATTAAAATAAGATTCGTCAAAATAATTAGGTGGCCCTTTACATTCAAGTGTTCAGGTATGAGAATAGTTTTGCTGTCTGCTTTACCCATCTTAGTGGAGATGACAGAAAATCTTTCAGAAAAAAAAATCCCAAAGGCTTTTTTTGAAGCTACTACAAGGTATATGGCTGCACACCTTTTCCTGTCTTCAGCTGGAGTTATTGTGTTCGCATGAAAGTCTCTTTTTTAATAATGGAAATTGCTGTAATTATAATCACTTTAGAATAGTGTTATTATTACTAATAAGACCAAATTGCATGGTTCAAGCAGATGCTGGTTCAAAGAACTGTTCGAAAGTTCTACAGTTCGGAAGAACCCACATAATGGGATCAGCCACAAACCTGGCAGTCATCTCCATGCCAACGTGGCCTTTCCTGCCAGCACCCGGGCCTTGCCTTGCAGCTCTCACGCGGGCTTCTGGGCACATGCCTGTGACTCCTCACAGAGTCACTGGGCAAACAATGGACCTCCAGTTACTGATTAAAGCCTTCTGGGAACAAGCACACTTCCAACAGTTGACTTTCCCATAGAAGAGGGGAAGCTGGAGGGCTCTGGTTCCTGTTGAACCTCTCCTCTCAAGGCCTCTCCCATGCACACCTGGATCCAGCCCTTCATTCTGTTGCTCATTCAGCAGTACTGAAGGAAGGAGGAGATGGGGGAACAGCAGGCAGTTCCAGAGGGTCCAGTTGCAGTCACACATTAAGTTCCTAACATCTTGGGGTGTAAGTTCAGGGCTTTCTGGCTGGAAAGGGTAGTTTGAGGCCAAAACCAAAGAGATCAGGAGGCATGAAGGGAAGGAAGTCATTATCTGCCTGGTGGTTCAGAACTTGGCTTCTGAAGTTCAGTTCCCTGGCTTCCATTTTTGGCCCTCCCTCTTTCTTGTCCTGTTGCCCTGGAAAGTTGTTCAGTCTCTCCAAGCTTCAGTTTTCCCATCCCCAAATGCATATAAGAACCCCAAGGGGTGGTGGGTGGTGGGTGGGGATTCTGGGGAAAGCACACCTACAGCGCATAGCGCAGGGCTTGTCCCGTACCGAGCTTTCAGACATTGTCTATGACTATTACTTAATTCTTGAAAAATTCTTGGTTATTTATTGCTTGAATTTACAATTCCATTTTTTCTCTCCACCTAAGCAATTTTTATTTTAGGCTTCAGAGAATCAGCAGAGAATAAATGCATGACTCCTGGCCATTAATAGAGCAGGAAAGCTCACTCCAGGTTCAGAAGTCACCTCACTGCTGTCCCCTCTAGCTGGCTGCTGACACCCTGCTGGTGGTCAGAGACATTTCAGGGCAACACAGGCTGGCACTGAATCCTAATGCAGTAGTCAGTAAAGCCTGAGTTTACCGTAGGCATTTGGAAAGATTTTGCCATAAAGCAGCTTATCGCTAAATCAAGCCAGGAGGGAGGTACAGGATATTTCATTCCCCATCACTTGTAAAAATTAAATCTGTCTCTGTAGAAGCAGCCCTCCCTGGAAACATGCTAATGGTTGAGAAGTAATCTTGAACCAACTACTGCCTGGGCTATAGTGAAGACAAGAGCCTAGGTACTCAATACATTTCTGTTAATTAAATTAATTAAACCTCATCATTTTAAAGTAAAGGTCATTGAATTAATTAACAGGCAAGCTATTATTTATAAAAAGCTTTTTTATTTTTTTGAGTGCCAAAGTTAAGTATTTTTTAGTCGTTCTTCAGGCTTCTTCCTTTCCCCTTTCCTCCGGAGGGAGGGTTTCAGGCCTTCTTTTATTATAGCCCTCAGACCACCCAAATTTACTTTTAGTAGAGAGAATTCCCTTGCATCAAAGCACACATCTCAAATGGGGAGTCTTTCAAGGCCTGTTCCAAAAGATTCTCTGTAGGTCACAGAAGAGGTTCTTCCTCAATAGCTTGTGATATTTACAAGGTTCTCAGCACCAGGCACGTGTTCCCACGTGTTGGCTGCACCAAGACCACATCTTAAGGGCCAAGTTAAGCTTCCTCAGCTGATGAGGATTCCCTTTCCCTCGCTCTAACCATCCACTCCTGGAGATGGCAAAGATCACTCACGTGGCTTCCCATGACTTAGATGAAAGGCAACTCGAATCAAAGTTTGAATACGCTTTTGAAGGTTTTTTTTTTCCCCCTAAACTAATTAAACAACTACAGAAGTTATTCGGCAGTTTCCTTTTTTAAAAGAATTAGCATGGCATGTCTTTCCTCTTAAAGTCTTGAATAATTTAATGAGAATTATACAAAAGTCATGAGTATGTTCTATTTATGGCGGAATCATAGCTGAATTAAAACCCAAATGACAATGTTAAAAATAAAAATAAAGTATCCTCAAATAGTGCATTCAATTGAGCAAAGGACTTCAAATCCCACTTGGATTAGATAGTTTGAAAGTAGGAGGGGAGCAGAGCAATTGGGACTTTTTTTTTCTTTTTCTTTTTTTGATTACTGTGCTTGGGAACATTTGTTTCTTGCTACAAAAAGTGTTAGTAAATGAACATCAGAGTAAGAGAAAAAGAAAGCTGTTGTAATCGGGATACCACTTGGTCCCCGGACCTCACTCAGCCCATATTTTTTTCCGGTAGCTGGACTACATTTCACACTCTCCGCACACCCGCGTGCGCGTGCATCGCTCCGTGCAGAGGGGCAGGGCCGCCGGATAAGCGAGGACACAGCTGACAAACCAACTCGGAGAAAGGAAAGCGGGCGCAGGGGAGACGCTGCTCCTTCCTCAGAGCAGCAAGCAAGCCACTTCTGAACCGGCTTGCTTTTAGCTGAGCTCATGCATAAATCCTTTTTAAAGGGTACTGCGCCTTTGGAAGCCAGCCACGAGCCTCTTTAGCAATGAGACAGCATGGTGGGGGGCGGGGGACGGGAGAGTATGAACACGAGGTGATTTTCCCCATAATAGCCCGTCGCCCAAGGCCCACCGTTCCGTCTCCCGCTGGAAGTAGGTGTCGCCCGCAAGAAGGAAATCACGTTATTGGAGGCGGCAAGTTCCAGGTCTCCTCTCCCGCCCAGCCCCGCGGAGGGGGAGCTCACAAGTTCTGAAACACTCGCGCACACCCCTCCGTGCGCCCCGGGCGGGGGCCGCCGTCCTCCACGACTCAAGAGCGAGCGCCCCCGCTCCCCGGCCCACCCGAACCCCTCTGCGTTCCCCGCTCTTCTGTGCGGGGACAGCTGCTGCTTTGGGGGCGACGCTAAGCCGCGTGGAGGCGTCTCTGGACGGCCCCCTCCCCCCAACGAGCCCGAAAAGCCCGCGGCAGCAGCCGGGGGACCCTACCTTCTGCGGGGGGGTCCCAATCAGCATCTCCAGGTAGTAGCCGCGGCCAGAGTCCCCCTGCAGGTTGTCCACCATGGCCAAGAAGTTGGCGGCGCCCGCGGCGGACTCCAGGGCAGGCTCCAGGGCGAGCGCCAGGCCGTCGGCGCGGCGCTCGGCGGGGGTCCCGGGTCCCGGGGTGGGCGCAACTACGCGGTTCGTGGCCGCGGCCACCCGGAGGGGCAGCGTGAAGGGCGCGGGGGCCAGCTCCGGGGCGGCGCGCAGGAGCCACTGGGCCAGCAGAGGCAGCAGCAGCGCCCGGGCCAGCGCGCCCATGCCCACAGCGGGGCCCGGGGGGCGCGCCCAGCCCAGCCCGTCCCGTCCCGTCCGGCAGCCGCGGCTCAGCGACTCGGCGGACGCGCGGGGCTGTGGGCAGGGATGGGCGCGCACCGGGACCGGCGGCAGCGGGAAGGACGGGAGGAGGGCACAGGGGAGGAGGCTCGCGGGAGGGGAGAAGGCGGAGGCCGGGGAGGCGGGCGCGGAGGCGCGGAGCCGCCCCAGCCCGCGCCTCCAAGTTGAGCAAGTTCTTCTCCGCTGCCCCCTCTGGCGGCCGCGGCTGCCCCGCAGCGGCCCAGCCCCTCCCCCGCGGACAAGGTCACAGCGGGGCTCGGGGGCCGCCGGGGTCCACCTGCGCCTGCCCTGCCCACCCTCGCCGGGCTCCGGCCGCGCCTCTTCCCCGGGAAACTCGAGTCCCGAATTTCCTCGGAAAGCGCCCCAGCGGCCGCGGCCAACGGATGTGACGAGGCTCATCTGATACCAGGGGGGAAAGTTTCGAGAACCCTTAAAGGGGCAGCGAGGGCCTGAACTAGCGCCCCGGCCCGGCGCGCGTGAGGGTCCGCGGGGGTCTATTCGCCCTGCAGCTGCGGGGGGTGCTGGGGGTGACTCGGGGGTCAGCAAGGAGAGCTGTGGATCTGGAAGGAGCCTGGAGCCTCGCGCGCCTTTCCGAGCCTGCGCCTCCCCTCGCCAAGCGCCTCCGCCTCATTTCAGTCGCCTGGTCTGGCTGCTTTCGAGGCGTTTCCCGTGCGCTGCCCCTGAACCCCCGCCCCGAGTCCTGCCAGTTCCCCGGCCTCATCCCCCGGCGGCCCCCAAGTGGTTTTAAAGAGGTCTGAGTGGAGGCTGGGAGGGTGGAGGGTGGAAGGAGGCAGAGGAGGATGCGAGAGCTTTGGGTAATTTTCCCTAAAAAATCGGGGGAGGTGGGGGGCGTGGCTGCTGCTGGCGGCTGGCCCCAGCCTCATTGCCCCTCCACTTACTCCCTCCGTTGCCCGCAGCTGGCTGCGAACCTGGGCTTCCTCCCAGCCACCTCCCCCCAACCCCCGCCCCCTCCGCCCCCTCCGCCGCGCCCCTCCGCCCCCTCCGCCGCGCCCCTGTCCCTAACGCAGGTCAGATGCTGCTGGAACTCGCTCTCTCCCCTGGCACCGGGCCCTCAGGCCATCTAGTAAGTTGCTGTCAGGATCCCAAATCAGGGCCACGAGTCCACCCTGCTGTGATTCCTGCACTTCTCCCCCACCTCCCCTCCTATCCCCAGCCAGCTCTTCGCGAACTGTCTGATTAATACTTGTTTAGCCATAGACACCAAGACGCAGAAATGCGTTCAGTAACGCAAAAAACGAGGGTTATTTTATTTTAGATACTAAAGGCAGGGGGGACAATTTTAAAAGTTAAAGTCCATCGATTTCTACAGAAACAAGGAATAGAAAATCCTCCTCCAGCTGAATTATGTTGGCTGTTTTAAAAAACAAACAAGCCCATCTTCAAACAGTGGGGAGTTAGAAGCCAAGCTTCCCCGAATCACTGCAATTTTCATCTACTTCTACTTAAGATTTGATTTTTATTCCTGTGTTCCCAATTTTAGAATCACGTCTAGCTCTGCAAGGGACCCTTATGTCAGAGATCTTCAACTGTATTGATTTTCAGATGACTTTAATCATAAATCACACTTCCCCAAACTGTATCTCAACTTTAACAAATCCCCAGCTCCAGGAAGAAAAGCATAACTGGATCCCGTGATGTAACTTAAATTGATATTCTCCATAAATCTGCATAGTTATTCCAGAGCCATTCTATTCATATATTCACGTTTCAGATTCAAGGTTGCAGAGGGAGTGTGATTTAAAAAAAAAAAGAAAAATTATTTATACTCCTTGGTGTCCAGTCTTGAGGGGTTCAAAAAGACATTCAGACAGCTCTGGGAAGAATATAATCTTTCTGAAAAGCACATAAAATGTATTAGGGCCATTGATAAAGAGGCCATGTGACATATAAGTTTAATACTAGAGACATTTGCTCTCGCTAATGATTAAAAGCCACAAGGGAAATTTTTTAAAAATCAAGTCTAATTAAGGTTTGTACTTGAAACTCCTGACTCAGTCTAGGGTGAGTATTCCTGAGCTTTTCATTTTAAGAGGGATGGTTGAGGTTTGTGGGGGAAAAGGATGCATGAAGATCCAGGGACAGAGGAGCACACGGGCTTCAATGGATGGCAGAGCTGTCTTGTCAGAGAATAATGCAAGCTGAAGGGACAGCATTGGGTGACTGTCTCCTTGGTTGTCTCTGTTTTCATGAATGGTCTTAGAGCACTTGATCCGTATGCAAGCCTATGGTGCTGGGTAGATTTGGGAGACAATAATTTTACTTTGCAGGTGTTGGAACTGAAATGATAAATGGCAGCCCTCTCACTGAATAGCATTGATTTTTAAACCATATCAACCTGTATCCACCTTAAAGCACTACCCCAAGAATCCCCTTCCCATTGTGTTGGTTGGTGACCCATGCAGGGCAGAGAAAGGAGAAGGTGAGACCCACCCTCCTGACCTCACCCCCAACATCAGTGGACATGGGATACTGCCCTGCTCTTCCTCACTCCACCAGAGCCTCCACCTCCTTCCCTTCTCCTTACAGCCTCTCAGCACCTTCGCTTTCAGCCACGGCCTTCCTGGGTCCACGCAGGAAAACAAAAGCCCTGCAATGAGATGGGCCCCCTCTCCTTGGAAAGAACAAACATCACCATTAAACATGACTCTGGACAGTGGAGGGTGAGGAAGGATCTCACCTTCCAACCCAAATGACTAATAGAGGATTCCTGGTAGGAAGGTGTGGCGGTCAGCCAGAAAGAGTCACTGTCCCATGTTCCACTGATGTTTGTTGTCTCTCACTGCCAACTCTGAGTTCCTTTTACACCTGCAATTGTGACCAAGCCTGTTAGATGAATCATAAGGCGTTTGTTTTCCTTGATCGTGGTCCTTGGCTTCCTCCAGGCATGCCTGTTTGCACATAGTCCTTTTAATAGAAGGGAGTCCCTTGTCGTTGATTAACTTTATATCCTGGTCCCAAGGCTCCCCACTGATTAATGAACTTGTTTTTCTTTTAAAGAACAATGATTCTTAGGTTAAGCAGATCTCTTTGATGGCATCCAGAAGTTTGATCGGGCTGGGCCGAGGGACGCAAACAGCTTTGCTCATCGGGGATCTCACCTCCCATGTACTTACCTTACCCATAGAGGCCCCAGCTGTGGTCCTGAATTGATTCAGAAATTTCAGTATTCTGAATTCTGTATTTCTGAGGCCCTTTTAAAAAAAATGATTCTTTGATATATCTACTGAAAAGTTCTGGAAACAGTGAGTATCCTTAGTATCAAATTAGGGTTACTAAATATCACTTCCCTCCCGAGAGAAGCAGGGCTTTTTGGAGAAGGCTGATTTTATAAACTGAGTAATATAACCCTAGAATATCTCATCACACCAGAAAGCAAGGATGTCATCAAAGACTTCTGAGGTCCTGTCATAAGCTGGGGCAAAACAGACAATTTAAACATCATTAAAGGCAGTAACTGCAATGCCTCAAAACACTTCAATTATGTTGAAATCTATTTGCTCATAATGTTCTTTTTAAAAGTACGTTGATTATCTTTGAAGAATGCTAAGAAGCCCAACTCATTATTTTTAAAAGCTGGCAAAGAAAGGAAAGGGATCAAGCATTTATTATCTTGACTTTCCTGTACAAACTATACCCCAGTATAAGCAAATAGTAGATGAAGGCAAGTTTCTCTTTGTAAAAGTATTGCAGCAAATAAATGAAGGGACAATGGAATTAGAATGTTGCCATTTTGCTTCCCTTAAAGAGTTAATGGTTCTGAACACCGAATGTACTTGGCTGATAATAGTAGAGAGAGAGGGAGAGAGAAACACCCTAACATTCTAAACCTTCTGATGGAAATCCACAATGATACCAACATGTTATCACCAAACAAAACAAAACAAAACAAAAACCTGAATCTGAACAAGCCTGTACATCACAGGTTAGCAATCTGCCTTCTTGGGGCCAAATCTGGCCAACTGCCCATTTTTATAAATAAAGTTTTATTGAAACACAGCCATACCCATTCATTTCAGTCATAGCAACAAAGACAGAATGGCCCACAATTCCTAAAATACTTGCTATTTAACCCTTTTCAGTGAAAGTCTGCCAACGCCTGCTATACAACAAAAGAATCCCAGTACCCCTATTAGTCTATTGCAATAGATGGACCTTATTCAGTCCTGATTTGAACAAAATGACGAAGTTGTTTATGAGACAACTAGAGAAATTTGAACATTGGTTGGATGATATTATGGAATTATTGTTAATATTTTAGGTGTGATAGTGGTATTGCATGTGTGAGAGCGTATCTAGTGGAGACACATGCTGCCATATTTATGGATGAAATGAGACTTGTTTCAAAATAATGTGGGTTGGCAAGGATTTCAGGCAGTATTCACAGCTATTTAATACAAATAATGATTCTATTAGCAGGCATTATTCTTCTCATTTTACAGATGAGGAACTGAGGCACAGAATTGATAGTTGATTGGTGAGAGGTGGGAATGGTATTCAGAGCCCTGGGTCTGATTTCAGAGCCTGTACTCTTCATCATGGAGCCAGGGCCACCCCTTTGATGTGAACTTTCTGGAGCTCATGGTCTGCCCCAGCTGGAGAGGGCTCCAGAATGCCACATGCACAGGCAGGACACATAAAGCGCAATAGGCCAGTAGAACCCTACAGGCTTCATCCATAACCAGGCACTTAACAGACATATGCTGAACCCTCCCTGTGCCAAGCTCCATGCTAGAGGCGGGCTCACATGGGCGAATAACACCCAGAAAGCCCCTTCCATCAGAAATTACAATTTGGCAGGAGACAGACTGACTGTAAATACGTTTCCTTTTTGGGAACACCACTCTAGCTTCTAGGTGGAGGAGAGTTGGGGGTGGTGAGGCTGGAGACAGGGAGACCGATTGGGAAGCTGCTGCAAGGATCCGTGAGGACAGTGGCGATGGGCGTGGGAGGGGGAGTTTAGCATTTAGTGCTTAGGAGATGAAGCCCTTGCAGCACAGGGAAGAAGCATCATAGGACTCTCATGTGATGGGAGCACTCAACACACAGCCATCTGCATCATAATCTCTTCTGTTTGCATGGTGCTGGTGCTGTTCAATTTTCAGAGCAATATCACAAATCCTGCCTCATTTTGCTCCTCAAGCAGTGGGAGGCAGGGATGGTAGGGATGAAAATTTTCCTTATAAAAGGAAATTGACGGACAGGAACATTGAGCTCCCACCATATCCTGGGACTCTTATTCTCCAGCACTCCCAGGTAGACATCATGCACCTGCATCACAGGAGGACGCAGAGACACAGAGTTGGTGACTTGTCTAAAATCACAGTGAGGAAATGATGAACCCAGTCAGCTTCAGAAGCCTAATTTTTTTTCCCTAACCCATGTTGCCTTCTTCAAATGACTGCTTAGATACATTTGGGAACAGAGGGAAGTAGGGATTCCCCTCGGACTTACTTTAAAGAACCTTTCCTCATGTATTTAAAATAGAGTCGCATTTACAGAAAGCTGTGCATGCTTTCAGGAGCATATCAGTTGGGTAAATAAGGCCCATTACTATGATATTACATCAGCAAGGTTCTACCTAGAGAGGTGGGTGGCTAAAATCATAGAGGTTTCCAAATGTCTGTTTACTGTCAGCCCTGCTGTTTTCATGAGCGTGGAGAGTTACCCCATGGAAGGCTCAAAAGCTCTGAGCCCCAAGAGCTGGTGTCAACTTCTGATTCTGCTTAGACCATTGGCATGTTCCAGGCAATTTTCTGCCCCCTGAGCTCTGGTTTCCTTATTTCCATGTCTACTGGCCATCTCCCGGGGCATATTCTCATAGATTCAACATGAATGGCCCCTCCTGAAGTTGTGTGTCTGTAGGGCTTAGTTGACTCACTGTAGTAGGCTTCCTGTGAGGATGAAATCATATTCTACAGTCTCTCAATTCTGTTTGTTCCTAGTTTAACCACTCCAAAGCCAGGACGCAGATGCCACTGTAGCGTCTTATGTTCTCCATGCCACAGCCGTGGCATGGGAGGGTCGACATATTGTTGTAATTCCTGGTGCCATGATGGGAAACCATCTCTCCTGACATTTTAGTTACCAAATGACTACGGCTCATTTGAGAAGGTGTCTAACACCTTCCTGGTGATGGCAAGAGAGCCCCGGCATAAACGTTTGCGGGAAGGTGTCGGAGCTGGGGGGTGTTCTGGAGACCACAGGAAACTGCTTGTAGTGAGGAGGACAGTGTCCCCCAAGGATGCCTTTGCCCTAATCCCCAGAACCAAGAAATAAGTTACCTTACATGGCAAAAATAACTTTGAAGATGTGATTCAAGGAAGGGCTTTGAGATGGGGAGGTTCGTTTGGTTAATCCAGATGCTAGCCCAAGCTAATCAAGTGCATCCTTAAAAATAAGAGAACCTTTCCAGCTGTGCCCAGAGGGTGCGATGACTGTGGAAGAATGGTGGGTCAGAGAGACGCAACACTGCTGGCTTTGTAGCAGCGGCAGGGGCCATGAGCCAGGGAACACAGGCCGCTTGAGAAACTGGCAACAGCAAGGAAGCAGACTCCAGAAAGCAAAGCAATCTTGTGACCCCTTGACAGCCCAGTGAAGCCTGTAGCAGACCTCTGACCTGGAGAAGTAGAAGACAAGGTTTGCTTTGTTTTAAGCCACGAAGGTTGTGATAATTTGTGACTGCAGTGTATAGGAAACTCATATACTACTCTTACAAAATTCTCCACCACCTGACAGCAAAGAAGATGATATTGCATGGAAAAACATGGATATTGATGATTCCAAGTCTGAACGTGATTCAGAAGAGTTAACCTGAGTGTGGAAAATGTTAGGAATGATTTAACAATTGATTTCACCTATATTTAATGTTTATATAAGAATGTCTAAATAGGGCCCAGCCTTCTTCATACATACAAGACAAAAATCCTAAATAATAATAAAGTATCACGGTTTAATGGTAACGTGCATTTAGTAGTACAAGAAAGGATGGTTCTTTTGGTCGAGGCATGTATCTTAGTATCATTAGAATTGGTGAAACTGGGCAACACTTGGTACATAGCAGTCACGCAGCAAACACTGGTTTTCCTTTCCTGACAGTGTCATCTAGGGTTTTAAGCCTGTGACCCCCGTGGCTATGTGTATCTGTGACTTTTGGGGTGCCTATGTCGACTGCCTGCCTTCCTTCTTATGTCTTGGGTTTGGTTTGAATGCCCTCTGTTTCCCACTCTGTAACTGGACTATTCCACCTTTCCCAGCATACCAAGGACACTTTCCATTTCTTTTCTTTTTTTTTTTTTTTTTTTTTTTTTTTTTTGAGACGGAGTCTCGCTCTGTCACCCAGGCTGGAGTGCAGTGGCGTGTTCTCGGCTCACTGCAACCTCTGCTTCCAGGTTCACGCCATTCTCCTGCCTCAGCCTCCTGAGTAGCTGGGACTACAGACACCCGCCACCGCGCCAGGCTAGTTTTTTTGTATTTTTAGTAGAGACGGTGTTTCACCGTGTTAGCTAGGATGGTCTCGATCTCCTGACCTCGTGATCCGCCGTCCTCGGCCTCCCAGAGTGCTGGGATCACAGGTGTGAGCCACTGCACCTGGCCCCTTTTCTTTCTTTTATGTTTATTGAGACATGGTTTACATAAGCAAATTTCACCTTTTTAGGTGTATAGTTCTTTAAGTGTTTATATATATAATACATGATATATATTTCTATATATAATATGTATTTCTATATATATAATATATAATATATATTTCTATATCTATTAAAGTATCCCCCCGTACTTTTGGAGTACCAGTGGTTTTGGGTAACATGGATGAATTGTGCAGTGGTGAAGCCTAGGTGAGAGAATGGAATTGTCTTTAGAACATGCAGCATCCTTCTGGAGTTCGCAGTGGCTTTCAGATCATCGTGATTAATTGGTAGTAATGCCAATGCAAGCAGGAACGAGGAATCCTGGAGTGGCAAAACCTGAAGTGGGCTGCTGGCCACAGCAGACTGACTCCTTTGGCAACACAAGTGTTTCATGAATGTGTTGTGTTTATTTGGTCATTTTCTAAAAGTCTTCATCTCTCCCCTTCTGTGGTAAAAATCTGGAGGAAGACCAATTGAAGCTCAAGCCCGCAGAAGTGTGTGTTTTCACAGGGACCATTTGGAGATTGGCCTTTGTGCAGATTTATGAGTTGATCAGAGGAAAAAAGTAAAACAGTGAAGGAGGGAGGGAAGGGGGAAAGTAAGGAAGAAAGGGCAAGAGAAAGTGCAAGTCAGACTGCAGGGCGCAGCTGGGCATCTGTATGTTCACACGCTCCCCGGGAGATGCTTATGCTCAGCAGAGTTTCGGAACCCCTGGCTGGTCCTGTTTAAATTAGATCAATTTAATTAGACCAAGTGCTTCGGGGCATCTGGCCTGGCAGTGCCCTTAGCAGATAGCAGGAACCCCAAGAGAAGAGGGCAGTGCTGCAGTTACGATGCTGATGCTGTGATGTAAAAGGTGGGGGAAGGGGGCCCCAGGCGGCCATGAAATGCTGTCATGCTGGGTCTTGCACGTGCTTCTCTGGACTTTCCAGTGCCCTCTCAGAGAAAGCCCTAAGATCTCACCAGTGCAGAGGCCAGAAGTGGAGTTGGGGGTCAGGAAAGGTGGACCTGGGGCAGTTGTGGGAGAATTAATTAGAGAACCTCAATAATTCCGCCAGAGTGTCCCCCACAGAAGGTGACTATCCAGCCTTGGCCTGCAGATTGACCTTCCACAGCCACTTAGCTGGCTCACAGTGGCAGCTGCCACCCGGCACATTGGAGCTCAGCCTTTATCTCGCCTGCCTCCGTCCTACCTCTGCACCACACCCAAAGGGGAGTATGCCCGCTGCCCTTGCCCACAATTCCATTCCCTTCGCTGTCTCCCAAAGACTCCCACTAAACTACGGACAGAGAGAGCCCACACTAGCTGCCCAAATTCATCCACCTTAGCTGGCACATATCAATATGTGTAGATGGTAAAAAGACCCCAGCACATGGGATCCGCAGCTGAGGGAGGGCCACTGAGCTGAGAGGGCCCTGGAGAATCTAACAAATCATTCTACTGTTTCCCCCTCTCAGGGAAATTTTAGAAGCTATTCTATCAAGGAAATAAGAGATTTTACTTAAAAAAAAAAAAAAAAGAGCAATAGGAGCTAAAAAAAATAATCACTGGAGATAAAAGTATAAATTTTGAGAATAAAAGAAAAACTGAGTGGAAGCAGTAAACGGCAGAAGGGACTAAGCTAAAATCTGATGTTAAGTATTGGCTCAGTGTAATTTAAGGCATTGTCGCAGCCTCTGAACAAAAAAGCAAAGCGATGGAAATGATGAAAGGAACCAAAAGAGATCCAGGAGACTTTTCCTTCCATGGCACAGGAGTCCAAGAAAAGAGAACAGAAATGGTGCAGGTAAAACAAAGATCAAAGGAACAAGAAGTTTTCCTTGAACTGAAGACATCAGATCAACAATGCTTGCCAAATGCTTGGGGAGTTATTTTAAAAGACACTTAAGAATTCAAAAGATAAAGAGAAATTGTTTAAATGTGTGTTCGGCTGCATGAGACTCTCTAGAAGAGTAAATGGTAGCAAACAGTAGAGCAACAGATCCCAGGGAAAGTGACACACTCCAGAATTCTGTATCCAGCCCAACTATCTGTCTTGTGGGAGGAAGCAGAAACAGTATGGTTTACCTTTCATGTGCGATTACTGTGTTTTTACTCACAAAATACATCAATCCAATGGACAAAATGAATCAGAAGGAGGAATTTAAGAAAAAGAAGGTGAACTATCTGAGAAACAATCATATAAGTGAAACAAATGAATCTGAACAATTGTGGATAACGTGACCAGAAAACAAGTACAGTCAGGCATTGCTTAATAATGGAATACATTCTGAGAAATATGTCATCAGGAGATTTCATCATTGTGTGAACAACATGGAATATACTCACACACACCTAGATGGCATAGCCTACCACACACCTAGGCCATATGGTATGGACTGTTGCTCCTACGCTATAAATCTGTACAACATGTGATTGTACTGAATACTGTAGACAATTGCAAAATAATGGTAAATACTTTTGTATCTAAACATATCTAAACATAGAAAAGATACAGTAAAAATACAATATAGAACATAAAAAATGGGACACCTGTTTACTATGGATGGAGCTTGCAGGACCGGACATTGCTCCGGGTGAGTGAGTAAGTGGTGTATGAATGTGAAGGCCTAGGACTTTACCATCCACTACTGTAGACATTATAAGCACTACACACTTAGGTTACACTAAATATATTTAAAAATTTTCTTCAATAATAAATTAATTTTAGTTGACTATAACTTATACTTTATACACTTTATTATTAACTTTGACTTTTATAATCATAACTTAAAATACAAACATTATACAGCTGTACAGAAATATTTTCTTTACATCCTAATTCTATAAACTTTTTTCCATTTTTAAAATTTTTTATTTTGTTTATTTACTTTGTAAATGGTTTCGTTAAAGACTAAGACACATACACACATTAGCCTAAGCCTACATGGGTCAGGATTCTCAGTGTCACTGTCTTCCACCTACACATCTTGTCCCACTGGAAGGTCTTCAGGGCAATAACGTCTCCTGTGATAACAACGCCTGCTTCCGGATACCTCCTGGAGGACCTGCACGAGGCTGTTTACATTTAACTTTTTTTATAATTGGAAGGAGTACACTCACTCTAAAATAATGATTAGAAGTATAGCAAATCCATAAAACAGCAAAATGGTTGTTTATTATTATTACCAAGTATTACGTGCTATATATAATTGTATGTGCTATACTTTTATTTAATTTTATTTTTTTCTTCTTTAAGATGGAGTTTCACTTTGTCGCCCAGGCTATAGTGCAGTGGCATGATCTCGGCTCACTGCAAACTCCGCCTCCCAGGTTCAAGCAATTCTCCTGCCTCAGCCTCCTGAGTAGCTGGAATTACAGTTGCCCGCTACCATGCCCAGCCTAGATAGATAGATAGATAGATAGGTAGATAATTTTTTTTTTTAGTAGGGACAGGGTTTCACCGTGTTTTCCAGGCTGGTCTCAAACTCCTGACCTCAGGTGATCTGCCTACCTAGAGTGCTCCCAGATTGCTGAGATTACAGGCATGAGCCACTGTGCCCGGCCCTGTGTGTGCTATACCTTTATATGACTGGCATCACCACAGACACATGAGTAACACATTGAGCTATGACATTATGATGGCTATAATATCACTAGGTGATATAATTTTTTAGCATCAGTATAAACTTATGGAACCACAGTGGTATATGCAGGGGGATTGTGTTAACCAAAACGCCATTATGCAGCACATGACTGCAACACAAAATTGAATCTAAGTTATTGTTGGTAATATGATGAAAAAGCTTGATGCAATTATTAAGAAAGGAATCTTGAAATAAGATGTGATCTAAAATGACAAAACCACAAAACAACTGAGAATGAATACTTCAGATTATTTCAACTAACCTTTTTTTTTTTCTTTTTTCTTTGGAGATGGAGTCTCGGTCTGTTGCTCAGGCTGGAGTGCAGTGGCACAATCTTGGCTTACTGCAACCTCCGCTTCTCAGGTTCAAGCCATTCTCCTGCCTCAGCCTCCTGAGTAGCTGGAATTACAAGTGCACGCTGCCAAGCCTGGCTAATTTTTTGTATTTTAGTAGAGACGGGGTTTCACCATGTTTCCCAGGCTGGTCTCGAACTCCGGAGCTCAGGCAGTACACCTACCTTGACCTCCCAAAGTGCTGGGATTACAGGTGAGAGCCACCATGCCCGGCTGTCAACTAACTCTTTGAGTTGGAGAAGTAGGGTAAGAATGAGAGGGGGAAAGGGGAAGGAAAAGAGAAAAAGAATCTGTCCTGGGTGTGGGTGGGGCTGGTGTGTGATGAAGTAGAGGTGGGGGGTGGGGAGTGGGAGAGGGCTTAACAGGGAGGGGGAAGGGAGGTCACCCCAAGGATTGCATTGTCACTCAGGATTCGCCAGCTGTGTGCTCCCCAGCACGCCATATCCACTCTTCACACCTTGGCTTCTTCCTCTCTTAAATGGGAGATAGAGCCCAGTTCATCAGATACTTGTGAAATTAAGTGGGAATACATGTCAGTCAGCTTATATAAAGCTGGCACGTTTTAAGCCCTAGTCACTAGGTATTATTTTAATTAATACTAATTACTATTCCTGATGGTGATGTAATATAGGTTCAGACATATTTTTAAACTCTTTTTACATAAACTTAAACCGGAGGAGGCTGGGGTGGTGTCCCTCTGTGCTGAGCCACACAAATGGAACCTGTCTTCCCAGGGCTGGGTTGGGTTGGGTTGGGTTTGGAGGGTGGAATTTGTTTGCTTTTTCTTCTGGAAGGTTAGGGCTCCTCCTCTTCCCTCCCTTTCAGGTGGGTGGAGGCTGATTCCAGGGTAGAGAAGAAAGCACTTGACAAACCTTTATTATTCTCCCCAGAGCAGAGAAGAGGATGTAGGCCTGTGTACACAATGCGATTGCAGCCATTCGTTTTTGAACTGCAGACATGGGATTGGAACCACACAACGACACTGTTCCTATTAGTTCCCTTGAGTCATCCATATCCTGCAAAGAGCCTCAATCCCTTGCATGATGATGAGAAAAGGTCGAAAGGTCTCCTTCTACAGATCTGGGAGCCAGTTGCTTTCCTGTGGGTAACATTCTCTTTGGAGTCACTTGGGAGAGTCGGGGTGGGCACGCCAGGGTTTTATCAGGGTGGGGAATTGGGAGCTGGGACGCCCACCATTCAGCCTTTGGAGCTTTCTGACAAGGGAAGGAACCTTGGTAGAAACTTCCCTCCTGCGGAAGTTTGTTTAAAGCCAGGTAATCACTGTTATCCTCATTACTGTTTACCAGCCACAAACCACTTAATCTCAAAATTCTTAAGGACTGTGGGTGTTATCCCCAACCTACAAGTGAGACCATCGACACCCAGGGAAGTGAAGGAATTTGCCCCTGCTGGGTGGAAACACTGGATTCCAGCCCTGGAGAAACAGATCCATGGTATAACATCAGGAAGAATTTGAGGGCAGCACGTTTCTTTTATGCTTTATCGCTATTTTTAGATTATTTTCATTTAAGAAAAGAACTTTTATTTGCGTTGAAAAAAATACTTGAATGTATCTGTACTTTATAGAGATGAACAGTAGAACAGTAACAATGTCCCATGAAATGGGAACAACCGTGCCTTATCTCTTCTTGAAGCCTGGTGGCTTTCTGTTTATGAATGTGGTGATTTGACTCATGAACTTGCCTTTCCTTCTGCTTGGGAATGTGATGGTCATAGTGTTTTCATTTTCCAAACTCTGTGAGGGACCTTCAGCTGGGGTATTTTGTACGCAAAGCTCAGAGGTAAACACATAAGGTCATATCCTCAAGTCTCAGCTGCCACCACATTGGACATTGAACTTGATGGAAACCAAGATGGGAATAAGCTTCCATAACCCAAGGAAGGACTTTGGGATGGGCGCGGTGGCTCACACCTATAATCCCAGCACTTTGAGAGGCCGAGGCAGGCGCATCACGAGGTCAAGATATCGAGACCATCCTGGCCAACATGGTGAAACCCTGTCTCTACTATAAACACAAAAATTAGCTGGGCATGGTGCCGCGCACCTCTAGTCCCAGCTACTCCGGAGGCTGAGGCAGGAGAATCGTTTGAACCCAGGAGGCAGAGGTTGTAGTGAGCCGAGATCGCACCACTGCACTCCAGCCTGGGCGACAGAGCAAGACTGTCTCAAAAAAAAAAAAAAAAAAAAAAAAAAAAAAGTTGGCTGCAAACTCCAGAATGGAATATTTTATATTAGTTCTTGAATAAAACTTGGAATAATCTTCAAACCCTAGTCCCCATCTGACCTGAACCCTTGGCAATATTTGATGCAGTGCTGACCACTCAAACTCCATTCTCTTGATTTCTGCAATGTCTTTCTCTTGGTTTTTCTCTTTCCTCTGAATCCCTCCTTCTCAGGTTCTTTCATGGGTTCCTCCTCTTCTCCTCCACCTGTTAGTGCTGGAGATGCCAGGGTGCAGTCCCTGGTTCTCTCCTGCACCCCGTCATTGTTGATCTCTGGGGATCTCTGGGGATCTCACCCACATTTCAATCATGACTCAAAGTATCTCATCTGTGTTAGTTCCAGCTCAGACCTCTCCTGAATGCCCACCACTCTTTACCCTCTGCCTGTTTGATAGTCCACTGGGTTTCCTCACATCCATCTCAGATTCTACAGCATCCACATGGAATTCCTGCTCTGTCATCCCCTCTCATTCCTACCTGCCATCCTCCTCACCTCAGCCACATAGCCCATCTGTCCCTCTTGCTGTTCAGACCACAGTTTGGAGACACCCTTGACTCTTTTTCTCGCACCACACATCCAGCCATCAGGAGTCATGCTGGATCTACCTTCAACCTTTACCAGAAACTGACCAACCGTTCCTCACCTCTCCACGGCCACCTGGCCCCAGCTCCCATCCTCCCTCACCTGCTGCAACCTCCAGCAGTTCTCTGGCCTCTGCCCTTGTCCTCATGGTCTGTTCTCTGCCCAGCGGCTCCAGTGATCTTGTTAAAATACGGCACAGAGTGTCGCTCCTTTGTTTAAAAGCCTGCAATTGTTCTCATGGGACTGCATCTTACAGTGGTCCTTGAGGCCCTCTGTGGTCCACAAGCCCCCTTGCTCTCCCACTGCAACCTGTTCTGCTCCAGCCCCTCAGGCCTCCAGCCTCACTGTGACTCTGGGGAATGCTCACATACCTCTACCCTTAAGGCCTCCTTGCAGTCAGTTACTTCTACCTGGAAGCTTACACGCTAGACAGCTCCAGGAGGAACACTCTCACACTTCCTCAAGTCCTTGCCCAGAGGGCACTTCCCGTTTCCAGTCACAGCCAGGCCCCTTCCCCCTACCTTGGCCCAGGCACTCCCTGACTCTTACTGTCCCCTGTAGTTTTGATTTTCTTCTTTCCTTTTTCCCTTCCTTTTTTCTACCTGCCTGTTTGCCTGCCTGCCTTCCTTTTTTCCTTTCCTTTCTTTCCCTTTCTTCTCTTCCTTTCCCCCTCCCTCTTTTCTTTCTTTCCTTTCCTTTTCTTTTCTCCTTCCTTCCTTCCTCTCTCTTTCTTTCTTTTCTTCCTTCCTTCCTTCCTTCCTTTCTTTCTTTCTCTTTCCTTTCTTCCCTCCTTCATCCCTTCTTTCTCTCCATTTCTCTCTCCCTCCCTCTCTTCCTCTTTCCCTTCTTCCTTCCTTCCACAGCTGTAATCATTTTATAACAAACCACACAAATGGATGACTCACTGTGTTTGCTGTGGACATTCACGATCTCACTGTGCCCTGTCTCCCTGCATACCTCCCTCCCCAGCACATAAGCTCCATGAAGGCAGCAATCAATCTTTGCCTGTTTTGTTTACTGATGTATCTTGAATGCCCAAAACAGAAGTTGGCATGTCACAAGTGCTCAACACCTATTTGTTGAATGAATGAAGGAATGAATGAAAGAAGGAGTCACAGGGATTCCAAAGGGACTGCCAGGGACCTCTTCTTTACTGGATTCCTAGCTTGTCCTACAGTTTGGGTGGCCCTTGCACATTCTCCTGGTGGCTGAAGTTCCTGCCACTCTGAACTGAGCTTAATGTGCTACTAGGGTCAACCCACACCCTGCTGGCCACTCTGAGTGCAACAGTGTCCATCTCAGGGGTGGGAGATACCATTGCTCCCTAGTTGTGCCAAGCCATCCATTAAGCCACTAAAACGGCAGGGCCTGAGCCCGGCACATGGACTGACTCTTCATTTCCTACTTGGCAGGAGGCACTTCAAGTACAGACCAAGAGAAAAGTCTACCAAGGAAAGGGAGACGAACAAGCTGAGGACACCGAAGAATCTTGTTTGGGATCTGCAGATAGCAAGAAGAATCTTTAATAAATAAGACTCCCATTAAAAATAACTTCATGGGTTTTAAAAAGTCATTTTCAAATGAACAGACACTAAAACTTCTGATTTGGGACAGAAGACTGAAAATACAATTTTTTTCATTGTCTTTTTGTCACTAAATACATAGGATTTTGTGTAGCTCCTCTTTTATTTGTTCATGTAAACCCAGTTGATTCACGGGGTATTTTGTTTTTCTAAGGCATAATTCTTTTAAGTCCACTTATTTCTTCCTATGCCTACTGATATGGTCTGGCTGTGTCCCCACCCAAATCTCATCTGGAATTATAGTTCCCATAAACCCCACGTGTCATGGGAAGGACCAGGTAGAGAAACCTGAATCATGGGGGCAGTTTCCCCCATCCTGTTCTCACTCTCATGAGTGAGTTCTCACGAGAGCTGATGGTTTTATCAGGGACTTCCCCTTCTCTGAGCACCCATTCTTCTCCTTGCTGCGCCATGTGAAGAAGGAAGTGTTTGCTTCCCCTTCTAAGTTTCCTGAGGCCTCCCTAGTCCTGCATAACTGTGAGTCAATTAAGCCTCCTTCCTTTATAAATTACTCAGTCTCGGATATGTCCTTACAGCAGCATGAGAACAGACTAATACACCTACTTTTCATATTTAGTATTTTGTGCTACCATATCTATAAAAAATTGGGTTATTAATATATACAATTCTGAAAGTGCTGTTAGTATGAGCAGATCTCAATGTGGACATTCAGGTTAAATGATCTTCAATCGTCACTCCAGCCAGAGAGAACACAGGAAGATGCTGGGCTTAGGTCTTGACTTCCATATGCTTGTACATTCTGCCAGAAAAGAAAACAGAAAAGGAAAATGGAAATTGCATGTATATGGGGCCATGCCTGGTTTGGTGATCTTGGCTATCTTTTCTGCACATGGCCTCGCTAGCCTTCAATCTCAATCTCTCTCTCTCCCTTCTCTCTTCCCTTCTTTCTCTCCTTCTCTCCCTCCCTTTCTCTCCCCTTTCTTCCTTTTTATGTCCTTTGCATGTTCTCAGGCCCACTTTCACGTCTGTCTTCTATCAATGAGGATGACTGACTCTGGAACCCCAGGACCAAGCATCTCAGGCAAAGCAGAGAACTTACCCAGAGAGAGCAACATTTATTGTTGCTGACTAACATTTATTGAGCACTTACTGTATACAAATGCCAACGCCTTACCTTTACTAAGTCATCTAACCCTCCTATCAACCTCATTTTAACAGATAAAGAATCTGGGGTACAAAAGGGTTACATCACTAGCCAGAGACTAACTGGCAGTGGCAGGGGAAAGTAACTGACATGAGATGATTTTGTATTTGAGAGTATTTTGCAAAATGTAAAATCCTATACAAACTTAAGCATCAGAGCTCTGTTATTCGTGCATCTCTAGGGAATAGGAAGCTTAGATGATTTCAATACTTGAATAAAATATTTTACTGCATTCATAGCTTACAATATTAAAATAATGATATTGCAGGGTACGATGGATGAACAGTATCATCAGGGGCTTCAACAGCAACTCTTCGGAGCTCTTCTGGGTAGCAGATGTGACAGCTACAGCAGTCAGGTTCTCCTAACCCACAACAGCCCAAAGCTATCTTCATTGTGACCACCCGACAAATGAGGAAACGGGCTCTCAGGCTCAGTTACTCACGCAATGGCGTCCTCCATTCTTCCAGGCCCTGGCTTGTGCTCCACAGATGCATTGTAAGTCGTCTTGGGCTTTTTTCCCAGCAGCTGCTCATATCAGGTTCCATTTCTCCTCCTGCTGGAGAAGCCTCACCAGGTCCTGGTGCACACAGGAGGGCTTCCCTGACCACCCCAGGCCCAGAGACCCCATTCTCCCCCATCACACACACACACACACAGACACACTCAACCTCCACACACACAAGCACACATCACACACACATCATATACACTCCCTCACCACACAACACTACACACCACACATCACACTCTCAGACACACACATCGCACACCACACATCACACACCCAGACACACACATCATATACACTCCCTCACCATACCACACCACACACCACACACCACACATCACACACTCAGACACACACATCGCACACCACACACACATCATATACACTCCCTCACCACACCACACTAAACACCACACATCACACACTCAGACACACACATCATATACACTCTCTCACCATACCACACTAAACACCACACATCACACATCACACACTCAGACACACACATCATATACACTCCCTCACCATACCACACTAAACACCACACATCACACACCCAGACACACACATCATATACACTCCCTCACCATACCACACCACACAGCACACATCACACTCTCAGACACACACATCGCACACCACACACATCATATACACTCCCTCACCACACCACACTAAACACCACACATCACACACTCAGGCACACACATCGCACACCACACACACATATACTCCCTCACCACACACCACTACATACCACACATCACACACCCAGAAACACACACACACATTGCACACCACACACACATCATGTATACTCCCTCACCACACAACACTACACACCACACATCACACACTCAGACACACACATTGCACACCACACACACATCATATATACTCCCTCACCATGTGACACTACATACCACACATCACACACCCAGACACATACATCACACACCACACACACCATATACACTCCACCACACCACACTACACACCACACGTCACACACCCAGACACACACATTGCACACCACACACATATCGTATAGACTCCCTCACCACACCACACTACACACCACACATCACACACTCAGATACACATCGCACACTACACACACATTATATACACTCCCTCACCACACCACACTAAACACCATACATCACACACTCAGACGCACACATCGCACACCACACACACATATACTCCCTCACCACACAACACTACACACCACACATCACACACCCAGAAACACACACACACATTGCACATCACACACACCATGTACACTCCCTCACCACACAACACTACACACCACACATCACACATCCAGACACACACATCGCACACCACACACACCATATACACTCTACCACACCACACTACACACCACACATCACACACTCACATCGCACACCACACACACATCATATATACTCCCTCACCACGCAACACTACATACCACACATCACACATGCAAACAGCACACAGGACACACATGCCACACACCACACACACATCACACACACCACACATATGGCACACACTTTGCACACCACACATGGCACACACATTGCACATGCAATGCTACACACACAATACACACTACATATCACACAAACACATCACATACTATCACATACAGACACATATACAGCACACCCATACACATCAGTATCTCTTGATGGCTCGTTAGCCATAAACCGCATTGCATCTGCTCTCACACCAGCCCCACTGTGCTCATGCAGGCTTTCACTTGGTCCTGCCCCAAGCACCTCCAGGACAGGTGCTGTGTCATGCTGCTACCCCTGAGGCGTATGACTGGTCGCCGGCTGTCCCAGTCTGCTCGTCAAGTTCCCCAGCCCCGACCTGTGCTCTAGAGGGCGGGTGACCGTCCAGTGCCATTGGACATTTTCTGAGACACAGACTATGGCTGGCTGCTTTTGGCTGGTGGTCCCGTGAAGTCAGCCAGAAGCAGAACCCCGGACACTGACTCAGTTTCCCCAAGACTACTTGACTGAGGGAGGGCTCATCAACCCTGGCAGGTTTTTCTCAAACACTCCCTGTCCTCCTGGTCCTCACCCCATCACCCCACCTGCATCCTCTGCTCTCCATCTCCACCAGGAGGGAGGAGAAAACCAATCCCAGTGGTGCCCACATCTGGAATTATCTCCCTGGCGCTCAGGCCGACAGCTTTTCCAAGAACACTCGATGTGAGCACCTGTAGCCTTTGCTTCTCATTTCCTCCTAAGAGGAGCCACTGGGATGCCATGAAGGAAAGCATATGGAGGGCAATGGAGACTCACGGATTAATCCTTGGAATTCTGTCCCATGACATCCCATACTCTGACCTTGTGGCACAAGGGCCTTTGGACGCCACAGGTGGTCATAGAGGCTGACAGTGCATGCGCCCCATGTTGAGCCAGACTTCCTCTAAGCAGCTACAGTATCAGCTCATTGAATCTCCATGACAGCCCCATGTTGACCAGGCTTCTTCTAAGCAGCTACAGTATCAGCTCATTGAATCTCTATGACAGCCCCACGTTTACCTGGCTTCTTCTAAGCGGTTAGAATATCAGTTCATTGAATCTTCACCACAGCCCCATGTTGAGTGGGGCTTCCTCTAAGCAGCTACAGTATCAGCTCACTGAATCTCCGTGACAGCCCCATGTTGACTGGGCTTCCTCTAAGCAGCTACAGTATCAGCTCATTGAATCTTTGCAACATCATGCAAGGCAGATCTAACAACTGTCACCCCTTACAGATGAGGAAACTGAGGCACAACTGGCTACTGGCAGAAACTGGTTAAATGCTCAATGAGTAGTTGTTGAATCTTAGAATGAAGGAGAAGCTCGTTCCGCTCTGCAGCAGCGGCAGGGAGGGGCTGCCCTGATCCACCCACACGGTCTTTGAGCATTTGGAGTCATGTTGGGAGAGTGAGGTTGCTTTTCACAGGGGACGCTGCAGTGTCTCCCAGGGATGGTAACCTTTCTGAGAAGCACCACCAGTTAGCTTGCAGAGGGGGGGACGTGACTGTTCTGCATGTCCCTCTCCACGTACCCCCACTTGGAGCAGCAGCAGCTCTGTCATTGAAGCTGCATGAAATGCCTTGTGTCTGAGGAAAATGAACAGTGTCTGTTTATCCAAGATGAATCTACCCTAGATAAGAATGTATCAACCTCAGACCACATTGTGTCTGCAAATATTTTTCTCCACTTCCCAATTGCTTAATGGACAAAGGGGGTTTGGGAGAGCTGGGGAGAGTTGGGCAGTTCTCACTGAGCACCAGCCCTTTTGCTTGAGCCTGTAGTTTTTGTCTACATGGCTGCAGAGACTGGCCAGGGTTTTGTCTGCCATCCACCTTCAGAACGGTGGAAACAGTTGAAAAGAACATTGAGGTGAAGCTTGGGCTGGTTTGTAACCAGGTATCATCTTAGAAACTCTCCTTGCCCATTTCATGGCGAATGGTCACTTTTTCTAGGCCTCCTTTCTTGTGTGGGCAGGGGTCAGCATGCACGGGGCTCCTTTTTAGAATATTGGTGCAAATATCACATCAGTTTGCATAAGTTAAGTCTCCAACTGCTTTTTCCTCCTGTGAATCAAACTTGCTTTTTTCCTGGCTAGAATATTGCAAAAGCAAAACAAACAAACAAACAGAAAAAGATGTGGGTTGGTTCGCCTGCTTGTGCACATTTCTTTCAGTGGGGTCAATGAATCCCCCATTGTTTGCTCCTACAAGCCCCTTGTTGTGTCCATGGGTAGCCCTGTACCAGGTAATGAAAGGATTTCTCTTATGTTTCTGTTCTTTGTTTTCAAGGAACAACGGAGATATGGTGTTTTCAGACAAGGGAATAAATTCCCGGAAGCAAGTGGCCAAGGAATGAAAATCCTGGAGAACAAAGTAGAATAAACCCGTATTCAACGGTTCCTGTTGATTTTCTTTCCTCCCTAAACACTGACCTCCCGCAGTCTTCACCAGCAGGTGTGCCCATTTTCCTCCCTACACCACCAGAGCCTGTAGGTCCCTAACTTCCAGACCCTGCTCGGGGTTAAATAAGTTGGACACTAAACAGCCCGTGGAGGGTACCATGTCTAGCAAAGTCCATGGGAATGAGAACCCTTGGATTGTGCAGTCCACACCCTGCACAACTGTAGGCTACTTTAACTCTGGGCTCAGAGCCATGTGAAAATGCCAGCTTTATTATGCTAATTAGACTAATGATCTGCTGACTTTTTGGAGTAAGAGGCTTTGACCTGCCTGCTCAGCACAACCAGAACGAGGGAGCTTTCAGAAGACAACAGCACCTCAGGGGGCCCCTAGCGGCCTCTTCTGCCCCCAAGCTGAGGAATATGTCCAAAAATTGCCAACTCAGGCTGGGGGTTGGGGGTTGTCAGCTGGGCCTGCAACCCTCGTAGGTGTCACCTGCTTCATTATCCTCTCCTGGCGGGGTGTTCTGGCCTCCGGAGCATCTGGATGGGTTCCAGGATATAAATGTGACACTGTCTTTGCATTAAGCTAGTAGAGCTGAATCCCTTGAAAACACTCATAGCACGATGACAAGGTTTTGGCAGCTGCAGTCTTGAAGACCAGGAAGTGAGGTGGGTAAATACCTAGGATGTACAGCCTCATGGCTTGTCAGTGCCCCTAGAGCGGGAGCCTCAGCAGCTGGTTCCAGTTCCCGACTAGTGCTTGGCTGGGTGCTCCTGGGGGCTCGCCTTCCCTGCTCGGGTGCTCCTTGTCTTTTGAGGGAGGGAAACGGTATCCACTACGGGCAGCGAGGGTCTCTCTGAGTGCCACTCTGCCACTCTCTGCTGGGGTCCCTCCATGCTGTCTGTCCCTGTGGCTCCCCCAACCCCATGCCCATGTGCTCCCTTCTCTGCTATCGTCCTCCCTTTCACGGCAATTGTCCCGCTGTCCCTTCACAGCCTATCTCTCCCCTGAGCCTCTGGTGGTGTGATTCGTCTCCCTCTGGTGGACTCAGGGCTGGCCATGCTGCTGCCTGCAGCTTGCACTAATCATAATAGCAGCCACAGCTAATACGTGAATTGCTTTTCAGAGTTCAAGGAGGCTTCCAGCCTCACGATGCCCTTGGATCCTTGCAATAGTCCCTTGAAAATGGTAGACTTTGGATGCTTTTATACATTTATGTAAAAATGTATTTTACATTTATAAATGGATGCATTTATTTGGTTTTAATAAACATATTACTTTCTCAGGAATCACATATTTTTTTTTTTTTTTTTTTTTTTTTTTTTTTTTTTTTTGAGACGGAGTCTCGCTCTGTCACCCAGGCTGGAGTGCAGTGGCCGAATCTCAGCTCACTGCAAGCTCCGCCTCCCGGGTTCACGCTATTCTCCTGCCTCAGCCTCCCGAGTAGCTGGGACTACAGGCGCCTGCCACCTCGCCCGGCTAAGTTTTTGTATTTTTAGTAGAGACGGAGTTTCACTGTGTTAGCCAGGATGGTCTCGATCTCCTGACCTCGTGATCCGCCCGTCTCGGCCTCCCAAAGTGCTGGGATTACAGGCTTGAGCCACCGCGCCCGGCCAGGAATCACATATTTTAAACAGACATTTTGTTGATCAATATACAATAAAGCTTTTTAAGAGTTTATGTAATCTACACTAAATCTTTCACAAAAGCTAGGAGTAGAATATGAGTATAATAGCACAAATTACTCTAATTTTCTCTTTACCATAGGGCAAGAATAAATACCCTGCATTTTTATAGTGCTTTATACTTCACCAGAAAAAACCAAACCTACATTTAATTCCCAATATAATAGGCTCATCCAGCAATCTTTTGAGGTGAGGGAAAGAAGACTTATTATCTCAAGTTTATGGGTGGAGGAAATAAAGGTTTATATAAGTGAAATAATTTGTTCAGAGTTGCAAATACCTGGTAGATAGCAGAGGTAGAGTTTGATGAAAGTTTCTGACTTTTAAAATGATACACCTCAATTTCTTTCTTAAAATTACGTGTTTTTTTTGACATAGATACAAAAAGACAAGTGCCTACATATGGTCCTCCTCAAACGCTGCCACTCACCATCCAGTTTTCTCATGTCCTGCAGGAAAGGATCCCCCACCCCACCTCACCACACAACTTTTTGACTTTCATTTCTCACTCTTCTCTCCGGTTGCTTCCATGGAAGCAGATAGGCTGACAACAGTGTTGGGCAGCTCCAGTGTGCCTGGTGTGGGGCTGTGCACAGAGCTGAGTGGGCCTTGCAGGTGGCAGAATCTGGCCTCACCTCATGAATAGGCAGGGAGGGCTTCCTGGACAATTTCTCATATTTGCAGAATAAATGAGGATGGGAGCTGGGCACGGTGGTTCGCACCTGTAATACCAGCACTTTGGGAGGCTGAGGTGGGTAGTTTTGCTTGAGTCCAGGAGTTCAAGAGCTATATAAATAATAATAATAATAATAAAGCCAGGCATGGTGGCACATGCCTGTAATCCCATCTACTCAGAAGGCTGAGGCAGGAGGGTCACCTGAGCCCCGGAGGTCAAGGCTACAGTGAGCCATGATTACACCAATGCACTCAGCCTGAGCAACACAGTGAGACTCAAAAAAAAAAAAAAAAAAGAAAGAAAAGAAAACAAAAAAATCAGCTGTGGCTCATGCCTGTAATCTCAGCAATTTGTGAGCCTGAGGTGGGTGGATTGCTTGAGTTCAGGAGTTCGAGACCAGCCTGGACAACATAGTGAGACCCTGGCTCTATGAAAAATACAAAAAAGTAGCCAGGCTTGGTGGTACACACCTATAATCCCAGCTACTTGGGAGGCTGTGGTGGGAGGATCACCTGAGCCTAGGAGATTGAGGCTTCAATGAGTCAAGATGGCACTGCTGCACTCCAGCCTGGGTGACAGAGCAAACCCCTGTCTCGGAAAGGAAAGGAAAGGAAAGGAAAGGAAAGGAAAGGAAAGGAAAGGAAAGGAAAGGAAGGGAAGGGAAGGGAAGGGAAGGGAAGGGAAGGGAAGGGAAGGGAAGGGAAGGAAGGGAAGGGAAGGGAAGGGAAGGGAAGGGAAGGGAAGGGAAGGGAAGGGAAGGGAAGGGAAGGGAAGGGGAGGGGAGGGGAGGGGAGGGGAGGGGAGGGGAGGGGAGGGGAGGGGAGGGGAGGGGAGGGGAGGGGAGGGGAGGGGAGGGGAGGGGAGGGGAGGGGAGGGGAGGGGAGGGGAGGGGAGGGGAGGGGAGGGGAGGGGAGGGGAGGGGAGGGGAGGGGAGGGGAGGGGAGGGGAGGGAGGGGAGGGGAGGGGAGGGGAGGGGAGGGGAGGGGAGGGGAGGGGAGGGGAGGGGAGGGGGAGGGGGAGGGGGAGGGAAAAAATGAGAGTAGCCACATGAACCTGTCATTTAAATCTCACAGGGTAACCGAAGCAAATCATCAGTGCCTGTCCTTGAACTTGGTGAAACTGTCTCAGCCTCATGACCTGTGGTACTGGACAGAGACCACAATACCTTGTCTACCCGGAGTGCCTGGAGCACTGTCTGCAGTTAGCTCCTGGAGGCTTGTCCTCAGTAGGCTTAGGGCATGAGGAGCCCTGGAAAGCCCAGGAACCCGTGAAGGGCCCTGGAGAAACAGCACCTGTGGCTGAGGGGTTCACAGGCCCGACAGGATCCACTCAGGTAGGAGCTAAAGGCAGAAGCGAGGAGGGGTGGATGTTGAAGCAGAGGTACACTTGGGATTGGGGAGCCAGTGAGAGAAAAGCGGAAAATGAGGGGACTCGGTGATGGGATGGGGTCATCTTATGATTCGTCCTTGCTGAAGTAGGAGTGCGTACTTTACCCCAGTTGCTACTGAGCTCACTTTGAGATCTAAGGAAGAGCTAGAAAGATCAGTTTTGTGACTGCTGTCCTTTCTTCTTGTCTGTACTTTGCTAACCTAGCTCTGAATGCTTTGGTGCAGGAAACATTTATGTCTCCATCCAGCCTGGACGAGTGAAGCTGCCAGGGTGCCTCTACTCCTCCGGCAGAAGGGGGCAGGTGGAGTCATGCTTCTCCTCGGGGCTTCCTTCGGAATAGTCTGCCCCACTGGGGCTTGATCAGCGTCCCAGTTTCCTGTATGCCTTCAATCTCCAAACTGTGTTCGGGAGCATTTTTTAATGTTTATTTTTAACTCAGATGCCCTCCCTTACTTATCTCACCATGCAGTAACTCCACAATCACAGTTGCTGGAGGAATTCACCTCCATGTCATCACGATCCCCCAGAAGCATTTGCTTCCCATTCTTGCCTTGAAAGATGTGAATCGTAAACACCGGTTTCTGTAGGCACCACTGATTTCCTGATTTAGTTTTGATCAACCTCTGGAGGAGGAAATGCATTCAGCATCATATGATACATGGTAGGTTGGCACTATAGGAAGAACAAGGACTTGGAAGTCAAATAAGGCTTAGAGCAATCCTGTCTGGCTTTCGGACTTTGAGCAAAATTTCTTGGCTTCTTGGGACCTCAGTTTCCTCTTCTGTAAACTGGGCATGTCATCCTTCCCTCACAGATAAACAAGAGGAAATACACTGTCCCGCATAGGCATGGCACCCAGGGCTTGGCACTTGGGGGGCCATCCATGGGAGCCCACTTTCATGACCCCTCTTCCTACTGGGGGGTGTGGAGGAGCCCTGGGAGGCAGGTGCTGCTATCTGTTGAGCATCAGCTTCTACCCCTGAGGGAACCCAGTGAGGCCCTTTGAGCTTCCAGGGGCAGGTGGCCGTATTCTATGTGATGGGTGCTTAGAAGTGCTTTCCCCAAGGCATGCACGTGCTCTTGGAGGCAATGGCACCTTGTGTGCTCCAGGAGCCTGCAGAGGTTTACAAGGCACAGTGAGGGAGGCGCAGGGCTACGGCCCAGTGCGGTGCTCAGGTGCTCACTCCTTTCCCCCAGGGAACACCCCTTCTACCAGTTTCCAACATTGGGCTTCTAAAGAGAAAGGCATGGCCAAATTCCCCTGAAGGCTTGAAGAGCCCCTGACACTCCACTCAACACACCATTTTGCTTTCTCCTGGGAAAGGGGTGGAGTTCATAGTCCAGGAGTATCACTTTTATTCTCAGATCAGCTGCAGCAAAAGTCTGGATGCTCCATTCCCAGCCAGGAGAGATGGTGGGAGTCCTGCTTTAGTTGGAAATGAAGCTTCTTGCTTTGCAACACATATGAAAGAAGAGAAGCAGCAGCCCAGCTCCTTCATTCCTCGAATGAGATAACGAAGTTGGGACTCATGCCTCACTTACACGTGCCTTACCTGTTGATTAAGAATTGTTGTGGGCTGGGCGAAGTGGCTCACGCCTGTAATCCCAGCACTTTGGGAGGCTTAGGCGGGTGGATTACAAGGTCTAGAGATGGAGACCATCCTGGCCGACATAGTGAAACCCCATCTCTACTAAAAATACCAAAATTAGCTGGGCGTGGTGGCGCATGCCGGTAATCCCAGCTACTAGGGAGGCTGAGGCAGGAGAATTGCTTGAACCCAGGAGGCGGAGGTTGCAGTGAGCCGAGATCGCACCACTGCACTCCAGCCTAGAGTGAGACTCTGTCACACACACACACACACACACACACACACACACACACACACACACACAAAAGAATCGTTACGGATTGAATCGTGTCCCCCCCAAATCCATGTTAAAGTCCTAATTCCTAGAATCTCCATATGTGACCTGATTTAAGGATAGGGTAATTGCAGATATAGTTAATTAAGATGAGATCATGCTCAGTAGAGTAGGCCCCTAATCAATTATGACTGGTGTCCTTAGGAAAAAGAAGAAATCTGGATATAGACACAGACGTACACACATGCACACATACGGAGAAAACCGTGTGAAGATGATGGCAGAGCCAGAAGGATGCCTCTACAAGACAACGGACACCAAAGATTGCCAGCAACCACCAGAAGCTGGGGGAGCCAGGAGCTGGTGCTCCCTCCAAGCCTCAGGAGGGACCAGCCCTGCCCACACCTTGATGCTGGACCTCCAGCTGAGAGAGTACATTCCTGCAGGAAGTACAAGGACTTGGAAGTCAAATAAGCTTAGAGCAATTCTGCCTAACTGTGGGACTTTGAGTAAAATTTCTTGGCTTCTTGGGACCTCAGTTTGTAAATTGGGCGTGTCATCCCTCCCTCATAGATCAACAAGAGGAAATGCACTGTCCTGCACAAGCATGGCGCCCAAGGCTTGGCACTTGGGGGGCCACTCATGGGAGCCCACTTTCATGACCCCTCTTCCTCCTGGGGAGAGTAGGGGAACCATGGGAGGCAGGTCCTGCTATCTGTTGAGCAGCACCTTCCACCCCTGAGGGACCCCAATGAGGCTTTTTGATCACCAGCAACCACCAGAAGCTTGGAGGGCCGGGAGCTGATTCTCCCTGGAAGCCTCAGGAGGGACAGCCCTGCCCACACCTAGATGCTGGACCCCCAGCTGGGAGAGTACCTTCCTGTCATTTAAGCACCCCCAGCTTGTGGTACTTTGTTATGGCTGACCCAGGAAGTAAACACGACAATTGTATCTGGGGGTCAGCCCCAGCCCCTCATTTCTGTCCTGGGGAACGCATAATGATGTAAGAGCCCACACTGCCTCATAGCAGAGGCAACCTGGCCATTGTCTCGGCCACGTCACCAGGTGTCTGTGACACATTCCTGCACCTCTGACCCTGGCACCTGGATGGGGGTTTCTGGGCTGCTGGGACTGCAAGGATCCCCATAGGGCAGAGGTTGGGCACCCTATGGGTATCTGGGCATGGGTGAGAGGGAGAAACAAATGGTACAATCTCCAGCGGGCATTGGTCCTATACTTTCTGGCCAGCGAGGGAATCCTCCCATAGGCAGGTCTGAGACAGTTTTCTGAGTAAGATTTCTTTGGATGGAGAAGTTTTATAGGGGAGAGACAAGGTTGCAAACAACTGATTCAAGCCACGTCCTTTCTTTCCCAGGTGAGGTCACCTGCAGAGGTCATGCTGCCGAGTCTCAAGTCCCTGCTTATAATCGGGAAGTGGAGCTCTCTTTTTCCCATGCTGCTTTCTTTCCAGAAATGCCCCAGATGCATCCTCCCCTTCTCTTTTCTCCACATGAAGATGTCACTGGCCATCTTCTCTGGTTTGCTTTCCAACACTGAGCACCAAGTGCTTCCAAGGTCATGATGCCCTGGGGCCGAGAGCTACTTATGTGGGCATTTATAACCAAACAAATATTGAAATGGCCCACAAAGCAAATGTTAGTGGTGACCAACAGCAGTAAAACTGGGGACACGGGACCCTGCACCTTCTTGAATGTCCCCCACGAGACCCCAGGCCGACCTTCAGGTTTTCCAGTGTGCTCAGAAAATCCTCGGTGGTTCCCACCCCCAGCTTCGTCTTTCAACAGTCCTCGGACTGAAGCAAGGGACAGGGAGGGAGTTATCCAAGATTTTCTAGCATGCCAAGAACACTTGCCGTGGTGGAACCTGGCACATACTGGCTCTTTGACACATGTGTATTGGTCTCCAGTAGCCAGAAGCATCTCTGAGAGCCCTTGCCCTCCAGTTGAAATGACAAATGGAAGGGAATGGGTTCTGGAAGGCCCCAGGTGGGCTGGGGTGGGTTCTGGAGACCGTCTTCCAACTCCTTTTCAGGAGGAGGGTTGGTCAGGTCAGCTCTGTGGCCACCTGGGCTCTGGAAGGGCGAGATACAGGCAGGTGTGGGCCACAGGAGGAAGAGCACCATGTGTGGGTGAAGCCCACAGCTGCAGCCAAAAGGCCCTGGGAGGGATCCTGGCTCTGACATCTCCCAGCCGTGTGGTCTTGGGCAAGGTCCCTGACTTGGACCTCAGCTTCCTCATCTGTAAAATAGGCAGAACAGTAATACCGACTTTGTAGGTTGTGTAGAGTTCATATACATCAAGCACTTACCCCAGTGCCTGGCAGACCGCACGCCCTAAACACACACATCTGTGAAATGAATCCATCAGTAAGCAGCTGGCGGTGTGGGGCAGAGAGGCAGCTGCCTGGCGGAACCGGCTGACAGGAGGATGAGTGTGTGGCAGGAGGAACAATCTGCACAGAGGACACTAGGTAGCGTCACCTGTCTCTTACCCTGTGTCTCCACTGGAATGGAATGTCAGACTCGCACCATGCATTCCTTTCCCTGCCAAAACGCCTCCTCTGAGCAGTGAGCAAGAAAGTTGTTCGAGTGGATAAAGCCAAAAGCCCATTTGGCAAGAGTGCTGTTTTGGAAAATGCTTAGCGGTGTGGGTTGGGATGAGGTTTTCTGTGCCTTTCCATTATTTCTTCAGCTTCATGAAACCCTGACTGAGCTATGCCCAGCAGAGTGAAGGCTGGGCAGCAGATGGACAAGATTTTCTCAAACTCCTTTCTGAGCCAATTTCAAAATATAGAGAGGGAAAAATCCTTGTTTTCTCTTTTTGGTTTTGAGAGGTTTCATAGGCAGACACAAGTTTAAATTTTGGTTTATTGCGCCCAGTGAGAGGTTTGGAGATGGCGGTACTGGAACAGGAAGAAATTTATAAGCTTTGGGGAATTTTTCCCCCCAATGCCCATATCCTGCTATAATTCAAGAAGTGAATGGGTAGCGTTTTTGTTTTTCTGAGAGGGGTGGCAGAGGGTAGAGAGAGAAAGAGAGAGAGAGACAGACTACATAGAGATGTCCAAAATGAATACAGTAAAACCCAGTTTGGATTAATTCTGCAATATTAAGTAGGCAGCCAAGCATTTGGATCTGCTTAATTCTTATCTCATCTAAGTCTCCAGTTGACTGACTGATTGATTGAATGACTTATGCAACATGCGCTAGCCAGACACTGGTCTAGGGCGCGGGAATTCAGCAATAAATGAGACAAGACAAAAAAAAAAAAATGCCCCTGTGAATCTGACTTCCTTCGGCAGAGGTTGGGGAGCTGTGGCACAAGGGGGGGCCACATCCAGGCCAGCCCATCCATGCAAGCCACAACCCACAGTCGATGGCCAGGGAACTTCCAATTCCTTGCGCAGTCTCTGACTGTGGCCCCACACTCTTGGCTCCCTGTGCAGATAACAACCCCCACCCGGGTTTAATCCAGGCTGAAGCCATAAGGGAAATCAAAAGCAGCCATCCCCACCGTGGAATGTTTGAAGACTTCCGGGTCAAGAAAAGTCCCAGTGGCAAATGTCACTCACCCACACCAAGCAGGATGCAGCCTGCTGGGCAGCATCCGACGCATTAAACTCCCTGCTCTGTCCAGTTCCTCATGGTGCAGACTCTGCATGTCACGGGAATTGGGGACTTTCCAATCCCATGCCTGGGAGTTACCCATAAATAGGTGAGTTGGATGTCTGCTACCGTTTTTTATTTGCTTCCAATTTAATGATATTTATCCCTCAGGGGCATTGCTCAATGAATCCTCATTCACGGTGTGTCAGGCATATGCTAGGTACTGTGGGGAACAAGGGGATATGGCAGACTCAGTTGTTCCAAATTCTAGCACGCTCTGGATCTGAAGAATTCTGGGTTTTTCAGTGATCCCAGGACTGAAACCTCACCACCACCACCACCACCACCACCACCACCACCACCACAAACAGCAACACAACACGGTGCTGACAACAACCACGGGAACGATAGCAACAGAATACATGGCAGCAGCAGTGACATTGCTGGGCGTGGAACCCGGCCGGGAGCGTGAGTGGCTCTGCAGATGGAACCCGGCATGCTGAGTGTGGTCAATTTATCTGGCAGAATGAAAGGATGCTTTTTAGGCTAACAGTATCCTCAAAAGCCCAAACTTTCCCCATAAGAGTTGAAAAATGTGGAGGTAACAGGAGTCAAGAGAAGAAGGAAAACAAAGGACAGAGAGCCAGAGGGCTCCACAGGGATGATGATTTGATTTGGAAATAAGGGTGTACCACGCAGGGTCCTCCTTAGAGCCACTCCCACACAATGTGACCTTCTTTGAGGACTGGGTGGGGTGGGAGCGTGTACTCTCCAAGGGATGCTCCCGAGAGGTTTATAAGGCTTCCTGGGATCACACAGGCTGTTGCAGAGTCCACACTGACGATCGGCCTCTCAGCAGCCTCCCTCCACCCCCGTCCCTCCCTCCTGTCCCGGGGTTTGCGCTCATCAGTAAAGCAATAGCCCAGGAGCACTCTGCCTTGGGAATCTGGCTCCAACCCGGGGTGCCCGCAGCACCCATTCCCTGAGACCTGCCCTGTGAAGTGGGATCTGACACGCTCCACCAGCTTCCATCGCTGAAGGAGCAAGCACGCCCGTGTTGAAGTGCACTGAGGGTCTTACCAACATCGCGCGAATTTTTTACTGCAGACTCGTCATGAAGATGCCCATTTTGTAAATGAGAAATGGAGGGAGAGGATAAAGAACTGGCCTAAGGTCTCGCCATTGTTCACTGTTGAGTGCAGGACTGCACGCCATAGCCCTTGATGCCACAGCTGCTTTCCAGAGAGTAGAGAGGAAGCCGTGGGAGCTGGAAGGAGGGCAGGTGGCCAGGAGAAATTCCACTGACCCCGCATGCACTTGAATAGTCCCTGGGTCATAAGCATAAGCACAAAACCTCTGTGGGGGGTGTGTGTGTGTGTGTGTGTGTGCGTGTGCTGAGGGCATGCATGTATGCACATGTGTGCATATGTGCTGTGTATTGGGGTCATGCTTGTGTTGTGCATGTGCATGTATGATGTGTGGTGTGTGTACAAGCATGCATGTATGCTGTGCATGTGTTGTGTGTGCATGCATGGTGTGTGATGAATGCATGTGTTGTGTGTGCATGTGTGTTGTGTGTGTTGTGAATGCATGTGTTGTGTGTGTATGTGTGTTGTGAATGCATGTGTTGTGTGTGCATACATGTTTTATGTGTTGTGAATGCATGCGTTGTGTGTGCATGTGTGTTGTGTGTGGTGTGAATGCATGTGTTGTGTGTGCATGCATGTTGTGTGTTGTGAATGCATGTGTTGTGTGTGCATGTGTGTTGTGTGTGTTGTGAATGCATGTGTTGTGTGCGCATGCGTGTTGTGTGTGTTATGAATGCGTGTGTTGTGTGTGCATGCATGTTGTGTGTGTTGTGAATGCATGTGTTGTGTGCGCATGCATGCTGTGTGTGTTGTGAATGCATGTGTTGTGTGTGCATGCATGTTGTGTGTTGTGAATGCATGTTGTGTGTTGTGAATGCATGTGTTGTGTGTGCATGCATGTTGTGTGTGTTGTGAATGCATGTGTTGTGTGTGTATGTGTGTTGTGAATGCATGTGTTGTGTGTGCATACATGTTGTATGTGTTGTGAATGCGTGTGTTGTGTGTGCATGTGTGTTGTGTGTGGTGTGAATGCATGTGTTGTGTGTGCATGCATGTTGTGTGTTGTGAATGCATGTGTTGTGTGTGCATGTGTGTTGTGTGTGTTGTGAATGCATGTGTTGTGTGCGCATGCGTGTTGTGTGTTATGAATGCATGTGTTGTGTGTGCATGCATGTTGTGTGTTGTGAATGCATGTGTTGTGTGTGCATGTGTGTTGTGTGTGTTGTGAATGCATGTGTTGTGTGCGCATGCGTGTTGTGTGTGTTATGAATGCGTGTGTTGTGTGTGCATGCATGTTGTGTGTGTTGTGAATGCATGTGTTGTGTGCGCATGCATGCTGTGTGTGTTGTGAATGCATGTGTTGTGTGTGCATGCATGTTGTGTGTTGTGAATGCATGTTGTGTGTTGTGAATGCATGTGTTGTGTGTGCATGCATGTTGTGTGTGTTGTGAATGCATGTGTTGTGTGTGTATGTGTGTTGTGAATGCATGTGTTGTGTGTGCATACATGTTGTATGTGTTGTGAATGCGTGTGTTGTGTGTGCATGTGTGTTGTGTGTGGTGTGAATGCATGTGTTGTGTGTGCATGCATGTTGTGTGTTGTGAATGCATGTGTTGTGTGTGCATGTGTGTTGTGTGTGTTGTGAATGCATGTGTTGTGTGCGCATGCGTGTTGTGTGTTATGAATGCATGTGTTGTGTGTGCATGCATGTTGTGTGTGTTGTGAATGCATGTGTTGTGTGCGCATGCATGCTGTGTGTGTTGTGAATGCATGTGTTGTGTGCGCATGCATGCTGTGTGTGTTGTGAATGCATGTGTTGTGTGCGCATGCATGCTGTGTGTGTTGTGAATGCATGTGTTGTGTGTGCATGCATGTTGTGTGTTGTGAATGCATGTGTTGTGTGTGCATGCGTGTTGTGTGTGTTGTGAATGCATGTGTGAGCTTGTGTGGCGTGTGCAAGTGTACGTGTCCTTTGAAGCACAGTGACTCCTGAGGGAGGCAGTGTCTCATGTGGGAGCAGTCACATGCACTGGTGTAGGTCAGTATCCTGGGGGATGGACAGCTGTGGCTTCCTAGCACAGAGCGGGAGAAAGCAGCTGTGGCGTCAAGGGCTATGGTGTGCAGTCTTGCACTCAACAGTGAACAACGGTTGAGACCTTAAGCCAGCTCTTTATCCTCTCCCTCCATTTTCTCATTTACAGAATGGGCATCATCATGATGAGTTTGAGCAGTGACCTGTTAAGCCCTGGATGCCTGTGGACTGTCTGGGCTTCAGACAGGCTGGTGTACCCATAAACTGAGGAAAAAGGACTGGGTGACTCCGGGTGCTTGAGGATCACACAGGGCCCCTTTCTGTGAGTGGGTGCCTTGGAGAATCACTGCCAGTAATGCAGTGTGAAGGTGCAGAGGATGTGAGGAATCCTGCCATGGCCTGTTTGTGGTGTTCAGATGAATGGCAGCTCCTTCTTATGCAGTGGATCCCATGTGCAGATGCCAAATGCAGCCGTGCAACCCTCACAGGGGCAGTGGAGGTAGTAGGGGACTCGGGAAGGATATGGTGTAGGGGGCAGCATTGGCCCCTGTGTTAGGCTGTTCTTGCATTGCTATAAAGGAACGCTTGAGACTGGGCAATTTATAAAGAAAAGAGGTTTAATTGGCTCGTAATTCTGCAGACTGTACAGACTTGGTGCCGGCATCTGCTCAGCTTCTGGCAGGGCCTCAGGGAGCTTTTACTCATGGAAGAAGGTGAAGTGGGAGCAGGCATGTCACGTGGTATGAGAGAGACAGCAAACAAGATCTCACAACCAGATCTCATGAGTACTCATTCGCTGTCACAGGGACATCACCAAGCCATGAGGGATCTGCCCCCATGACCAAAACACCTCCAACACTGGAGATTACAATCAGCATGAGATTTAGAGGAACACACATCAAACTACAGCAGCCCTGCAGATGGTCAGGACCTCCCTTTGAGCAATCCTCCCAGTCTGTATTCTGTATAAGTGATTATTGATAAAAAGACCAGAGAGTAATAATATAGCAGAAACAGAAAACACTGTAAAAAAGTGAGTAAAGGCAGGTGATGGAGCTGTGTGTTTTCTGCAGCAGAATATGTTCAGGATATTCTCTTTAAGAGGGTTTGGAAGTATGTCATAAACAGTAAGCTTGACATGTCCAACCTGCGCCCATTCTTGTTGAACTTTCCATGAGAGGGTGCAACAGTCTCAGAGCTGAGCAGGCTTTCGATGGCTCACCATTGGAAGGCATTGAGTGGGGCACAGATATGCTACTGTTTACCTCTCCAAGAGGCCACTCTGGCTGCCTGGTGGAGGAAGGATTATTGGGGCTGAGAATGGAAGAAAGGGGCACAAATTAGGAGTCTGTTGCGATGGTCATGGCTTGGACTATGTTATCCTGATGGAGAAAAGAGAACGGAGAAAGGTGGACAGATCTGGGGACTATTTTGAAGCCAGAGCTGGTAGATCTTGCTGATAGATGGACCCTGCAGGACAAGGTAAAGTATGAGGAGTTAAGATTGACATGAGACATGGGGCAGATGTGGTTCGGTCACGGGATCCTTGGGGTGTCACCTCGCCAGCTGGAAACCTCTGTGGTCAGTGACACCTTCTGTCTGAGTATTGCTTGCACCCACTGGACTTGTCCCACCCACTCGGCCCGGCAGCCTGTGCTTGGCTCACGCTATCAGCCCAGATCCCACATCTAACACGGGTGAGCCAGGCATGGAGCAGTAAGGGGTATATGGTGGGGGCATCCAGCCACTGTGCATGGCCAGGCATGCCAGCTGCTGCGGCTGGGCAGGCAGCTCCAGGTGCCAGCACAGGTGCCAGCTCTGTGCTAAGCTGCAGCTGGACCAGATGTATTGCATGTGGCTTCCACTGCGGGCACCCACACCTGGATGAGGGCAACACAGTGGCACCTGGAAGCTTGGAGACACCAGGAACTGCAGAGCCCCAAAAAGGGTGTCACAGCCCGAGCTTGGAGAGCTCCTAGTGAGGAGAGAAGCCATTTCTCTGTCTCCTGTCTCAGAGGAGGAGGAAGTAAAAGTTGAAAAACAGGAATGAAGTCAGTGGCAAGACAAGCTGGTGCTACTGATGACCAGGCCTGGGGTTAAAAGATTAACCCCCCCTCTAACCACATGTGCTCCCAATCTATCACGACCCTTTCACGTGGAACCTCTTAGAGTTGTAAGCCCTTAAAAGGGCCAGGAACTCTGTCTTCGGGGAGCTCGGCTCTTAAGATGTGAGTCTGCAGGCGCTGCCGGCCGAATAAAAACCTCTTCCTTCTTTAATCTGGTGTTTGAGGAGTTTTGTCTGCGGCTTGTCCTGCTACAGTAGGTCTGGGCTCCCCGAAGGGCCACAGCTCTTTTCTCTTTCTCATCACCCACAGTGGTGAGCGGGGGCAGGTGTTTCAGCCCTGTTTGTATTATGGCTCTTTCTGTCCTGCCATTCAGCGGGTCCCGAGTTCTTGTCCGGTGTGCAGAAAGAATGAGGCATGCAGACAACTGGAGGCTGAGCAAGGTGGAGAGGAGCTTCATTGAGTGACAGAACAAGCTTTCAGGAGACCCAAAGTGGATAGCTCCTTTTCACAGGAGGGTCATTCAAATGAGTCGAGGAGACCCAAAGTGGGTCGCTCCTTCCCGCAGCTGGTAGTCCGGACATCTACGTGAGTCTGGGTAAGTCCGGGGGTTTTTATGGGCTCAGAAGGGAGGAAGTGCGTGCTGATTGGTCCTTGAGTGGCCATGGGCAGGCCTGGAAAAAAACACCGTAACTTCTCACTCAGAGCTGCGGACTCCACCCAGAACTGGCAGCCCAGCCCCCAGGCTTTAGGCTGTCCCTGGCTTGAAGGTGGGGTTTTACCAGGGGCCACCCCATTCTGCCCAGGAACCTGTCTGCTTTCTGCCATCAACATAGCATCCAGGGCCCCCGGGCTGTTTGTGCCGAGGGGTGCCTGCAGGCCCACGCCAAGGCGCCCTCATCCCCGCCTCGCCTCCCTCCAAAGCTTGTTGATGCTCAAAGTTCCTAAAGGGATGAGGCTGCACGGGGCTGTCAGGTCAGCACCACCCCAAGCATGCACACACCCAGCACCACCCCGAGCACGCACACACCCAGCACCGCCCCGAGCACGCACACACCCAGCACCGCCCCGAGCACGCACACACCCAGCTGGGTTGTGACAGCTCCCAGGCTCTGCCACAACTTTGCTCCTCACTGGAACAGGCAACCGTAGAGGCGAAAGGCCAGACAGCAGGAGCAGGCACTTCTGAGCCTGCAGGGGTAGGAGCTTCCCAGGCCTCCAAGAGCACAGGGATGCTTGGGTCTGGAGCTGTGGCTGGGCCCCCACCTGTTCCTGGCTCCCACCAGCCCTGCAGAGTGTGCAACCCTGGCTGTATCTCCACCACTGCAGCCGTCTTCCCAGTGGCCGCTCCAGACAGGCTACTGCTGCCATTAGTTCCATTTGCTGAGATGTGAAGATGGGGCAGGGGAGAAACGAAGCTGGGAGAGTAACATTTTCTGTTATGTTTGAGGGGACTTAGTTTGGATTCCCCCCACAAAGCAGATCCTCTGAAAAGAGCAGAGCTGCATATCGTTTGTGTGGGAAAGTGATCTCAGGGCCTGGGAAGAAGTGAGACCGAGGAGGGAAGCCCAAACCCGGAGTATGTTCTGGAGCTGATCCTTGCTGTGGACATCTGGGCTGGGTCTTGCTGGGAAGCGGGAGGGGACAGGATCACCACCAGTTGCCACCCCCCACCAAAGGCTGCCTGGGCGTGTCAACTCTCTTACTCTTCCAGGTGTACGATGGCTCCCTGTGTGACTGAGTGAGTGGGCTCCTGCAGGTGCCACAGTTACAGCAGCCAAGCTGTCCTGGGGGAGAACCAAGAGGTGTGCGTGGCCCCAGGCCAGAGGTGGAATCAGCCAGCTCCCTGTGTGCCGCTGGTTACCATAGCAACAGCTGGAGCAAACGGGTGGGCTGAGAGGACATGAGATGGTGCGTAAAAATGTCCTGCACAGCATCCAAAAGAGATGTCCTGGAAATAGTTGGATATATGAGCCTGGAGCTCAGGGAGAGGTAGGGCTGAGCTACTGGTATAGGAGTCATCGGCAGAGAGGTAATACAGCTGTGGGACCTCAACTAGGGGAAAGTCAAAGTTGAGCATCTAAGGGTGACCTCTGAGCTGCCCCTTCTGAAAGGGGTTGAGGGGGAAGATCTAGTGAAGGGGTCTGGCATGGAGTGGAGCAGAAGGAAAATTAGGGAAGTGGGTGCGATGAAATCCTCAGAAGGCAAACCAGATGAGGATGAAAAAATCAACAATAGGTCACAGATGGGCTTGCTGTGAGTGGCTTCAGTGCCATAGTGGGGAACATCTTGATTGCAGGTGTGGGAGAAGGTGGAGATTGCTCTTAAGATCCAGGCTCTCACAGGGAGCAGGCCAACGAGGCAGGAAGGAGGAGGTGCTTTTGTTTCAAGTGGTATTTGCAATATCTCACCAAAAAATATTTGAGCAACCATTTCTGTGTTTGATTGTGTCTCATTACTGACAGCACAGAGACTTACAAATTATGTTACTTCCAAATTAACTAGAAAAAAGAAGAGGAGGAAGATGAGGATTAGACATCATTTATCTGGAATATTTTGTATGAGTTCTTGAATAAAACTTGGAAACTAAGCCAAAAAAGGGAGAGAGAGCAGAGGCTGGACATCTGCTGCGAGGCTGAGGGGGAAAGTGATTCCATCTCAGTCCTCACGACCACATTTCCATTGCATGTTGTTATCGTAATTTATGTATTTTACAGTTGAGGAAAGAGAGTCTTAGAAAAGTTTTATTATTAACTCATGTTCACACAAATGAGGGTTGGAGAGGGGATTTGAACCCAGTTCCATGGGACCAGGGAGTCTAATTGCTTTCTGGGACCACAGCGTCATGTTAGGGGCAAGGGCTAGGGTGCACTAGTGGCGAGTGGCAGGCACGGATGGAAGGGGAGTAGAAGCTCACTCTCGAGCAGGAGTTTCTTTTTGTAGGAACTCAGGTTCTGGAAGGTTACCTTTCAAATTTAAGCTATTTTCCAGAATGATGGATAACCATTTTAGTTTTCTGCCACTGAAATTCCTGTGATGGAACTGACACTTATCAGTGGCTGGAGCCCCTGTGACACAGTGTGATGGAGAGTGAAGAGCTGGCATTGGACGCAAGCTTTTCTCAAAGTCGCTTCGCCATGTTCTCTGTCCTCCCATCCCCCTTATATTCATTCTGTGGGAGACCTAAGCTCAGGCTCTGAGGATAATTTGTGAAAACAAACAAAAAAATGGGGAACAGTTTGTGTAAGCTTCCCATTTTTTTTTTGTTTCCATCACAAATGCTCCTGGGGTAGTGTAGAGTGACAATAGCTGGTCTAACCAATTGCAAGTAGCAGCAATAGATGACATAGAGGAGAAAACAAGACCCAACAGATAGGTATTCTATTACAGACATAGCTGCCCAGAATAATTGGTGCATATCTTGGTGAAAGCCTTGAAAGCTGAGGAAAAATTAAGTTCAGCATACTCTGGGAAACAACTCAAAAGTCTTTCTCCATTTTGATTAACTATTACTGAAGATGACCCGGAGATGACCAGCAGATGTCAGTATAAGGTAGGTCTAGCAGAATCCTGTGTCCAAACAATGAGGTCAGCTCTGGTCAGAACTTGCTCTTGGACATCAAAGGCCCCCAAAATAAAGGAGTGGCCTGGACCCACAAAACCATGATGTCTTGCATTCTTGCTTAGGCTATGGTGCGAATAAGTGCTCAAGGAAAATGGCTTCTTATTTCAAAGAAAACGCAAGAAACATTCAAGGAAGTGAAGAAAAAAGAAAGCAGGTATTTACTTGCATTAGCCTTCTTTAAAGACCATAAGGTATAGATAGGCTAAAAAGAATGCATAGAAATCTGATACAATATGATATTCTAGAACATTCTAGAGCTATGTTTATGGGTATCAATAGTTCCCACAGCACATTGTGAATATATTTTTTAAAATTTGGCATGTATAATGTGATTCCACTTATAGAGTGTTATACATTCTATACATTTTAATTAAAAATATATTTTGTTCTGTAAAAAAATAAATTTTTTTTCAAAACAAATTGCATGGCCTCTTCCACTCAAAGTTATGTAACCACCCCCAGCAATTTTTACACTTTCTTTTTGGTGGTAAGAGTTTCATCTTGATCATTCTTTTTTGGTGGCCATCTCTTCCTGAAGCTAGAAAGGTGGTAGACCAGTTGTTGCCTTTACATCTTGTCCCACACTTTTTTTTTTTTTTTTTTTTTTTTGATGAGACAGAATCTAGCTCTGTCCAGGCTGGAGTGCAGTGGTGAGATCTTGGCTCACTGCAATTCTCCTGCTTCAGCCTCTTGAGTAGCTGGGATTACAGGCATCCACCATCACGCCTGGTTAATTTTTGTATTTTTTTTTAGTAGAGATGGGGTTTCACTATGTTCTTGATCAGGCTGGTCTCGAACTTCTGACTTCAGGTGATTCACCTGCCTTGGCCTCCCAAAGTGCTGGGATTACAGGCTTGAGCCACTGTACCTAGCCCCACACTTCTGTATCTTAGATTTTTCTAGCCCAGCCCAAAGGGAACAAACGCTTGAGAAAGGTTTATAAAAAGATGAAGAAGACCTAATCATTGCCCTCATAGGAATTTACTCCCTGCGGGGAACAAAATACACACATAGGCAGTTCTGGTGAATATGCTTAGTGCCGTTCCTCCCAGGGATACGCTACTCCTTCATTCTCCTTGTCCAACCAACTCCAGCTTTGCAACTGGCTCTTAGCTTAAGCACCAGCACGTCCAGGAAGCCTCCTGAACCCCCACATTGCCTGAGGGCTGCATTGACCCTGCTTTTCTTCCCCAGGGCCACCTTCTCCTGCCACAGGATTGCGTGCTAGAACAGGGGCTCACTGAATGTCAGCAAATTTGTGTGTCCAGAGCAGCCCTTCCTCAGTGATGTATGGGAGGTGGTGGCTAAACACCCAGCTCCTCCCTGCTTGCCAGTACAGCCTGGGGGCATGTACCATGTACACAGTCTCCTAGACGTCCCCAGTGGGGTTGGGCCCTGGTGCCCGCTGTGCACTGTGCATGGGTTCCTTCCTTTCTCTATCTCATTTCCCTGCTCCTCCAAGAGTGTTTCTTGGCTCACGTCCCAAATTAACTGGGAACCATCCCGATTTGGCACTTACCAGCCTGCATTATACTTGCTTGCTTGCTGTGTCTGTGTTCCTTTAGCCTACAAGCTTGGTGAGGACAGGGGCCACGTCTGGGCCTAGCTCTGTTTCTGGACCATGATAGACTTTGAATGGATCTTTATTAACTCGTCGAGTCTCACCTGGACTCCGGGTATAATTAGCCGCGTAAAAGAAGGGGAGTTTGCGTATCCCAGGCTTTTGCCTTTGGCCTAACAGATTGAAGAAGAGTTTTGCTCATTATCCGCTTCTGAGAAGAGGTGGCCAACACATTCTAGGTTTATTTTAATCTGTGACCTCTCGGAACAGTTTTCCTTGTTCATTTTTCATTCCATCCAACATCCTCTCTCTCCTGGCATCGAGTATCCATTCCCCTATATATCATCCTGAGGGAGCCAGTGCGTTCCCACCACTGTGTCTGTGCAACTGTTGTTCATTTTGCCTGGGATATCCCCTTTCCCCAAACCCCTCCTTCCCTGGGTCCTCTGACTTCTGCTCCTCCTTCCAGGCTTGGAGTGTACCCCTTTCCCTGGAAGACACTTTGTTGCCAATGCTGTGACAAAGGCAGCCAACTTACGGGGACAAAGCCGTGGAGGAAGAAAGTCTCTTCCAGGGAAAGGGGCACACTCCAAGCTTGGAAGGAGGAGTAGAAATCTCTTGCGTGTTTATGACTGGGAAGGAGAGCATAGTGCCTGACAATGCAGACCCTGGGGACCAGCTGAGTCCTAATCTCAGTTCCATCTCCCACCACCTGTTTGGGGTAGATTACTGAACCTTCCTAGGCCTAGGGGTGTGTTTCTACAGCAAGCCCTCTTTAATGTAAGCACTGTCAGTTTCTCTTTGTAATTAAGAATCAGTAATTCTGGGGGCCTGGGATTGGAAAGAGTGACGATAAGAGATTTAACTCCATGAAGTGGCATGTCTTGACCAAGAAGTGAAATGAACTTGTGCAAACACACACATACACACACACGTACACACACATACACACGTACACACACATGCGTGCACACATGTACACATGCACACGTCAACACATACACACGTACACACACACACGTACACATACATTCTCTGTTGAAATATGCAAATACTTTTGCTTGGGTATTTTTTCCCTACCCTCTTTGCTCCCGCTGGTGGTCTGGTGATTTCACAGTAGGCTCAGAGGGGTCTTCTTCCTGTAGAAGGCTGGCTCCCTCACAGCCTGGTTCTGTCACACGTGCTTTTCCTTCTTCTTGGAGCTGCCCCCTAAGGCATTCTCCTCCAGGTCCCATTCCCTGGGTCTGGTACCTTCTCTTCCTTAATACCAAGGTCTGCAAAAGGTGGCTGACCTCACTGTATTCCTCACGCCCTGGGCCTCTCTGTGCTGTTGACCTTGAGAGTAACAGTTGCTGTAGTTGTTGATTTCCTCCTCTCTCTTTCCCTCCAGACTGTTTCACTTTTCCTTGTGGTGGTGGCTCAGGGTTTACAATGCAGTCGGCCCCCCATATCCCCAGGTTCCACATTCACAGATGCAACCAACCACAGATCATACAGTTAAAACATTAATCCAATATAATACACAGTTTAAAATTCAGTATAATGATGATTTACATATCCTTTACATTGTATTGAGTATCATAAGTCATCTAGAGATGATGTAATGCATACAGGAGGATGTGTGAAGCTATATGCAAACCTCACATGCAAACTACGCCACATTATATAAGGGATTTGAGCATCCTTAGATTTCAGTATCTGCAGAGGGTCTTGGATCCATTCCCCTATGGATATTGAGGGATGACTGTAGACACTCTAAACTTCTATTCTGCCTTCAAGTATATTATATAATTTTGTGTATAATGTATGTGTATAATGTAATAACCATATGGCAGTATAATTCCATCCCTCCACTGTCCCTTCTGCTATTTATGGCATGCATTTTACTTCTACAAAATGTTATAAACCCCACAATTGTTATTTTTGCTTTTAACAGCCCATTAACTTTTAAAGACATCATAAAAAAAGAATTTTTTTTATACCTACCCTCATTTTGAACTCCTTTTTGCCATTTCTGGAATTCTTTATTCCTCTATACCTTTCTGAGTTTCCAACCAGTATCATTTTATTCTGTGTGTAAAACTTCCTTTAATATCTCTGGCTGTTCAGGTGTGCTTATGAAATGTTCTGTAGACTTTTTTTGGGGGAAGAGGGGGTCTGAAAATGCCCCTTTTGCATATCTATTTTTGAAAGAATATAAATTTTTTTTTTTGCTGAATATAAAATTTTAAGTTGTCAATTTGTTTTATTCTTTCTGTTCTTTAAAGATGTTTCATTACACTGACATATGACCTTCTTTTTGGTTTGATTAGGATAAAAGGAATGTTCTTATCACTGTTCTCCAGTGTGTAATGTCTCTTTTTTTCTGGATGCTTTTAAGATGACCTTCATCACTAGTTCTCAGAAGTGTGATTATGATACATCTCAGTGTGGGTTTTTTGGTGATATTCTGCCTGAGGGTTTGTGGGTGCTAATGTTTGTGTCCTCCCCAAAATTATTATGTTGAAAACTTAATTACCAGTATGATGGTATTAGGTGGTACATCAGGGGAGTGGTTAGATCGTGAGGGCAGAGCCCCCATGAATGGGATTAGTGTCCTTATAATCCCAGACACTGATGCCTTGATCTTGACTTTCTCTGCTTCCAGAGTTGTGCAAAGTAAATTTCTGTTGCATTTAAGCCAGTCAGTTGATGATATTTTGTTATAGCAGCCCAAATGAACTGAGATAGTGCGTTTCTATCTTTTGTCAAATCTGAAAATATTTTGGCCATTATTTAAATTTTTTTTTTTTTTTTTTTTTTTTTTTTTGCTGTAGTCTCTCTTTCCTCTTCTTCTGAGACTCCATTTGCTTGTCTACTGGACCACTCTATTTTGTCTCACAGTTGCTGAGGCCCTATTCATTTTTATCCCTGTTTTCCTCTCTGTTTTTAAGTTTGGATAGTTTCTGTTTCCCAGTCTTCAAGTTCAATGATCTTTTCTTCTACAGTGTAAATGTTGTTGTTAGACCCAACCAGTGAATATTTTATTTCAGATGCTGTGTTTTTCTATTCTAGAATTTCCACTCTTCTTTATAGATCCTGTATCTTGATTGAGATCCCCTGTATTTCATCATCATGCTTGTGTTTTCCTGTAAGTCTATGATCATGTTTCTAATAGCTGCTTCGAGATTCTGGTGTGCTAATTTTATACTTCTTATTGTGTCTGGGTCTTTTTCTAATGACATTTTTCTCCAGGTATCAGGTCAATTATCCTGTTTGTTTGCATGTGTAGTAAGTTTTTATTTTATTCTGGACATTGTGAATGCTAACTTGTAAAGTGTCTGGATTATATTGTCTTCCTTGAAGAGCATTGAGAATTCATTGTTGTTTTGTGTTTTTTTGTGTGTTTGGTTTTTTGTTTTGTTTTGTTTTGAGATAGGGTCTCATTCTGTCACCCAGGCTGGAGTGCAGTGATTTGATCACAGCTTACTGAAGCCTCGAGCGCGCCAGCTCACTGAAGCCTTGAACGCCCCAGCTCAAATGATCCTCCTGCCTCAGCCTCCCAAGTGGCTGGCACTATAGGCACATGCTACCACACCTGGCTAATTTTTATATATTTTTACAGAGTTGGGGTCTTGCCATGTTGCCCAGGCTGGCCTTGAACTCCTGAACTCAAGAAATCCACATGTCTCAGCATCCCAAAGTGTTGGGATTACAGGCATGAGCCACCACACCTGGCCTGAGTTTTGTTCTGGCAAGTAGCTAATTTCCTTGTATGTAGTTCAGCATGATTCTTAGTCTTATTTTCAAGCATGTTAGGGTGAGTACAAGGTAGCTTTTACTCTGAGGCTAGAGAACCACAGTTTCTGAGACATGGCATTTCTGAGGCCTCAATTGAGTTCCTAGGGTATTCGTGAGACCTGTGAATTCTGGTGAGTTGGTACTCCTGTCACTTGGCTCTTTGCAAGTTCTGGAATCTCTACGTAGCTCTTCTCAGCCTCACCTCCCTGTGCCAAGGATAGCTGGTGGTTTATTGCTAAAAGCTTTGCCTGGCCTTGTGAAATCTCATCCTATATATCCCCAACTTACTTTTCATCCAGAGACTCAAGGAGACCCCTGTATAAGTTTCTGCAGCTCCTCCGTGAAGCTCCTCCGACCATGCTGTATGTACTCTGTGCCACCCACTCCCATAGTCTTAGCAACCAAACACTGATCTTTGTCTTCTCCGGCAGCAGGATTACTATGCACTACTGTGCACTGCTAGGCAGTGGATGAAGAAAGTCTTTTTTTTTTTTTTCAGAAGGAACTCTTGCTCTGTCGCCCAGGCTGGAGCACAGTGCCATGATCTCTGCTCACTGCAACCTCTGCCTCCTGGGTTCTAGTGATTCTCCTGCCTCAGCCTCTTGAGTAGCTGGGATTACAGGTGCCCACCACCATGCCTGGCTAATTTTTTGTATTTTTAGTAGAGACTGGGTTTCGCCATGTTGGCCAGGCGGGTCTCGAACTCCTGACCTCCGGATCCGCCCACCTCGGCCTCCCAAAGTACTGGGATTACAGGCGTGAGCCACCGCGCCCGGTCATGAAAGTCTTTTACAGGGAAAGAAAGTGGCGCACTCCAACCCTGGAGGGAGGAGCAGAAGAGGGAGGACCCAGGGAAGGAGGGGTGGGGGATGGGGACATCCCAGGCAAAATGAAAACAGGCATGAGCTTGCCTTCCCTATGCTATGATATGCAAAGCACTTTAAGTCAGAAAACTGGGTAAATCATAGGGTTTGTCTCATTTTTCTCTGCAAGAGCTCACAATACTGCCACGTCTGATGTCTACATCTTCAAACTGTTGTTTCACAGAATATTGCCATTTTCCATTGTTGGTGGTGAGAGGGCTGGTCTGGCACCAGTTACTCCAGTTGGTTCCTCTGGATGTTGAGAGGAGAACATGGGAGACGGAAGGTGGGCTTTTAGTCTGTGCATCCCCAGCTCTCCACAGTGGACACAGGTTCACAATAGATGCCTGTGGTAGTTTCAAGAATGGGTCCCCCAAGATGCCAACATTTCAGTCCCCAGAACCTGTGGGGATGTTACCTTCTAAGGCAAAGGGGACGTTGCAGATATGATCGATTAAGGCTCTTGAGATGGGGGAGATGATTCTGGATGATTTGGGTTGGCTCAGTGTGATCACAACCTCCTTAGAAATGGCAGACAATAGTGACACCAGCAGTAAAAGGAGCTGTAAGGATGGAACCAGAGGTTGCAGGGATGCACTTGGAAGATGCAGGAAGGGGCCAGGAGCCAAGGAATGCAGAGGCCCCAGGCCCCAGAAAGACGAGGAATGGATTCCTCAGTAAAGCCTCCAGAAACAGTATGGACTTGCCAACACCTTGATTTTACACTTCTGGCTTTCCGTACTGTAAGAGGACACATTCTGTTATTTGAAGCCACTAAGTTTGTGGCAATTTGTTACAGCAGCCACAAGAAACTAATTTATAGTGCCTTATAAATCCCAAGGAAATCGGGGTTGCTCAATATTAATGCCCTAGTGATAATTAGCTAACAATTCTTTCAAATGATTTTTGGCTAGTTATATATGGAATGAAATGAAAGCCCTTTCAGCAGAAAAGCAGTTGATCTCATAGAAGTAAAAAGTAGGACAGAGGATGCTAGAGGCTGAGAAGGGCAGGGGGAAGGGAGGGGTAGGGAGAGATTTGTGGAAGGCTACAAAATTACAGCTAAAGGAGAGGAAGACTTTCCAGTACTCTACAGGACTGTAGGATGACTCTAGTTAACGATAATACAGTTTCTTTTTTTTTTTTTTTTTTTTTTTTTGAGACGGAGTCTGGCTCTGTCGCCCAGGCTGGAGTACAGTGGCCGGATCTCAGCTCACTGCAAGCTCCGCCTCCCGGGTTCACGCCATTCTCCTGCCTCAGCCTCCCGCGTAGCTGGGACTACAGGCGCCCGCCACCTCGCCCGGCTAATTTTTTTTTTTTTTTTGTATTTTTTAGTAGAGACGGGGTTTCACTGGGTTATCCAGGATGGTCTCGATCTCCTGACCTCATGATCCGCCCGTCTCGGCCTCCCAAAGTGCTGGGATTACAGGCTTGAGCCACCGCGCCCGGCCGATAATACAGTTTCAAATAGCTAGAAGGAGGATATTGAATGTTCCCAACACAAATACATCATACATGTTCGAGATGATGGTTATGCTAATTACCCTGATCTGATCTCTGTACATTTTACAAATTGAAACATCAGGCTGGGCACGGTGGCTCAGGCCTGTAATCCAAGCACTTTGGGAGGCCGAGGCGGGCAGATCACTTGAGGTCAGGAGTTCAAGACCAGCCTGGCCAACTTGGTGAAACCCCATCTTTACTAAAAATTCAAAAATTAGCCGGGCATGGTGGTGGGCACCTGTAATCTCAGCTACTCAGGAGGCTGAGGCAGGAGAATCACTTGAACCTGGGAGGCAGAGATTGCAGTGAGCCGAGATCATACCTCTGCACTCTAGCCTGGGCTACAGAGCAAGACTGTCTCAAAAAAAAAAAAGGGAACATCACTATGTGCCCCCATGAACATGTACAATTATTATTCGTCAATTAAAAAACAAAAGGTTAAAAAAAGAAGCTGAATCTCATAACCAAAAAAAAAAAAAAGAAAGGTGAGGAAGGGGTCTGGAATGTCGATATTACCTGGGGGCAGGGTCTGGAAGGAGCCTTCTCATTCTCTTGACACATGGCGAAGGGATGGAGACATTTATGAGCTCATTACGTTCACAGGAGAGTCAGACCTTTCCTCATGTCTGCTAAGATAATTCTTCTCCAACATCTGTCTTTCAAATGTTAGCTCCATTCCATGGAGTCAGAAAGTCAGAGATCTTTAAAGCAAAAATTCTAGAGTAATGAACTCTGTTAGTAGTAATGGAAACCATTGTCCAATGCACTCTATATGATAGGCGCCTCCTGCCGATGTTGCTCTGCTCTAGCCCATCTTGGCCTGCTTGCCTAACTGGCCACTGAATGCAGGTAAGTCCTCGCAGTAATCCTTCTGGGGAATAAACTACTTGCCTACTTTAGTTCCCAATTTTCCCTCCTTGGAAATAAAACTCAGCTCTGTGAATATGAAAATAACTATTTTATTCCTATCACTGAGCCTCTGCCCCCTCCAAAACTCCTCGTTTGGCATCTGTGCTTTTATAAGGAGCCAAAATACTCAACCCAGCAAGTGAATACAAGAAAAGATGCCTCAGGACTCTCTTCAGCCTCACCTCTCTGTGCCAAGGCTAGCTGGTGGTTTATTGCTAAGAGCCACTCCCTCACAATTCCCTGGGAAGGCTTGTCCATCGCTCCGAGACTGCAGCTCTGCGAGGTCACTCACCGGTGGCCATTGGCTGGTGTGAACTGTTCTGCTCACAACTGGCGGCTGCCCCATCATGAGGCTTCCTTTCAGCCTCAGCCTCTGGGCTAGAAATTAGTTGCCTTTGTCCACAGTTACTGTGTTCCCCAGCCTCGCTGTGATTATAAATAGCTCTATCCATTGCAGGACAAATGATTCAGGACTCACACACGGGTTGCCATTTGATCGTAATTATATAATCACATCTGTGGGCACTGCATGGGTTTTAAATGAAGTGGTAAGTATTGGCTTACTGACTCTAGAGGCTGGTACCTTGGCGGAGGCAGTTGTGTTTCTCCTCATCCTCAAGAAATTGGCATCGCGAACCAAATGTTCCGTGGTTATGGAATGTTCTATATAAGATTCAAACTGCTGCTTGGAAAGCTAGGGGAGACCTTCTGGCATGCTGAAAGTTGGTCTTTTCTGGCGTAACTGAAAATAGGAGAGAAAGAAGGGAGAGTGTGGAGTTTTTCTTGGTTAAGTCACACAGACAAAATTAGTGCTAGAAGAGGCACTAGCTTTAGAAAACGTGTCATGTGCTTGGATTGTGGATGGCAATTTTAGTACTCCTGTGTGCTCAACTTTTAAATGTCTCTCTAAAGATTTTATTAAGGGCATCCTTGTGGGGGCACATATCAATTTAGTGCTTGCTCTAGCAACCAGATGCCGGGCAGGTTCTAAGGCCTATTTCTGACTAGAGTGAAAAACAAACAGAACTATTTCTAAGATAACATCTTTGCTTGATTTATGCTCATTTCTTGTTAACATTTAAAATCGGTTCCTTGCTTTAATTTAGTGATAAATATCAGGTACCCTGCCCCCTCCAAGGGGCAAAAAAATAAGTGGGAAACAGCTTATTTGGACACCCAATGGGGGCTTGTCCCCGGACTTAATGTAAAAATATGATTGATAATACATGTACTCTTTAAAAGTTTTATATTCTAAATCAGAAAAAAAGCAAGAGACTTGCTGTAGGTGGTTGGCCAAATTGTATTTTGCCTTTATCCATTTCAACATCCACCTCCACTCTGCGTTGAGAGAATGCTCCTGGCTGCAAGCTCTCAGCTTTTCCATGTAGCCTGTGACCTCCCAGGGAGACATTGACCCCTAGTCCATCCATTTGCACATTTATTCAGCAAAAATTGAGCATCTGAGGCTGTGTTCTAGACACTGAACAACATGCCCTGCCCTTATAGAGCTTACCTTCTTGCAGTTCTGTTTTTGTAAATCTACAGAGCCAGCGGACAGTTGTTCTCAGGCAGGTTCAGTGACACTTCATCAGGGCCAGAATTCTTCCTGCCACATCTGATCTGGGTTTTGTGTCCCTATGTCCTTCTGATGCAGAGGACACTGTCATTGTCACTGCCATTAGGAGCCCCATGCACCTGTCCACCTGCCCCACACAGAGGCTGGCTTAGCTGCAGTCGTCCCTGCCTGCATCACAGCTCTGCATGCGTTTTCAAGCCCCCACTCTTACTTTTGTTTATTCATTCATTAATGTGTCATTTCTTTTCACCCCCATCTCCCACTCCTATTCCCCTCTTTTCCAGTGGCAATCAGGTTGATATATTTAATGCATATCTCTTAATTTTAAGGTAATTTTAAAAGAAGGCATCTCCAGTTTTCTGTGCACTTGTTCACATTGTTATGTGAAGGATAAAGAGCTTGGGTTCTTGACTCAGCCCAGCTTGGGTTCCAGTCCGAGTTCTGCTGTAGTCTGGGTGGCCTTGGCCTTATGACACAATCTCTCTGCATCTCTGTTTCATCATCTGTAAGATGGAGCTGAGACTAGTAACCTACGTGGCTTAATTGTTTCATGGATTAAATTAGTTAATATGGTGAGGTGCTTAGAAGAGGGTCTGGTAGGTGGTCATCCCTCCATCAGGGTTGGCAACAAGTGCTGTTGGTTCATCTTTACATGCAGGTTATCTTCACCTTCCCCACCATATTTTAGAGAAAGAGACACTGGCGAGTTTAGCTGATTAATGTTTGTCCTGAAAACCAGTCCCCTAATTCTCTCTCTCCAGCTGACATGCTTCAGGGAAGGGCCACAGTGGTTAGAAGGAGACAGTGGTCATGTCGCCGCAGTTAGAGCTCAGTAAGGAGAGAGAGGTTGAAAGGTCAGTAAAACAGAGGAAGTTTCATATTAAGAACTACTAACCACAATAAAATAATAACTACAAGACATAAGGAAATGCAATAGGGTACCCTGGGGCTGGGGTCCCCAACCCCCCGGGCATGGACCAGCACCAGTCTGTGGCCTGTTAGGAGCTGGGCTGCACAGGGGAGGTGAGTTGCAGGTGAGCAAGCGAAGCCTCATCTGTATTTACAGCTGCTGTCTATCATTTGCATTACTGCCAGAGCTCTGCTTCCTGTCAGATCAGCGGCCTTAGAGTCTCATAGGAGTGTGAACCCTATTGTGAACTGCGCATGAGAGGGATCTGGGTTGCAGGCTCCTTACGAGAATCTAAGGCCTGATGATCTGTTACAGTCTCCCATCACCCCCAGATGGGACCATCTCCTTGCAGGAAAACAAGCTCAGGGCTCCCACTGGTTCTACATGATGGTGAGTTGTGTGACTATTTCGTTTTATATTACAATGTACGTCACAATTACAATAAATATTTTGTCATATATTACAATGTATTTTTATTTAATAAAAATAAAGTGCACAATAAATGTAAGGTGCTTGAACCATCCTGAAACCATCTCCCCAACTCTGGGTCCGTGGAAAAACTGCCTTCCACAAAACTGGTCTTTGGTGCCAAAAAGGCTGGGGACCACTGCCCTAGGGCTCAGGGAGATGCACAAGGAAGGAGGGGCTCAGAATGGCTCCAGACCTTCTGGAAAGAGTGTGGTCAGTCAGGGGAGGCAGGAGGTGTCCTGGCTTGGCCAGGACAGGGCTAGTCTGGAGCCACTGGGACACCTTCGTGAGCACAGGCCCTGCGGTGTTGGGGCATTTGTGGCCCTGCAGAGTACAGGGGGCTGCGCAGGTGCTTGGTTTCCCTGTCGAGAGCGCTGAGGCCAGGTTGTCACCAGGCTGAGATATGAGAGCCACTGTGGTCCTCACACCTATGTCCAGCTGGAAATGACAGAAGGCCTTGTTCTCCTGCGTGTCCCTCCAGCGCCCTCTACTGGGAAAGCTTCGCCTCGCACTTACTTTGAAGGAGAGAAATACTGAGAGCAATTCCGTGGCTGATCACAGAGCATGTTCAGAAGGATGCGGGCATTGTCGAAAGACAGTACATGGAGACTGACACTCAAGTCCACTGCACACTCCGTCTCGTTACAGAAAGTATTGCCAAGGAAGTCACTGAAGAAATCACCCATCTGGGCCTGGTGCGGTGGCTCATTCCTGCAATCCTAGCACTTTGGGAGGCCGAGGCCGGCGAATCACAAGGTCAAGAGATCGAGACCATCCTGGCCAACATGGTGAAACCCCCTCTCTACTAAAAATACAAAAATTAGCTGGGGATGGTGGCGCATGCCTGTGATCCTAGCTACTTGGGAGGCTGAGGCAGGAGAATCGCTTGAACCCATGAGGTTGCTGTGAGGTGAGATTGTACCACTGCACTCCAGCCTGGGGACAGAGTGAGACTCTGTCTCAAAAAAAAGAAAAAAAAATTCAAGAAATCATCCATCTGCTTTGGATACATGGCCCTTTGGGAAAATTACCTGACCAATATTCACTGAGCACCTACTACGTGCATTGTTCCATGTGCTGGGGGGTGAGTGATAAAGATGGGCAGGTAACTTGAGCTCATGAGGCTTATATTCTGGGAGCAGAAGTTAGATAAATAATCAAATATACAAAAATATCGGGAAATGATCAGGACACTGTACTGCATATAACAGAATGCGGGGCGGGGAAGGGGGAGGAGGGGGGTAGAGAGCCTGGGCTGGCCGTGAGGTGCCCTCTGAGGGACGACCTTGAACCTGAAGCTGAGCATCAGGATGGGACTGGCTGTGTGAAGACCTGGAGGAGGGACTTTGCAAGAGCAGGAGCTTGGCCTGAAATTCTAAAATGCATCCCTACAATTCCAAACATTTTAAATCTATCAACTCTTTCTACCTTATAGATAAGAAAATTATATGTATGAGTTGATGATTGAATCCATTATAAATGCATCCAATATATTTATATTTTATTATGATATGCATTTTTTTTAAACTGCATGAACTATGGTGCTCTATTTCCTTAGGGATTCTTAGATTTTTCCAGGTGAAAATTCATTTGTGCCTCAAGTGCCAGGCCTGCTCATCTATCAAAATTCCAGAGCAAGAAGTGGAGTACACGCTTTAGTCCACATCCTTTCTACCCCCGTGCTCCTCACAGATAAATGCTTACCCATCATTTAATTTCTTTTTTTTTTTTTTTTTTTCCTTTTTTGAGATAGGGTCTCACCCTGTCGCCCAGACTGGACTGCAGTGGTGTGATCATAGCTCACTGCAGCCTCAACTTCCTGGGCTCAGGTGATTCTCTCACCTCAGCCTCCCGAGTAGCTGGGACCACAGGCATGCACCACCATGCCCAACTAATTTTTATATTTTTTAGTAGAGACGGGGTTTCGCCATGTTGCCCAGGTTGGTTTGGAACTCCTGGACTTAAGTGATCCTCCCGCCTTGGCCTCCCAAAGTGCTGGGATTACAGGAGTGAGCCACTGCGCCCAGCCCTTCATTGAGTTTCTCTATCACCTTCATTTTCTGCCTTCCTGTGGAGACCTCAGTCCTGGAGGTAACCCATGTGCCTTTTGCTCCACTGCCAAAAGTCTCTATTAAGGTACTTTTGTCCTGAGAAAAGCCCTGTGATTTAAAGCTCTGTCTCTTCTTCCCTGTCAAGGCTCTAATCAATTACCACTTCTCAGACAGCCGTCACGGGGAAAGCTGGAGCTGATGGGCTGTTCTGCACTCTCCACCTATTAGTGGAGAATAGACTTTCATGTGTTACTTAATTCCCAGAGTATCAGGAAACAAAGGGTAATTTTTGCTTGTTTGTTTTTACTGTGATGCTCTTGGCATTAGCCACAGGTAGATGGAATGGAGACGTGTGAGTCAGTGCCGGGGACTTACTCTTCCATGAGTGCTCAAGGATGGTGTGAAATAGGGCAGAACAATCCCATTTTCTTCTCCTTGTGTGTGTGTGATCCACTTATCTCATTTAATTCATTTTTTTGCTTTCTTTGGACTTTCTTGTTGACACAAACATAAATGGGAATGGATAAATGGATAAACAAATGTATTCTACACAATGGAATATTACTCAGCCATGAAAAGGGAGATGTCCTGACACAGGGCATAACATGGATGAACCTTGAAGACAGTATGCTCTGTGAAATGTGCCAGAAGGGAAAGGACGAATGCTAAATGAGTCCACTTCTATGAGGTCCCTAGAGCAGTCTGATTTATAAAGACAAAAAGTAGAATGGTGGCTTCCAGAGGCTGCGGAGGAGGAACGTGAAGAGTTAGTGTTTAATGAGGACAGCGTTCAGTTTGGGAAGGTGCAAAGTTCTGGAGGTGAAAGATGATGATGGTTGATATAACAAAGTGAATGGACTCAATGCTACTGAACTGTGCACTTAAAAATGGTTAAGATGGTAAATTTTATGTTATGTATATTTTACAACCTTAAAGATCAGATAGGAAGGACGTGTCCTGAGGCTTTGAGGTCTGGATGCCAGTTTCATTAGAAAGAAGAAGGCAGGAGGAACATGTGTATATATCCCCTAAGGCTGACACTCCATTAGTGTGACCTCAAGGCTCTCTGGGGGCACCATTTCTATCAGGGTGACTTCTGGCCAGTGCTGTTTTGTTTCCTGACGTGGTCTGAGCATGGAGTACCTTCTCTGCTGGGAAAAGGCTGTGGCTTTGAAAGTCCTCCCAGCCAGAAGTTTTGCGGAGCTGAGGAGCTAGGCATTGGAAAGGGAAGGAACTGCAGGCAGGAGACAAATGCCACAGGAGCCTCACACTGGTCACGTGGTTTATTGTTGTTGAGAACAAACCCCACCCCAGTGAGTGGAGCATGCACAGGGTACTTCCCTCTTTATTCAAACATCTGAAGAACCTTTTGCAAGCATAGATGGCAGCTTCTGACAGGTTGGAGTTCTCACTGAATGTGACTCCCTACTCAGATTTGGCTAAGTCCTGAGCACATTGCAACACACCTTCCCTCAAAAGCCTCCCCTGGCTTTCCATCATTCTCCAGAATGTAGGTAAGGAGAGGGCTATTCCTTGTGATTGCTTCCCTCTCTGACATGTATAAAACACATATTTACCAATTAGCAAGCTATAAACGAGTGGCCACCTCTCAAGTGTCTGATTGATTGACACCATTTCAAAGATTAGGTTTCATTAGGTCATTGATTACCATTATATCTGGTATGATAGATTATTTCATATTCATTCTATACAGACATTTGTTTATTCAGAAATCTGTGTGCTCCTAGAGGGTGGAAAGTAACCAAGATCTGGAATCCTAGAACGTCTGGAAGGAGGAGGAGCCAGAAGTAAAAAATTCTTAATGTTGGTTGGCATGATGCTCTGGTGTTTGAAGAAGTCCAACAAGGGTAAAAATGTCAAGAATAACTCTGGCCTCACATTAAAAATAACAGTTGCATACACCTCAACATGCTGTGTGTGCGCTTTAGAAAATCAGGCGCCAAACTAGTGCATTTCATTAGTTATAATTCACTCTGATTTGAGAGCATATGTACTTGGAATGAGCAACTGTGTTACTATAATTTGCCTATAGGGCATCACGCATCCTTTCTACCTGCTCTTCTTTGTTTTAATAGAATTTATAAAATGAAACAATCCTGAAACCATAGCTCTTCCTTCCAGTGCATTCTTGTCAGGCTTGGAGCCAGCCCTTGGTTTGGTCAGTTAGACTGTTGGGTGCACCTGCCACAGAGGCTCCATCAGTGGCTGATGACTCAGGGATGCCAGCCTGCATCATGCTGCTGGCTGCGGAGGGTGCCTGCACTTGGGTCCAGGTTCTGGGGCAGCATTCAGAGGGTCTAGCCAGTGGCAGGGTTTAGTTGTGGCTGCAGTGGAGCCTCCCCCCACTACCTTTTTTTGAGACAAAGTCTTGCTCTGTGGCCTAGGCTGGAGTGCAGTGGCAGGATCTCGCTCACTGCAACCTCCACCTCCTGGGTTCCAGTGACCCTCCTACCTCAGCCTCCCGAGTGGCTGGGATTACAGGCATGTGCCACCACGCCTGGTCAATTTTTGTATTTTTAGTAGAGACTAAGTTTTGCCATGTTGGCCAGGCTGGTCTTGAACTCCTGGCCTCAAGTGATCCGCCTGCCTCAGCCTCCTAAAGTGCTGGGACCACAAGAGTGATCCACTGCACCCAGCTGGAACCTCGCTCTTTCACCAGAGCAGCTGGTGGTGTGATGTGGGGTCTTGTTCCTGGCTGAATGCCCTCCCAGCATGTTTCTCTAGTCTAGTGGGAACGACATAATGCCCTAATGCATTTATTCTTCTGCTTAAACCAGCCAAGAGTTTTCTGCTGTGTGCAAATGATTCCTAACTGATCCAATTTTGTGCATGAGGTATATATTTGAGAGATATTAAAAAGTTGACTGGGAAAATGCATGCCAAATTCACAACAGAGGCAGCTCTGGAGGAGGAGAGAGCAAAAGAAAGGAGTTAAAGATGGGTAAGAAATGGACTTCACCATCCTGGCTGACACAGTGAAACCCTGTCTCTACTAAAAATACAAAAAAGAAAAGAAAAAAAAAAAATTAGCCAGGCATGCTGGCAGGCACTGGTAGTCCCCGCTACTCAGAAGGCTGAAGCAGGAGAACAGCGTGAACCAATGCAGGGCTGCCCAGTATGGCTGTGAGGTTTCACGCTACACATGTGGAATTAGAGTTCACATGTGGTAGACTGTGCAAAGCACCCACTGGCAAGTATTCACTATCCACTCTCCTCCCACCACCCTCAAGCATGTCTTGTGCCTTCCTTGTTCTATGCTTTAGTTATTATCATATTGCTTATTGTTTTGTTGTTTTGGGATATGTTTTAATTTACAGAGGAAAAGTGTAATACAGGAAATTCCTCTATACCTTCTTACCTAGAATTAAACAAAATTTATTATATTTAATATCTATACTATTTGTTTTTGTTGTTGTTGTTGTTTTTCTTTTTTTTTTTTTTGAGATGGAGTCTCACTCTTTTTGCCTAGGCTAGAGTGCAGTGGTGAGATCTTGGCTCACTGCAACCTCCGTTTCCCAGGTTGAAGCAATTATCCTGCCTCAGCCTCCTGAGTAGCTGGAATAACAGGCGTGCGCCGCTACACCCAGCTAATTTTTGAATATTTAGTACAGATGGGGTTTCACCATGTTGGCCGGGCTGGTCTCAAACTCCTGACCTCAAATGATCCACTGGCCTTGCTCTCCCAAAGTGTTGGGATTACAGGCGTGAGCCACTGCACCTGGCATGTTTTGGATTTCTAATAGAGTGAATAAAATATTACAGATAGAGCGGAAGTTCATTTCTTTTTCTTTTTTCTTTCTTCTTCTTCTTTTTTTTTTTTTTTTTTTTTTTAACCAAGTCTCACTCTGTCGCCCAGGCTGGAGTGCAGTTGTGCCGTCTCAGCTCTGTTGCCCAGGCTGGAGTGCAGTGGCGCGATCTCAGCTCACTGCAACCTCCACCTTCTGGGTTCAAGCGATTCTCCTGCCTCAGCCTCCCGAGTAGCTGGGACTACAGGTGCATGCCACCACACCCGGCTAATTTTTGTATTTTTAGTAGAGACAGGGTTTCACCATGTTGGCCAGGATGGTCTCGATCTCTTGACCTCATGATCTACCCCCCCCTCGGCCTCCCAAAGTACTGGAATTATAGGCGTGAGCCACCACGCCTGGCCTAAAGGTATATTTTTAGATAATTAATCAGACATCTGCATGCAGGATGAATTGGTGAGGAGGAAGTGGAAGCTATGACAGTAGTTAGGGTGATGGGGGGACAGCCTGGGGAGCCACACTACCCTTACTGGTAATTAGGAGACTTGGGGGTCTTGTTTTATTCTGTTGCCAACAAGCAACAGTGGCATTGCTGGTCAAACAAGAAGGCGGTGTCCCAGCCAGTAGCCCACTTTCGCTCTCTCTCTGCAGAGGCCCTTGGGTCACCCCCACAGGTTTGGTAGCTGCTTCCACAATGTCACCTGCTGCATAAATGTCTGCTCTCAACAGCGTGAGCTGGGCTACCTCCTACATGCCAGTGTCTGCCATCTCTCAGGACACAAAGCCTTTGTTTGAAGCCTCCTTGTGATGACTCAAATTCCAGTGTTGAAAGCACAAACATCCTTGACAGTGAGGCCCAAAGTTAGTGTGAGATGCTACTTTCCCATTTCACCAACGAGAAAGTTGCATCCAAAAAGCACAGTGCTCCGGAGAGGACACATCTCGGGGTAATAATGAAACTGGCCAAGAAATGCAAAAGTGCTGTCTCTGGTGAACGGCTTGGAAATCACGTGGTGTCTATACAAGGAGTGTCTTTCTCCTGGCAGCTCACCCTGAATCAACCCCCTGATTAGGCCGGTCTTGCAAGTTCACATGGAGGGCTCCCTGCTTGCTGTGCCCCCAGCCATTACAATGCCAGTGCTGTGACCAACTCCTGCATTAGACAGAGTGGATCTTATCTGGGTCTGACAGAAACGCCAAGCACTGCCGGCAGCCACCAAGAACTGGGGGTGGATTCTTCCCTAGAGCCACCAGAAGGAACTGACCCTGCTGACGCCTTGGTCTCAGACTGCTGCCTCCTGAACTGCGAGAGAATCCAGTTCCGTTGTCTTAAGGCCCCCAGTTTGTGGGATTTTTCCTTTTTCTGCAGCAGCCACAGGAACCTAATGCAAGCAGGATGCGGAATTCCCACGTGATTTTATGACACAGTCTAACTCCTCAAAGCAAATTTGTACTTAAGGCATTTGCGTTGAGGATCGGAAGTAATTGTTTTATTCTCTAGCTATGGAGGTTTCTCCACAGCATTGTGGAAATCCCTGTGCCCCCCAAAAAGGGGATTCAGAATGCTCCCTAGGGCTCATTGCTCTGGGCTTCCCACTGCCTCACGATGCCCTCCCCACACACACCTGTCCACCAACCTCTCAGGAGCCAAGTTCCTGATGTGCAAACAAGCACACCCCATCTTCAGTCTCTCTGCTTGACTCTTAACTGAAACCTGCTTCCACTGTGAGGCCAAGCTTCCTGCAGCCTTCTCACAAAGTGCTTCTCAGGAGGTGCTTTGTTCTGCATTCTTGGACCACAGGGCACTGAGGCAAGGTCCCACCATGCCTGTTCTCACTAGCAACCCATTCTCTCATTCCTCGATTTGTAGGAGGTGCATGCTTTCCTGCTTTGTATCTTTCATTGCCTCTCCTGGTTGTCCTCCACGTTTTACCTGGTCATACCCCTCATCATGGAAATCCTTGGCACCTGGTGCATGGTTTCCCTCTGTACCCCCAAGCTTGGCACCCAATGGCCCTCAATTAATGCCCCATTTTTCTTCTTTCTTTCTTTCTCTTTCTTTCTTTTTTCTTGCTCCCCTTCCTTCCTTCCTTCCTTCCTTCCTTCCTTCCTTCCTTCCTTCCTTCCTTCCTTCCTTCCTTCCTTCCTTTCTTCTTTCTTTCTTTCTTTCTTTCTTTCTTTCTTTCTTTCTTTCTTTCTTTCTTTCTTTCTTTCTTTCTTTCTTTCTTTCTTTCTTCCCTTCCCTTCCCTTTCTTTTCTTTTCTTTCTTTTTTTCAGAATCTCACTCTGTCACCCAGGCTGGAGTGCACCCAGGCATAATCTAGGCTCACCGCAACCTCTGCCTCCCAGGTTCAAGTGATTCTTGTGCCTCAGCCTCCTGAGTGGCTGGGACTACAGGCATGCACCACCACACCCAGCCATTTTTTTGTATTTTTAGTAGAGATGTAGTTTTGCCATGTTGGCCAGTCTGGTCTTGAACTCCTGACCTCAGGTGGTCTGCCTGCCTCAACCTCCCAAAATGCTGGGATTGCAGGCATGAGCCACCATGCCTGGCAAATGCCCTATTTTCTAACCTACTCCTTCCCAAATGATTTTCTTCTCATTCCCCTTTAATTTTTCACTCTCAGAGCTTGTTCTTCCCCAGAACCATCGATTCCCCATGTTTTACATCCAGTCTTGGGGATCATTGTTTCCACCCATGGCTTCCACTTCTCCACCCACTCTTCCCCCGCTGTCTGTCCTTGGGATTCCAGTTTGCCCTGCCATGAAACAGCTGCTAACTCTGGTGCATTCCTGTTGGCCCTTACCTTCCCTAGAGCCTTTCCCGTCACGCACCACACTCCCCCTAAGATGGGCTTGTCCCAGGGGCTCGGTGCTCACACCTGCTCAGTGCCCCTGCTACACCTCTGCTGCTCCCACTCCACGCGTCTGTCACTTCATCATCCTGCCCCTGGATGCTGACCCTCAGAGCTCCTTGGGTGCGGTCCAAGGACTTCTTTGCAACTTGCACACACTCTTGAACCATCTAAGGCACATCTGCCATTTCAATTATAACCTGTTCTGATAACCTCCCAAACTATGTTTATACCCTAGATCTTTCTCTTGAACTATGGGTCAAATGAGCCACCCTTGTCCATGAGACGACTACATTTGGTTGTCCCATGGATTTCTGACTCAAACGTGTTCAAAATGAAAATCAGTTCTCTGCTCCCTCAACATGTCTTTCCTCCTAGAATTTCTGTCTCGGGGAATAGGGCAACATCAACCAAGTTTCCTAAACCAGAAACCTGGGTGTTTTACTCGACTTCTCGGTTTTCTCCACATTGCACATCCAGGCTTTCACCTTGTTGTGCTGTTTCTAGAAGTGTCTCTTGCAGGCGTCCAGGTCTCTACATTCCCACAGCAACCCTCTCCTACTGTGATGGGCCTGGGTCACTGCTCTCAGATGGTGCCCCAGACAGGAACCTTCCCAATGCACCCTCTGCACTGCAGCCAGAGCAGCCTTCCAAAATGCAAATGTGATCCTGCCTCCCTTTGCTTAAACCCTCCAAAAGTTCCCCACGCTCTCATTCCGTCTTCATAGGGTACCCTGGGACCTTCCTTTCTGGTGCCACTCTTGCCTCGAACTCAGCCCTGTCCTGGCAGACTGCTTGAATGCAGTTTATGGGTGTGGTGCTCCACCCTGTTCTCATTCTTCTTCTCTCCCTCCCCTTGTTGTCTCTTACTGCAAAGCTAAGCCGATGTTCTTAGATTTTTCCATGCCTGGAAACCCAGCTCTCCCTCTGCCCTTATCCTTTGTTGACAAACTGACTCTGATCATCCATCTGTCTGGACAGACTTCCTCCTAGGAAGTGGCGCCTAACCCCACACATAATCAGCTCCCTACTTCCTTCCTTGGAACACGTGAACGCTGCCTGGCCAATGCCTTGTGATTTGTCGGACTGCCCTCTAATCTGTTAGCTCCTGGAGGGCACAGCCCTGTTTTGTTCACTGCTCTAATCCAGGTAACTAGAACATCACAGGTGTTCAGTAAGTATTTATTCAGTGAATAAACAAATGGGAGTTTGTAAGAGTTAAATGAGATATTGCACATGGCCCATAGCTGGCTCATTCAAAACAGATAGACGAGATCATTACTATTAACAGCAAGGATGCTCAGCCCACAGCATAAGGTCAGCACCTCCCGGGCTACTGCATCCAGGGGGTACAGGAAGGTTGCTGGCTGGCAGGACAGTTCCAAAGTGTCTGAGAGTTCCACTGCTCTTAGAAAAGATAGTTGGGGACATCAATAGCTCAGTTGCCCTAAAGAAATAGTTCAAGTTGTAGCTGAATGAAGTTTCCTGTCCCTCATGGGAAATGTCACGTTGCTTTAGATCAAAGCGTGCACCAGGCCCTGCTCAGGGAGACATACGTGCTGGGAGGGGCTACCGTCTTCAGAGAAGATGCATCCTGGGCCCAGGGAATGACCTATGTTTTCACCTTGAGTTGATGCTGTGGCCTGTGGGAGGTGGGGCAGTTGTGGCCATATAGCTCCAGAGAACGAGGAAGATGAAGGTTGAAATTCACTTTGGGGAACTATAAAACACATCAAAGCATTTTTAGGATCTTGTTTAAAGATGCCCCACAATTCTCTTTGGTTGAGGTATAGATAGCACTCTTTTTGGTCTTAGATTTCTTACACTTTCTCCCTTTCACTTTCCTCATTTGTAAAGTGGGGGAAGTTGAGGGTCATCTCAGAAGGATGCTCCAAAGATGAAAAGGTTGTTTCGGTTGTTACTTGAAAGCCATCATTTGTATCCTGGTTTTAGAGAAATATTTTCCTCCCCTCGTCTTTGCTCACTCTCCCTTTTTCCTTTTAGCCCCTCCTACCTTCTTTTATTTGTTTTTAATGTTCATTTTGCTTCATTCTTTCACTCTAATATAAACAAATTTTAAATTATTTTGAAAGTTATTTTGAAGTCATTTAAGTTATTAGATACATAATTTAAAAATTAAATTCAGATAAATAACGTTAAATACATAATTGTTCTCACAAATTCAAGCCGATTCACATTTAAGCCAAATGTGACCTTTCTCCCATCAAATTCTAAATCATTTTTTCTCTGAGCTCCAGATTTCCTCGGGGGCCTTCACTTCCCCACTGCCATAGCCCCTTGTCTCTCTCTCTCCTCTTCCTCCTCCCTCCTATCCACCTATGTATCTGTCTTGACAATTCCTTTTGTTAATTTAGTCATATTCACAAGCCTCTCCTTACGTCATTTCATCCACATCCTTTTGATACCATTGCATTGTGGTTCATGGCACAAAGGCAGGCTATTGCCATTGTTAGTGTTGCTGTCAGCCGTTACAGTCATAGCTGACATGAATTGCCTCGCCCGTCCTGCCATCCTGTCTGTGTGCACATGTGCTGCCCTTTCCAGGACAGAAACGCCGTTGCTCTGACAAAGAGTGTGCACGTGCAACGTGGTGGAACTGACACACTCTTCCCCCCTCAAACGTTGGTGTCTGTTTACGCTTCCACCAAGAGCCTGCGAAAATGACAATTTCCTCACAGCATCAGCAACACAAATGTTCTCAATCTTTAAATTTTATGTCAATCTTGCGGGCAAAAATGCCATCTTTGTTACTGCTTTAATCATGTATTTCTTTGCTTTTTAAGCCATGCAAATATTTTGCCTCCAGCCTGCCATTTGTCAACTTGGTTAAGTTGGAATTCTATTTCCCCAAAGCCATCCTCGTATGATATGAATGAGGCAAAGAGGCGCTGGCCTGAGATGTGGGAGGTGGCAGGAAGCAGCAGTCGCTGCTCTCTGAAGACCGTGTCTCTGAGACGGGAGGGCACACATGGTGCGATCGCTGTGGGGCCTCACTCTTCTCCTCGCCTTGTCCGGCATCCCGAGCTCTGGCCTGGCTGAGCAACACAGCCCTGCTCTGAGACTTCCTGTGGCAGCCCGGCGGTGCTGGGGGTGCATGGCTGCTCAGACGGGTTGGTAGGGGCTCCCCTGACCCTCCACCTCTCTCCTCTCCCTCCTCTGCCCCCTACCCAGCTTCCCTCCAGCTAAATCCCACAATAAATTCCTGATCCCCAAACACACACGAGCAGCTCTGCCTAAACCCATCTTCCAAGTCTGTTCGTAGGTCTTCCGCAAGTCGAATTTTGCTTTTGTTTGTTTTTTCTTTTTCTTTCTTTCATTTCTTTTCTTTCTTTCTTTTTTTTTTTTGAGACGGAGTCTTACTCTATTGTCCAACTGGAGTGCAGTGGCGCGATCTCGGTTTACTGCAACCTCCACCCCCAGGGTCCCAGCAATTCTCCTGCCTCAGCCTCCTGAGTAGCTGGGATTATAGGCACCTGCCACCATGCCCAGCTAATTTTTTTCGTATTTTTGGTAGAATGGGGTTTCGTCATGTTGGCCAGGCTGGTCTCGAACTCCTGACCTCAGGTGATTCGTCCACCTCAGCCTCCCAAAGGGCTGGGATTGCAGGCGTGAGCCACCGTGCCTGGCTGAATTTTGCATTTTTAAGTGCTCGGTTTTTCCACTTTCCTTATGACTACTGGCATGTGTCTGGCTTCAGAAGACCTTCTGGGCTCTAAGATTGCGAAAACAAGGTATCTTCCTATTTTTTCTAGTACTTTCATTGTCAAGCAAGTGACATCTGTTGCCTGTTATCAGGAGCAGAAGTCCAAGCACCCTGTCCCCTGCATCTTGATACTGAAGTAGCCAAGGAAAGCACATGCCGGCAGGCACGAGCTGGAGCAGTGCCTCACTCACTTGGAGAAGGGATCGGGGAGGTCGGCTTCAGTGGTGGTTCCCCCAGGCCAGGAGTCCCTCCTGGAAGCTGAGGCGGTGAATGCACCTCTCTGTGTCGCAGGGGCAGTACTCCTCTCTCCCCTCCTTGCAGGGCACAGACTAAATATATGGAGTAGGGAGTGTTGTTTAGGTAGTGCAGTGACATACACACTCATGCAGAACAAAGCCGCACGCCTGGTGCTCAAAACAGGGAAAGATAGTCCCACACAAGGTGGCAAGTCCAGCCCAGCCTTCCAGGAGCCTTTACCTTGGGATAAGGAAGCATTCCAGGCGCAAGGCCCATTCTGAGGCCACCAAGCGGGGCTGAGATACTGCATGCTCAGGGCTGCCTTTCTCAACATTCATAATTTGTGAAAATCTGTGAATCTTTAGTGCAGGTAGTATCTTGTCTGTGAAGTGAGGTAGAGGATTGACTGTACCTTCCCTGCAGGAGTGGCCGTTATCCCAACACCACTCAGTGAATAGCCTGCACTTTCTCTGATGATGTGCCTTGCAGCTTTGGTTCACACGCAGCCCTGCCTCTCACTATGCAATTCTCTCATTGCTTAGCTGTCTCATCTTGGGCCTTGGTCTTTGCATCTGTGGATTGGGGGTTGTTACTGGACCTAGTTCATAGAGGACTGGGAATTAAATGAGCTGATTCATGGAAAACACCTACTACACAGTAGGTTCTCATTAAAAGATGCCTTCCCTTAAGTTCTCAGGTAAAGGGCATCTCTTCTTCTTCTTTTTTTTTTTCGAGGTGGAGTCTTGCTCTGTTGCCCAGGCTGAAGTGCAGTGGTGTGATCTCGGCTCACTGCAACCTCTGCCTCCCAGGTTCAAGTAATTCTCCTGCCTCAGCCTCCCGAGTAGCTGAGATTACAGGTACATGCCACCGCATCCAGTTAATTTTTGTATTTTTAGTAGAGACGGGGTTTTACCATGTTGGCCAGGCTGGTCTTGGACTCCTGACCTTGTGATCCACCTACCTTGGCCTCCCAAAGTGCTGGGATTATCTCTTCCTATCACTGTGGTTCTGAAGTCTTCCCAAGGAGGAATATATTTCTCACCAATTCTTGAGAACTTCTTTTATGTCTCCCAAGAGAGCCTGTGGTTTCCTTCACATGCCTTGCATATTACCATCCACGTTCTTCTTTTTTTTTTAATGTGTGAGATCTTGGGTATTAAAAGTATCTTTAATTAATTCAGAACCTGTAAAAAATTAGTCGGTTATCTTTTCTGAGCATTGACACCATATACTGTGGTTTAGCAAGTTTTTCCCTTTCTCTCTCTTTTAGGACAGTCACAGGTTGTTCTTTATGTACTTTACACATGTGATTGCTGTTGTGTGTGGCCACTTCAGTTAGTCACCTTTTCCAAGTAGTAATTCCTTAAATATATATCTTTATCTTTGTATATCAACTGTATCATCCTCCTGCACTGAACTCCGCCATTCATTTCTTATACTTATTAAGTGGATTGACTTGGATTGTTTAGGTAGCTTTTATATGGAAACAACTATACTTTTCCTTCTTTTGTTTCAATATTTAAATATTTTATTCATCCCCCTGTTTTATGGCATTGATGTAGACCTTGGGAATTTCTGCTTTCATGAAATTCTGCACCTCTAATGTCCAACATGTGACACACTGGCCAAATGTGGCTTCTGAGAACCTGAAATGTGGCCAGTGCCCCTGGGGGATTGGATTTTTAAATTTTATTTAATGTCAATTAAAATTAAAATCTCCTCCTGAATTTCGCTATGTTTATCCTATGTTTCTGTGTCATGCAGATCGTGTACATTTGGATCCCACAACCATACGATACACAGGCATGAGTTTTGATTTCTCTGAGGACCAGAGAGCACTGGCTCAATGCCACTTCCTCACTGCTCTTCAGGAGCAGTGGACAGAGAACTTCTCATCCCATTTTCCCTGGCAGAGTGGCTCTCGAGGGTTCCAGTGCTGCATAGGAATCTCAATTCCAGTTCCCTGCCCTGCACTGTCACTGGGTGCACCTCTTGTCCCAGCTCAGGTTTAGTTCCTGTGCTTCAGTTCCGAACTGGGACCCGTGTCCAGTGCTCTCATTGGCTATTGTAGTATCAGCATAGAATTCCCTCTTCATTTCTACCATCTGGTGATTTCTCCTTATTTTGAGGTTGCTATGTATTTAAAACAAAAAAGAAATAATTTTTGTTCTCTTTTATCCAGTATTTCCCTTTCTTTCTTTTTTATTTTTGTATAGCATATAGTGGAACTACACCACAGTCCTCCATATTGCCAGAAAGGATTGTGCCTTTATAATTCTTAATGCTATGTATATATGTATCATACTTGTTAGACGTTCATCTATTTTACCATTGTTTGCAAAGAACTGGCTCTTGATTTTATTTATGAATCTGCTAACTTTTGAGGTGTTTCTATTTTTTTAAACTTTTTTCCAATTATCTTCATTCTTTTCTAATATTTTCTTTAGGATTACTTTAGTGGCTGACTTCTGTAGACTTCTTTTTTTATTTTTTATTTTTTCCTCATGCTACCTTGCCTAAGAACTTTAGGCTTCTCGAGTTGAATGCTTAGTTCATTAATTTTCAATCTCTATAGTTTTTCAATAAAGCCATAACTATTCCTTGAATTATTAAGTTGCCATACCTCATAGGTGTTGCTATGTAGTGTTCACATGAAATTTCCTCTTTAACGCAGGACCTATTTAGCATACTGCTTTTAAGATTTCCAGTTGGCTATAGTCTTTGGAGGTCTTAATTTTTAGTGTTTTGGCATCATGATCAGAAATCATCCTTCTGGAAAATTTCTACTATTTGGAAAATATTGAGCTTTTCTTGGTAGACAGCTTTTATTTTTGACATTAAGGGGAAAATGATGGAGAAAGGAACAGAAGGTAGACTCAGAAAGGGAATAGTGTATGAAGGAAGAGTTGGAAACCTGGAGGAGACGAGTGTATCTGAGCTTCACCTCCTGGTGGGATTTCACAAACATGGAGAGAGACAACATTGACGTATAAGTCTGTTTTCACGCTGCTGATGAAGATACACTCGAGACTGGGCAATTTACAAAAGAAAGAAGTTTAATAGACTGACAGTTCCACATGGTTGGGAATGCCTCACAATCATGGTGGAAGGCAAGGAGGAGCAAGTCACATCTTGCATGGATGGCGGAAGGCAAAGAGAGAGAACTTGTGCAAGGGAACTCCTCTTTATAAAATTGTGAGATCTCGTGAGACTTATGTGGGAATTCAAGATGAGATTTGGGTTGGGACACAGCCAACCATATCAACACATAAGAAAATGTCCCCCAGAGCTCTGGCATCAGTGCCATTGCAGTAAGTGAGGGAGAACAGAGGACTCAGCTCCTTCACTTCACTCACTTCATTCTGAGCTACGTGTTCCCAGCTCATTTCAGTTTGTCTTAGTGCTGGACACTGTTAATGCCATAGATTACTGCCACATGAGGTGCTGGTGCCTGCTTTTCCCAGGCATGTGTCACTGGGAAAGAGAAACTTAGCCCACTGTATTCCCTGCCTTGTCATAGCAGGAAAGCTAATGAGGAGGGAACTAAGCATTCATTCAACACAAACACATCTTCCAAGCATTGCGTGTGCTCCACTAGGAGTCTCTGTAACTGCTGTGATACTGTACCTGTAACACAAGAGCTAATGGTGCCCTTATTTAGGGCTCCAAGGCTCTGCAGCATTATACAGACAAGAGTAAATCTCAGCATACGTAAGACTTAAAACTGTAAAACTCATAGAAGAAAATATGGGGGAAAGCTTCATGACATTATCTTTGGTGATAATTTCACAAATATGACACCAAAACTGTGCTCATCAAAAGCAAGCACAGCTAAGTGTGACCACATCAAATTACAAAGCTTCTGCACAGCAAAATAAACAATGAATAGAGTGAAAGGCAACCTACAGAATGGTAGAAAATATTTGCAAACCCCACATATCTGATAAGAGGTTAATTTCCAAAATTTGTAAGGAACTCCTATGACTTGAAAGCAAACTAACAACCCACTTTTTAAAATGAACTAAGGACTTAAATAGACATTTCTCCAAAGAAGACATACAAATGCCCTATGGGTATACACAATGCTCACCATCACTAATCAATGGGTATACACAATGCTCACCATCACTAATCATCAAGAAAACACAAATCAGTCACAATAAGATGCCATCGCATACCTACTAAGATGATTTTATTTAAAAAAAAAAAAAAAGAAGAAAATGAGTGTTGGTAAAGATGTGAAGAAAATTGGAGCTCTTGTAACCTGTTGGTGGGAATGCAAAATGGTGGAGCTGCTACAGAAGATAGAATGGAGGTTCTTTAAAAAATTATAGATAGAACCACCAGCAAATCCAGCAATCTCACTTCTGGGCATTTACTGAAAAGAACTGGAATTATCTTGAAAAGATATTAGCACTCTGCACACACACACACACACACACACACACACACACACACCCGGGAATATTATTCAGCCTTAAAAAAGAAGGAAACTCTTCCCTTATGTGACAACGTGAATGATGAACGAACCTGAAGGACATTATGCTAAGTGAAATAAGCCAGGCACAGAACGACAAACACAGCACAATCTCACTTCTATAAGTTATCGAAAATCGTCAAACTCCTAGAAGAAAAGAATAGTGGTTGCTGGACCCTGGGGGAGGGGGAAGAGGGGAGTTGCTAATCCATGAGTGTAAAATTTCAGTTTGCTACTCGGGAGGCTGAGGCAGGAGAATCACTTGAAACCGGAAGGTGGAGGTTGCAGTGAACTGAGATGGCGCCACTGCACTCCAGCCTGGGCAACAAGAGTGAAGCTCCGTCTCAAACAAACAAACAAACAAACAAACAAACAAACAAAAAAAAAAGGCCAGGCGTGGTGACTCACACCTGTAATCCCAGCACTTTAGGAGGCCGAGGTGGGCAGATCATGAGGTCAGGAGATCGAGACCATCCTGGCTAACACGGTGAAACCCCATCTCTACTAAAACTACAAAAAATTAGTCCGACGTGGTGGCAGGCACCTGTGGTCCCAGCTACTCGGGAGGCTGAGGCAAGAGAATGGTGTGAACCTGGGAGGTGGAGCTTGCAGTGAGCCAAGATGGCGCCACTGCACTCCAGCCTGGGCAACAGAGAGAGACTCTGTCTCAAAAAAAAAAAAAAAAAAAAAAAAAATTCAGTTAAGCCAGACAAATAAGTTCTAGAGACCTGCTGTAAACATTGTGTCTATAGATAACAATACTATATTGTACACTTAAAAATTTATTAAGAGGGGTAGATCTCGTGTTGCATGTTCTACCACAATTAAAAAAAACGATTAAGTGGGGTGCAGACAGAGAGAGGGGCATGGCATAATAGGAGTCAGGAGAGTGGGGCCAGCCTGGGCCACTGACATATGCATCCATACTGTGGGATCCATATGCATGGGCCATGGGACCTCAGGAGGGCCTTGAGCCTCTGTTTTCCCACCTGCAGGGACCTGTCTGTCATAGGGTGGATACTGGAGTCTGTAGCATGGAGAGTGTGGGTACACTCAGCACCCTGCTTGGGACTGAGCACAACATCCAGGCACTAGCTTCCCTCCCCTCCTGCCCCATGGCTCCTTCTGCCTCTTATGGGCTCTGCTGTCCCTCCAGTCCTCCGAACCCAGCCTTCATCAAAGAGTCTGTCAGATCCTCCCCATCCTCTCACCCGCGTCCCCTCTCCATTGTGCTCAGCTCTGCGTTTATGCAGGATGCATGAGTTGGTGTCTATAGGCCTGATATTTCCCTCAGATCCAGGGCCTTACTTCCCTTTTCCTCTGGGGCCTCTTGGTTCCTGTGGTGTGGCACCAGCTTCGTCCTGCTTCCCCAGGAGAGCCCCGACACCGCCCTCCCCCAACCCCCTCTTGGTCAGACATTCTCAGCCACTCCCTCCCCACATTTCCTACCTTCAAGCAGCTGTCACAGCTTGCCAAGCCTTGTACTGCAGTTCTGCAGCCCCTCACCTGCTGAGCATCTGGCTGCTCTTTTCCCTTCTCATCCCCTTCCCTATAATTCAGACCCTCATCACGTGCACAGAGACCCAAGCAGTCTCCTTTGCATTGATCCCACACCCCCAGTGTCTCCCTCTCCTGAGTGCTATGCCCTGCAATAAGGAGAATCTTCCTGTATTGCAGCCCTGATGATATCAACTCCTTGCTCATGTATTTTTAGCGGCTCTCCCTTGCCTATTAAAAATGGCCACATTTCACAGGCTTCCACTCAGGGTCCTCTAGATTGGAACCCAATGACAAATCCAGGCTGCTGTTCCATTACTTTCTCCCTGTGTCTGTGTCCAACTGAACAAACTCCTTGTTTTCCCTGACATGTCTCAAGCTGTCTCCAGCCATGCTGTTGTCCTCACTCCTCTGTTAGCTTGGCATGAATGTCCTTTCTCTGACTCTCTCCCTACCACTTATATCCTTTCCTCTATAAATCTCTCTCCAGTTATGCCATGCAGTGGTATCTTGCTCCCAGGTTTTCCAAAGGACTTGCCTTGTACTTCTTAGCAGACAGCAGCGTGTAGAGAAAAGATGTTGGGATCTTCAAAACTCGTCTCAAAAAAAGAAAAAATTAAATTTAAAAAGTATTAAAGTTGATAATCAGCTGACTCTAAAATAGCCATGTTTAATAACCTGGTTTTCCACCACTATCTTGCTGTGGGAACTTAGAAAAGTTACTTTCCTTCATTCACCTTATATATTCGTCTACAAAATGTTATTATTTTAAGTGCTGTTGAAAGTATTAAATAAGATAACACATAAGGCACAAGGCACCCAGTATGCTCATTTCTGTCCCTCATAGGGCATTCTTCTTCCTTACTTGACATTATCCTTTAGAGACATCTCTGATCTCCCCTAGATGAAAGAATGCATGCAGGTAGCTTAGCCCAGAGGCTGCCTGTGTTCAACAAATGCTAAGTGTTTTGGTGCAGATATTGTTATCACTAGAGTGTAGGTTCCCTCACTGTGAAGGCTGGCTGTATTTTCTGTGGTTAAAAAAAGAAAATTAGACATTGTTTGAAAATTATATAAGTTAAGTAAAAGTTATGAATATATCAATGTTTTCAAATTTGAATATTTATACTTCAATTTCTAACTTTACTTTTGCCCAGATCCCTTGAATTTTATTTTCCTATAAAGTCCACAGGGCAGACAGGGAGCTCCAGCTCACCTGCAAGAACTAGCATAGCAGGAAGGCTTGGCTAGGTGACTGTCAAAGATTGAGTATGTAGATTGCTAAAATTACATAGTCACAAGATGGTCACATAGTATTTAAATAGAAATATCAATGTTTGAGGACTCAAAGACATGTCTCCCCAGTATGCCAAACAGTTCTCATTCTTCTAAACTCTCTGATTCCCAAGGGCCAGAAGAAGGAATTCTAAACAAGCAATTGTTTTCTATGAACCTACCTACTATCTCAAGTTCTAAAAAAATGAACACTAAAACTTGGAGATGAAAACTGTTGGTTTTGGATGTGATCCTCCCTTCTGTCCAACCAGTTATCCAGAATCCAGAGTGGCAGCTCAAACTCACCTTTGAGGTTGAGGTAGGCAGGAGGTATTAGTCTGTTCACACATTGCTATAAAAAATACCCAAGACTGGGTAATTTATAAAGAAAAGAGGTTTAATTGACGCATGGTTCTGCAGGCTGTACAGGAAGCATGATGCTGGCATCTGCTGGCTTCTGGTGAGGCCTCAGGAAACTTACAATCATGGTAGAAGGTGAAGTGGGAGCCAGCACTTCATATGGTCAGAGCAAGAGGAAGGGAGAGTGAAGAGGAGGTGCCACACACTTTTAAAGGACCAGATCTCGTGAGAACTTACTATCACAAGGATAGTACAATGTGGGGATGGTGCAAAACTATTCATGAAGGATCAACCTCCATGATAAAATCACCTCTCACCAGGCCCCACCTCCAGCATTGGGGATCACAATTCAACATGAGCTTTGGTGGGGACACAGATCCAAACCGTATCACAGATGATGGCTCTCCAAACATGTATCTATCCTAATCCCCAGACAGCAGGAAAATGTTATCTTGCATGGTAAAGGAAAATTTAGGTTGCAGATAGAATTAAGTTTGCTAATCAGCCGACCTTGAAATAGGGAGGGTAGCCTGGACTACTTGGGTGAGTCAAGTGCAATTATAAGGGGCTTTAGAGTGAAAAAGAGAGAGTCAGAGTCAGGGAAGGAGATGTGATAACTGGCACAAGGCCAGAGTGATGGCGATTGCTGCCTTTGAAGACGGAGGAAGGGGTCACCATCCAAGGAATACAGGTGACTTCTAGAAGCTGGAAAAGGCAGGAATCATTTTCCCATAGAGCCTCCAGAAGGAACCAGCCCTGCTGACACCCTGATTTTAGTTCATGAAAACTGATTTCAAACTCTTCGTCTCTAGGAACTGTAAGATAATAAATGTGTCATTTTAAGCCATTCAATTTGTGGTCATTTGTTACAGAAGCCATGTAAAACTAAGACAGAATTTGACACCAGGAATGAAGTGTAGATGTAAAAAACTATACATAGTTTTTAAAACTATAAAGGGCTTTGAAATTGGCAATGGAGGCCGGGCGTGGTGGCTCACGCCTGTATTCTCAGCGCTTAGGGAGGCCGAGGCGGGTGAATCATCTGAGGTCGGGAGTTTGAGACCAGCCTGACCAACATGGAGAAACCCTGTCTCTACTAAAAATACAAAATTTGCTGGGCGTGGTGGCACATGCCTCTAATCCCAGCTACTTGGGAGGCTAAGGCAGGAGAATTGCTTGAACCTGGGAGGTGGAGGTTGCGGTGACCTGAGATCTCACCACTGCACTCCAGCCTGGGTAACAAGAGTGAAACTCTATCTCAAAAAAAAAAAAAAAAAAAAAAAAAAAAAAGGAAGAAAAAAGAAATTGGCAATGGGCAGAGGTTGAAAGAACTTTGAGGAGCATGACAGACTGCTCATGTAAATCTGGTTGTAAAAGACTCTGCCCATGAGGGCTCAGAAAAGAGTAAGAACACGACAGGAAAAAACATAAATTGCCTTAGAGAACGCCCAAATCATCATGAATAGACTTGATAGAAATATGGATGTTATAGGTGCTGCAGGTGAGGGCTTAGAAAGAAATGAGGAACTTGTTATTGGAACCTGGAGGAAAGCAGACCCTTGTTATATTGTGGGCGAAAGCTTGGTGGAATTGTGTCCTGAAGTTGTGTGGAAAGCAGACTTGTAAGGAACAAACTGGATATTGAGCAGAGGAAATTTATAAGCAAAGTTTTGAGAAGGTGCAGCCTAGTTTCTTCTAGCTGCTTATAGTAAAATGCAAGAGGAATAAGATATACTGAGGGAATAAATGTTAAATTAAATAAACAAGACTTGATTTTAAAAATAACCTATCCATATTGCAAAAAAATGCTAAAATTAAGAGATCCACTGTCAGGAAAGCCTGCTGTAGAGAAAAAGCTGAGGGCATGGTTGTACACCCTTTTCCTAATAGCTCTGAAAAAAATCATAAGTTAGAGTATTCAGTTACACAACCATCTCGTGGAAGAGATTAAGGGTGTGGCTCACGGATTCCCTAAGTCAAACCAGAGAATACCTAGGAAGCTTGGGAGCATTGCACCACAGCCATCTCTGCAAATGCCAAAATTAGAGACAGGAATACCTGGAATAAACCTATGGAGGAGCTCTCGTCTGATGGAATGAATCCCCGTGACATACACAGGAGACCTATAAGCTTCCTGAGAATTTTATACAGCAGAAACGCTGACAGTTTGGATTACAAGGGAGAGACGGTATGAAACAAAAGAGGGTTGTTGGTTCTGCAGCAGTCTCCTGGCAAGGAGCACACTAGCTGCAAGCATATGCTTCTTTTTGTGAAAAACTCAGAGGGCAGAGCTACAAGCCCAGAGGATGGAGCCTTGATTCCTGAGGGCCTAGCCTCAAGCTCAGGGGGTGGAGTTAAGAGCCAGAAAGAATTATCCTCAGGCATTAATACCTAATGCAGTTTGCACAGATGGACCTTAAAATTGCTTGGTATGTGTGACTCATTTTTTTTCTATTTTCTCCTTTTTTGAACTGAATGTATATAACTGGTATCCTACGTTTGTACCCCCATTGTATTTTGGGAGCAGATGCCCTATTTTCTACTTGAACAGACCTACAGATGGAGAGGAATTTTGCCCCTGGACAGATTTTACCCAGAGCCTCACCCACATCTGATTTAGATGATAAAATGTAAGACTTTTGAGGGAATGAGATTTAGATAAAATTTTAGACTTTGAGCTGCTTTTGTAATGCATTGAGACATTTGGGGATGTCGAGATGGGGGAAATGTATTGTGCATTGTTATCTACAAATAGACAAGGTTGGGACAGAATTGTTATGGTGAAAAATGAGGCTGTGTGCTGCTATATTATGGGATGTGGTAAATCCCAGGCAAAGAGTTCAAAATTCACTCTGCACAAAGTACAGTGTAGTAGTGGAAATGGGCGGGACACCTCAAAGCCAACTGAATTTCGGAATAAACAACACTGTGTAGCCAGGCCTTGGTTCCCACCTTAGAAAACAATACTCAATATCAAAAAGGAAGTGGCTGGACCGTTGATCTCAAACTCTTGAAATATTTGTATTTTTGTCCAGCTTCTCCTCTGTCCACAACAGATGCTCTGGTCCAAGAGTTTTCAATGTCTCCTAGAAAATAAGCAAGAATTCTTTGATTTTGGCTCTGGAGAATAGACGATCGTGTGATTTTGATAATGACTATGAGGTTAGGATCCAGAAGACAGCGGGCGGCTGTGGACTTTAGTCTCCCCAAATGCACACTCCAGGACTGGGGCTGCTGGTGCATCTTGCTGATGTTTTATCATTTCACGAATGGTGTTTTCTGCAAACTTTCCTATCATGGCTTTCCGAGGTGTTGTCCTAACCTGTTCCCAGGACTATAGCCAAATGTGTGCCTAATGAAAACACCTGGATTAATAAGGTGAATGGAAGTCCTCATTCCCCAAGACGCCTTTGCTCTGCTCCCCACCCTTTACCACCTTGTTTCCTCCTGGCTTGCAGTCACCCCCACCAGGCTTATGACTCTCACTGCTAGCTTTGGTCCAATCTCTCTTTCTGACCTACATGACCTGTGAATCTCCACCTGGAGACTGGAGGATGAACTTCACATGTAAGATGCCAAACCTGCACTCTTTATCTTACCCTCAAGCCTGCTCCTCCTTTATCCTCGATTCCTTAATTAATGATGTCTCCACTCACAGAAGCTCCCAAGTCAGAACCTCAGAGTTCTACCTCTATTTCCTCTTACATGCATTTAAAAAAATCGGCTCCCAAGAATGGCTCATCTCGCTCTTAAATATCTGTCCGTTTTGACCTCCTTTCTCATTGCCACTGCCTTATTGATGTCTCTGTAATTTATTGTCTAGAGAACTGCTGTAGACACATGGCTGCTGGGTGAGTGTCCATCAGTTGGTCTGTGCCAGGATCCTCCATCCATGCCTTGCAGCTGCTCCTTCCTGTCCACTGCTATTCCTGGTTCCAATGGAGGTGATCAGTCGCCCCCTCCTCTGGCCATGTGGATGGCCTGTAACCCACTGGGATAGTGAGGGTAGTTCCCTGGCACTTGTGGTATTTATGTGGATGAGTGGGCAGTTTCTTGTTGAGTGACGGGCTTGTGATGGGAGTCCACGGAATGGGATCAAGCGGGTGGGAGATGGTAAGGAAACAAATTGGAACCAACACACAGGGAGAAACAGAGGCCAGAGAGCTCAGAGCAATTGTCACGCATGGACTCCCAGGTCCTAGTATCTCTGTGTGTTCTTATTCCTGCTTTCTGTATGAGTGGATACGGTCACCATTTCCCTACCATGGCTTAAGTTGTGCTTTGGGCTTTTCTCCATTTCTGAACTCCTCTCATTCCCCATGACCAGGGGAGAAAGTTCAGGCTTGTTGGCATGGCAAAGACCTCTGACTTCCCCTTTGCTCTCTCGTCCTTCCACACCACCTCCTTATACTTTATATTCCAGGAAGAAAAACAAGCATGTGATTGTTTTCTGAACGTATCTGCACATTTGGAAATACTTCCTCCCCGGCTGATGGGGCCCCTTCCTGCACACCACCCCTGCCAGCTGCTGGGGAGCTCCAGGCCCTTTCTTCTCTTGGAAAATAGTTTGTTTGTTTTTTTTTTCCTTCAAATCCCAGGCCAGCTATCTTCTTTAGGAAGCTCCCATTGACCAGCCCCTCCCCTGCAATGTGTCAGATACAATTAATTATTCATACTCAGTGTAATCTCAGTGACATGCGCTTCCTTCTTTTTTGTAGTTTTGACACTGTGGGCTCTCTTATTGGCTCAGCTGCCTGATTTCCTTATGAGAATGGGACTTGTGACGGAGCATAATCTTTGGTACATAGTACGTGCTCAGCCAATGCCTACTAACTTGATAATTTGATTGAAAAAGAAGGTAACGAGGGAGCTTTTGGATGATCCTGTGAAGGTGTGTTGTTTCCGGGGATCACAACTTCTTTTTCAAAGTGCCTCAAAGTCAGTGTCTAAGAACGCATCCTATAATTTTTCTGGGGATCAGAGTCAACCTCGCTGCTTTGTAGTCTCCATAATCTGCTCTTGTGAAAACCAGGCCACGGTCAATCTCCTGATGTCCACTCACTGGGGCCGCTCAGTAACCCAAGGCAGTTGTCCACCCCCAAATCCATATGTTGAGGCCCAAAGCCCCAGTCCCTCAAAATGTCACAGTATTTGGAAATAGAGTTTTTAAAGAGGCAACTAAGTTAAAATGGGGTCGTTAGGGTGGGCCCTAATTCACTTTGATTGCTGTCCTTACAAAAAGAGGAGAACAGGGCACAGACGCACACAGAAGGACAACCCCGTGAGGACACAGGGAGAAGTCGCCATCTGCAAGTCAAGGCGAGAAGTGTCAGGAAAAACCAACTCTTCAGACACCTTAATCTCAGACTTCTGGCCTCCTGTTTAAGTAACCTGCCTGTGGTATTTGGTTATGGCAGCCATAGCAAACAAATACAGAAGCCGTGTGACTTCAGCCCCAATTTAGGGGTTCTGGGCAGCTGCTTGATCAGCCTTAAGATGTAAACTTAGTTCAGAAGTTCAGCTTCTTTTATCAAACCCTCACCTATTCTGGGTGTTCAGCCCTTCTGGTCACATTTTTGTGCCATTTCCAGTTTGGCAATGGCCATGGCTAACTTTGGTGGGCACCTGTTAGATGCAGACAGTGTGCTGAGGGCACAAGATTGGATAACATATTAATAAAATCATCACCAAACACTATGACATGGACACTGCTATTGGCTCCAGTGTAACGAGGAGGAAAATGAGATTTAAATCTAGTAAGTGGCTTATCTTAGGTCACAGTAAGCAGCAGAGTGCAGATCCAAACCAGGGTTGTCCATTCATGACCTTCCTGGATTGCAAATATCAAGAGCCAGCCCCAAAGCAAGCTGGTATTGATGAATTCTGTATTTTTGCCCTGTCATCTCTTATCATCCATGTATTCGTCATCTGTTTATGTGCTCCTCATGTATTTATCAAGTGCTCTCTATATGCCAGCACCAGCCTGGCCTGCAATTCCTGGATTTTCTTCCTCACCCACCATGGCTATGAGAAAAAAAAAAAATAGTAGTCATCCTCGGCGCTTTGCACAGCCTTGGTTCCTTCTGTGCTTGTCTTGTAGTTGTAACTTTTGCAGGAGCGTGCTGCAGTTGTGGAGTTTTCTTGAAGCACCATACTGGTTTTGGACATGTCCTTTACCTTCCAGATATGGCTCTTTCGAGCTGTGTTCATCTGAGAGGCTTCTGGGCAGGGGTCCTGCTAGTTTTTGTCCTGCTTCAAGCCACTTACACTCAAGCAGGGCTAATCTGTGGTTGCATCATCCCAACCTCTTCATCTCTTCTGAGCCTTTTCTTCTCACCTCTTTGGCAGTGAGCTCAGGCCCACCTTTTCTCTGGGTTTTTACTGGCGCCACCACTCTCCAGTCCTCTTGGGACCACACCTGGGATCACTTACACCTGCCCTTCTCTCCTGTATCCAGGAAGAGGTTCCAAGGCCCAGTGGCTCTGGCTTCTCAATGCCCATGGCACCCAAGTCACTGGCCTGCCCCATTCTGGCCCTGACAAATTCTTGCTGAGACTATTAGCAAGTTATTTTCCATACCCAAATTCTGCCCGTTCTCTAGAACTCAGCCTAAATGCACCCTGTTATCACAGCTACTCAGGAGGCTGAGGCAGGAGAATCACTTGAACCTGGGAGGCAGGGGTTGCAGTGAACCAAGATTGCACTTCTCCACTCCAGTCTGGGTGATAGAACGAGACTCCATCTCAAAAAAAAAAAAAAAAAAAAGAAAGAGTCGAATATTATGAGTTGGGGACCCAGGCCACAATCAGCAGGGTGACACTGCTTTGGGAATGAATGGGAAGCGTGTCTAGGAATGAAGTTGGGGCCTCTGCACTCCTGCCTGCTCCCTGGCCTTCACATCCTTCTGTGTGGCTTAGTTTGATTCTCTGAGAATTTCTAAGTATAATAATAAAGTCCTTTCATTTTATTTTATCGGGGCTATTCTCTGCCCAGATTTATATATGTATATATACACGCGCGCACACACACACACACACACACATATATATATAAATATATAATTACATTGTGTGTGTGTATGTGGAGAGAGAGAATCTGTAGACACACATGAAAGAAAGAATGCCTTACATGTCATTCTATTTTCTTATTTTGATTTTTATTTATTCTATTTCATTTTTACGGAGATGGGTCTTGTTATGTTGACAGGGCTGGTCTGGAACCCTTGGACTCAACCAATCCTCCCACCTCGGCTTTCCAAAGTGCTGAGATTCCAGGGTGCGCCGCTGCCCCCAGGTGCACGCTATTCTAAAAGTCCCTGCAGGCTGGGTGGAGGAAGGGATTGCTTCCATTCTCAGCTAATCTTCCTTAATGAATGCGTATCATCGAAATCAGTGGAATGTTTAGATGCAGAGGATTTTTTAAAGACAATCATATAGTTTATTTAATCTGACAAAATTATCTTTTTAACATGTAACCAATGTTTAGAAATGCATGAGATATTTTATAGTCTGTTTTTGCACTAAGCCTCTGAAATCCACTTTGGAATTTACACTTACAGCTATCTTAATTTGGACTAGCCACATCTGAAGTGTTAAATAACACTAAGCCTTACCTCTTTAGGTTTGTTTTTAAAAAATAATATGTTTAACAATTTTTTATTATATGCAGAGGATTTTAGTATCATTGTATTTATTGTCTAGCAATAAGCCTAAATTGACAGCCAACAAAAAAGCTATTTCAGTATTTGCAGAAAAATACTTTATTTAAAAAATTTGCTTTCTTGGGGGGAAAGAATGAAGTTCAAAAATCTTATGTCCACTTATTTCCGAAAACCATCATTTTTATGTTGATCTCAGAATTACAAACTTGGCGGCGTGTTTTCCTGCTTTTATGAAGTATTGTTTTCCTGCAATTACTCTAGTAATTGGTGTGTTTATTCACATCTGCAGACCTTGCAGGAATATTGGCTTGGTTATGTTACCCTGTGATCCAGAATTTTAGTAAGACTTGGTGGGTTGTATGCTATAGTCATTGCATGAATTACATTATCTATTATTCACCATATTCGCGGCATCCATATGCACAGGGCTAATGGATTCCTGATGGTTTTTAACTTGCGTTGCAAGACCTTATTGTAAAAACAGCGATTCTATAGAAAGCAGTGAGTCCCAATCCTGTAAACCAAGGTGAATTTGTAGCAACTGTGTCGTGATCATAATGGATACATAAAGCACCACAGTTTTCTCTTGGAGAGTAGCCTCCTGATTAAAATCTCCTCTCGCCCTTTGAGGAGGTCCGGCGTGATGGGTGGTGCCAGTCTTCCTCTCTCTAGGTTGGCCGGACTGAGGAGTCTCACATCTGTGGGCAGCCCTCCCTGTGGCTCTTTAAAGTGTGGTCTTGACAGGATCCCTGCCTTGTCCCTCCTCCTTGAGTGCCAGAAGCCATGTGGGTTTTTGGCAGAAAGACATCGAGAGATCGTGAGGACTTGTGACAGCCCTGAACATTCCTGGGAAAAATCAAAACCAAACAAGACTGATTTCTGCTTCTTTGCTGGTTTGCAGCAGAAAAGCCAGACGCATGGAAGGGGAGTTTCTAGCCTTCAGCTCTCTGGCTTCAGAGAGGCCCATTTGTAAGTTATCACCCATACATTTATCTGGCTTGTTTTCAGAAATTTGCAAGATTACATTTTCTGGTTGTTCCAGAGAGTTTGTGTTGGATGTATGTTACATACGCAAAGCAAAATGCTGGCTGGCTGATGATACTCTCTGGCTCTGGCTGGAAAGAATTTGGCATCTCCATGAAATGAAAATAATGTAGCCAGTTATCTAGTGACAGGTCCAGCTGCTGACAAGCATATTATTATGTAAAAAGGCGTATACTTGAGTTGTTTCAGATCATGATTTTTGCTGTTATGCAGCAAAGTTACAGAAAGTTCCAGAAAGTTACAGGTGAATACAAAATACTTGAACATAATAGAGAAGAAAGAAGATAGCAAGACACACCTCTGACACTCTTAGTCAACTTAAAGGGAAGTTCCTTCCTTCCCTCCCTTCCCTCCCTCCCTCCCTCCCTCCCTCCCTCCCTCCCTCCTTCCTTCCTTCCTTCCTTCCTTCCTTCCTTCCTTCCTTCCTTCCTTCCTTCCTTCCTTCCTTCCTTCCTTTCCTCCCTCCCTTCCCTCCCTTCCTCCTTCCCTCCCTCCCCTCCCTCCCTTCCTCCCTTCTTCCCTTCCTTCCTTCCTTTCTTTCTTCCCTCCTTCCAGATTCTCACCTTCCATTCATAGTCAATGGTTTCTTGCTGCCCTTCCTTCCTTCCTTGGGTCCCCATGGAATTATATGTGGTGTGTTAACGTGGGGGCCAGTTGAAGGGGCCCAGATGCTGCGTGCAATCCAGCTGCAGAGCTTAGTGTAGGAAGGATCAGAAGGACAGCCTCCTTCATGGAGGGCCGAGGCTGAGGGCAGACAGCTGCAGTTGAAGTGATGACTGAGAGCTCTTGAGCAAAACCAGGTTTCCTCTGAGCTGAATTATTGCCTGGGCGCTCACTAACAACTCTTGGAGTTCCTGGCTAAGGTTTCCTGTGGTTCACGAGGGAATCGGGGCTGTGCTCTGGGCTCCAGCCTCCTGGTCTACCTACTACCCTTTTTAGACCTCTTGTGCATCCTCATGTTTTCCTGCCTCACACAGGTTGTACTGTCTCTGCCGGAAACCACTTCCCCACCTCGGTAATTTGGCCAGCTTCTACTGATCTGAATTTCAACTCATACAGATGTTCTGGGAGCTGTCTTCTTTGGCTCACCCCACCCCTATACCTCCACCCCCAGCCTAGTGTGAGTTAGGTTACCTCATATATTCTCCTGAAGCATCTGGGCTGATTCCTCTCAGAGTTATCGGCTACTTGACTTTCTCTACCTCAAGACAGAGGCTTTTGTAGGCATTTCTACCCTATGAGCCCCCATCATGGTAATTCACACAGAGAAGGAAATTCATGTCTGTTTCAAGGATGAATGCATGAGTGAATGGCCCTGAGATACTTAAAGGGAACAAAGTCAGGTTTGACATGGAAAGTGGATGCTGTAACAGAACTGTGGATGTCTATGGAAGCTGGATGGTAGGATGACACTCGAAGGTTAGGTTCGGGTGTGTGTGTGTGTGTGTGTGTGTGTAAAATGAGGCAATAGATTGAATATTACAGTCCATAGACTCTTTCTCTTACCTGCCTGATAAGGAGTAACTGGAACTCATCAAATGTAAGTTTTCTTACCCATTTGTCCTGACATTAGAGTGTAGGTATGGACAAAGGACAGGACCTTAGAAGAAAATTATTTTGGAGAGTTCTCACTCTGGAAAGAAGTCTTTTAGGGAGAGCTCTCTGGGAACTCCACACTGAGGCTGTCAGATTTGTGTATGGGGAAAGATGGGGTAGACACACGTCCATGACTAGTTGTGATGCATCATCATAATGCAAGAACAAGGGTTTTCCAATCATAAGAGCAACGTGTGGGCCAAAAGCATTAAGCGACCCTCCAGGTCACAAATGATGGCTTCTCTCCTTCCAGGAAGAAAACACTCAACCCTGGGTCTGAGGTCTGAACTTTTATAATTTTTGGATTTTTGAGTAATCCGAGGATCTGCCTCCAATCAGCTGGAGGCTCCTAAGAAGACATCTTGAATTCTATGTTAGTCTTTTTTGTTAGTCTTTTTAGAATTCCACCCTCCATCCTGGGAGCATTGGGACCGCACAGCTTAGCTGGTCAGGCACTGAACTAGTATCTGACACTGGAGTGGGATGTCCCACTGAAGGCAGCAGGAGGTGTGGAGCTGGGGGGAGGTGGCTGGGGGAGGTGGGAGTTCAATGAGGAGGTGGAACCCAGCAACTTTGCTGCCATGTGAGAAAATTTGATTGCAAATAGAGCCTCGGGGAGAATGGCAGGTCTGAGACACCTGTGGAGGGAAGGAATGTCTGGGAGGGCAGTGTTGAACCTGCCTCTAGCTCCTAGATACACAAACTCAATGACATGAGTGTCTCCCTCTCTCTACCCTTCTCGAAGCTTCCATTGTTAAAAAGTTTCTTGTAATTCTTTCCAGATATGCTGGCATCCATCTATTTATTACACAGAAAGGACCGTAATTCACAGATTTTGCTTGGTGTCTAGATTATTTTCACTTAATAAAAGATCTTGTAGATTTATCAATTTCAGAAAATACAGGTTTCCTTTATTCTTTTTTCTATTTCACTCTGTAGGTAAAATGATTTATTTAACCAATTCCTCATTGGTGAACATATTGGTTGTCTACAGTTTTTATTTTTATAGGTATTATAAGCTTCATTGCAATGACTAGTCTTGTAAATATAGTTTGATCAAGGTTTAGGACAACATTACTGGTATAAATTTCAAGTAGCTTATACATTAAAAAATTCTGAAAGTTACTATTAAATTTCACTTCAGAAAGTTTGCACCAGTTTGTACTCTCATTGATAGAGTATTGGAACACCCATTTCCTCACAGTCTTGCCAGCACTGAGCAGCAGTTATTTTTTCCTACATTATGGAAGAATAATGATATTCCATTATTTGACTTCCTTATTTCATGTGTTTATTGGCCATGTGTATATATTTCTTTATGAAATTTTTATTCACATTTAATCATTTAAAAATTGGGCTTTTAGACTTTGCTTACTAATTTGTGTAAGTTCTATAAATAAAGAAAATTAAGTCTTTTTCAGTCATGTACTTTTCTTTTCTTTTCTTTTCTTTTTTTTTTGAGATGGAGTCTTGCTCTGTCACCCAGGCTGGAGTGCAGTGGCGCGATCTCGGTTCACTGCAAGCTCCGCCTCCTGGGTTCACGCCATTCTCCTGCCTCAGCCTCCTGAGTAGCTTTTAAACAGTTTTTCAGTGACTTTTTAAAAAATAGAATGTTACATTTCTGTGTGTCCATCTTTACTTCATGACCTCTGGCCTTTGGATTATGCCTAGATGACCAATTCATGTGTCCGTCTTTTCTTTTAGAATGTTTATGATTTTTTTCCTATAAAAATGTTTTATTCATCTGCAATTTAGTTTTGGAATAAGAAAAGAGGTGGAAACCCAGTTTTATTTTCCAAACAGCCAATTTTTATATTATCTTTTATTTATAACTCCTCTGTTTCCCATTTATTTGAAATGTCACTTTATGAACCAAATTTCAATAGGAAGTTGTTTTTATTTATAGAGTCCTAATTTTGTTTTATTTATGTATGGTTTTTCCAGTGTAATGGGGTGGCTAGTGGCCTCCAAAAGAGATGCCCTTTCAAAGCCTCAGAATATGACTTCACTTAGAATAAGAGACTTGGCAGATGACTCTGGAAAGAGATCATTTTCGATCAGGGTAGGCCCTACATTCAATGACAGGTGTTTTCATGAGAGACGGAAAAGGAGAAGAGACAGGGAGGGACACAGGAAAGAAGCCAGGGGAAAAAGGACACAGAGACTGGAGCCATGCAGCCATAGCCCAGGAATGCTGGCAGCCACCAGAAACTGGAAAAGGCAGGAAGGATTCTGCCCTGCGGGTTTCAGAGGGAGTGTGGCCCTGCTGACACCTTCACTTTGTACTTCTGTGCTCTAGAGCCGTGAGGGAAGACAGTTCTGTTATGTTAAGCCACCAAGTTGGTGGTAATTATTTGCAATGCATTAGGAAACTAGTACATCCAGTACGAAACATTCCTAATTATTTGAAGGTCAGGTGTTTTAACATTTGACAGCGCTAGTCCTCCCTCGTCACGCTTTGATCGCAAATTCTTTGGTACACTCAGAAGCAAACCCAAGATGGGCCTGTGTCCAGAGCAGCCAGAGTTGAGGACCTAGGCTGTGTCTGTGGGAAAGACTGTTTGCTTAGTAGAATTTCACACCAAATTAATGCACATCAGACCTTTGACACTGGGTACTTAACTTAGTTTCATGAATACATGACACTTTAAAATCCAGAGGAGTACAGATGGATCTATCTCAGCTGTCACTCTTAGTGTTGGGAGATATCCCTTCTCCCAGCATTTGGCTTAAATCAACTCCTGGAAATAATTAGGAAATCAATGAAGCACAGATAAGAGGGCCCCTTCTTATGGACTGCATCTTATTTTATGCTTCTATTTAAAGGAAAGAGGGAGCGGCTTTTGCTTTTTAAATTTTTTAATGAAGGAAAGCCTTATTTACTGGTGCATCAAGGAAAACAATAGCTGATGAGATAAACTTTGCCCTTCAAGTTAACAGTTGAAGTGAGAATTCTATGAGCTCGGCAGAGCAGTGAGAATTTACCAGGGAACGATCCGAACAGATACCTTCACTGGAATTAAGTTTATGCTCATCAGCCTGTAGTTCTCTGTTGGAAAGGAAATGGTTAATGCTCCGGTTTCCCACCCTTCTCTCACTTACTGTGAACAAATCTAAAAATGCTCCCATCTTGTTCAATTTCAATGCAGCTTTGCCCTTCCAGTCAAAGCCCTCATTCACAAGATAGTGGCCAAGTGGGTAATTCCTGGCTTAGGCCTGGAACATCTGGTGGCCTTTGAATCTGATGGCATGTAATTACAGCGGGGGCAGTCAGACAATTGGGGATTAGAGGGATGTTGTTTAATCTTCCGCCATATGTTCCCATTTAACCTCTCTTCTCTCTTCCCCACACCCACACACAGGAAGCATCTCCCAGCTGCTCCTGAGACCCTGCCTCTGTGGAGGTTGTCTCCCTCCGAGCATGGCTGGAACCTCCTGGCAAACACACAGGCAGTCTACATTTCAAGGCTTTACAGTTTAGAAACATATGACCTATGGCCCTTCAGTATTCAAACGGTTCCTATTTACCCTACTCCTGATTCCTTGTATATTCCTGTCCATAAATTATTAATCTAATCAGCATGATCATGATCCAGTTGCACTGGAACGGACAATGGTTCCGCCTTCATGAGAGTGAGTGCCACATCATATGTAACCATGTCCTGTCCACACCTCCTTCATGTCTGTCCCAATGGACATTAAGTGGGTTGATGGGGGTTAGAAGGTTTTCAGGGCCAGATACAAGCCCTGTTTTCTTAGGCTGAGGACATTGGAGTTACCTTGTTTCACGATGCTCCTGCCAAGATAAAAGCTGTGGTGAGACACAAACTACGAGGCACAAAATGTTGTTATGTGTCAAGATTTGATAAGCAGCTGTCTGTGTCAGTTTGGGCTGGCAGTATCTTAATATTATTGAACATACATTTTAAAATGTTAATGAACATTTAATTCCTTCTTGAAGGTTAGGTTCCATTTCAGAAAACTTCTCTCATATGTTGTGTCTCTTCAGTTTTTCCTTCTTTATTATTATTAAAGTTACACGGATGCTAATCATATCTTTGTTTCCTGTCTGTCTTACTCTGTTCAGGTTGCCGTTAAAAAATACCACAGGCCAGGCGCGGTAACTCATGCCTGTAATCTCAGCACTTTGGAAGGCCGAAGCAGGTGGATCACCTGAGGTCAGGAGTTCGAGACCACCCTGGCCAACATGGCAAAACGCCATCTCTACCAAAAAATACAAAAATTAGCCAGGCATCATGGCACATGCCTGTAATCCCAGCTACTCGTGAGGCTGAGGCAGGAGAATCACTGGAACCCGGGAGGTGAATGTTGCAATGAGCCGAGATTGTGTCACTGGACTCCAGCCTGGGCAACAGAGCAAGACTCTGTCTCAACAACAACAACAACAACAAAAGCAACAAAACAACAACAACAACAACAACAACAAAAAGCAAAACCACAGACTGGATAATGTATAAACAATAGAGATTTATTGCTGCCAGTTTTGCAGGCTGGGATGTCCAAGATCATTTGGAGAACTCATGTTTGCCTTATTTTGTTTATAGTGGTTTTTAAACAATAAGTCTTTGATTCCTTGAGAATTGAAGTTCATCTGAACGTAGTTAATTGCTTGAGGGGTGGTTCATAAGGCTTTCTCTAGAGAGAGAGACCTGCTTTTGTGGGTGAATGTTTGGATGTAAGCCTCAGGATGGAAGGCGAATCTGTAGTTCCTTGACTCATCTGTTATCCAGGATCGATGTGAGCAGGAGCTGCTATGCCTTGTGGGAAGAGTGGTGAGGTCTGCTGGGACTGGACGCTGATTGCTTAGGGGAACAATGGGAAGGAGAATCCCTGGCTGATGAGATGAAAAGGAAAAAAAGACGTGGAATGTCGAAGAGTTCACTATAGAGTTCACTATAGTTCACCAGTCTCTTTAGAAAAATATCCTGGAAGTTCCACACTGCTTTTTAAAGTTTAATGAAAGTACACTTATTTGTGGAAACCTAAAGAGGAAGAAGTGGGATTAACATGAACCAATCCAAAATCTGAATCTCTAAGTACTGTAAAGTACTAGGAAATATGTCTATCTTTATTTCTTCATGAATTTCATTTTAGAAAGGAATGTCATACTGAGTTAACAAGAATGTATTTTTAGCATAAAAAAGTAAATTTCACATCCAAATTGAAGAAGAGTAAGTCAAATTATCTCTGTTCACTGGTGACATGATCTTATGGCTAAAAAACCCTAGATTCCCCCAGAAGATTCCTAGACCTGATAAATGACTTCAGTAAAGCTTCAAGATACAAAATTAATGCACTAAATCAGTTGATTTCTTATATAGCAGTAATAGTCAAGCTAAGAACCAAATCAAGAACTCAATCTCATTCACAATAGCCACAAAACAAATAAAATAACCTGGGAATACAGCTGACCAGGGAAGTGAAAGTCCTCTACAAGAAGAACTGTGAAATACTGATGAAAGAAATCACAGATGACATAAACCAGTGGAAAAACATCCCAGGCTCATGGATAGGAAGAGTCAATGTTGTTAAAATGGCCGTACTGACCAAAGCAATCTAAAGATCCAATGCAATTCCTATCAAATTACCAACAACATTTTCCATAGGATTTTAAAATTCATATGGAACCAAACAAGAACCCAAATAGCCGAAGCAATTCTATGTGAAAAGAACAAGCCAGAGGCATCACATTACCCAGCTTCAAACTATTCCACAAGGCTGTAATAACCAATGTAATATGGTAGTGGAACAAAAATAGACACCTAGATCAATGGAACAGAATAGAGAACCCAGAAATGAGGCCGCATACCTACAACCAACTGATCTTTGACAATGTCGACAAAAATAAACAAAGGGGAAATGACATTCTATTCAATAAATGGTGCTGGGAAAACTGCATAGCCATATGCAGAATGAAACTGGACCTTCCACCTCTCACCATATACAAAACTTAACTCAAGTGGATTAAAGACTTAAGTATAAAACCTCAAACTATACAAATTCTAGAAGAAAACTTAGGAAAAAACACTTCTGGACACTGTTCCAGGCAAAGATATTATGACTAAGACCTCAAAAGCAAAATTCAACAAACCCCAAAATAGACAAATAGGACTTTATTAAACAAGAGCTTCTGCACAGCAAAAGAAACAATCAACAGAGTAAACATAACCTCAGAATGGGAGAAAATATTCATAAACTATGCATTCCACAAAGAACTAATATCCAGAACCTATAAGGAACTTCCACAAATCAACAAGGAAAAAACGAATACCCCATTAAAACAACGACAAATGATATGAGCAGACATTTCTCAAAAGAAAACATACAGGCAGCCAACAAATGAAAAAATGTTCCAAATTGCTAGTCATTAGAGAAATGCAAATCAAAACCATAATGAAATGCCATCTAACACCAGTCAGAATAATTATTATTAAAAAGTAAAAAAAAAAAAAAAAAAAAAAAAAAAAAAACAATAGATGTTGGCAAGGATGTAGAGAAAAGGAAATGCTTATACACTGTTGGTGGGACTGTAAATTAGTTCAACTCCTATGGAAAACAGTACGGAGATTTCTCAAAGAACTAAAAATAGAACTATCATTTGACCCAGAAATCCTACTACCAGTACATACCCAAAGGAAAATAAATCATTTGATCAAAAAGACACCTGCAATCATATGTTTATTGCAGCACACTTCACAATAGCAAAGTCATGAAATCAACAAGTGTCCATCAGTGGTTGACTGGATAAAGAAAATGTGTACATATATGTATATGGAATACTATGCAGCCATAAAAAGGAATGGAATCAGGTCCTTTTCAACAACATGGATGAAGCTGGGGGCCATTGCCCTAAGTGAAATACCTCAAAAACAGAAAGCCAAATACTGCATGTTCTCACTTGTAAGTGGGAGAAAAGCAATGGGTACACATAGACATAATGATGGAAATAATAGACACTGAGAACTCCAAAAGAGGGGTGAGTGACTGGGAGGTGAGGGTTGAAATACTGTCTATTGGGTGATATGCTCACTATTTGAGTGAGGGGTTCACTGGAAGCTCAAACTTCAGCATTATGCAATACACATACCCCCTTAATCTAAAACAAAACAACCCCACCACCAAAAAAAAAAAAAAAAAAAAAAAAAAGTCAAAGTAGATTTCAAGTTTCTGCTACTTCTGATGTTTCTTTAGGAGTTCTCCTTCACTGGAGAATGTTTTGGATTATGAGAGGAATTCTTGAAGAAGACTGGGTTAGCAAATGCCTTTCTGCTCTGTTCAGCCTCAGAAGCCCATGCTCTTTTAATGAGGACTGCATGCTGGAGTCACACCATTTGCCATGGTGTGAAGGAAGGCTCCTTCTAATTTGCTTCCTAAGTATTGAATCATCATACTTTCTCTTTAACTTCATTTCCTCCAACCTTAGTCTCTCATGATTCCAAACTCACCTGCTGCTAGGTATGCAGATAGGCCTCATTTACTTATTTTCAATGATGAGGCTGAAACTATATTTGATAGAATACTATTCTAGTCTAGAGAGACTAAGTGTGAAAACAAACAACTCCTAAATCCCAGTGGCTCAGAGTCAGTTTATTTCTTACTCACGTGAGTCTAATGAGGTTAGGTGGCTTTCTTGGGTGGTTCTCCTACACGTGCTAATTGAAGAATCCATGTTCCTTTTCTTAACCAAAATTAAAAATCTAACCCCCTAACCATTTGAATAGACCCCTTGTCTTGGCAAAGGCATTCCAAAGTTAACCTGAAACATGAGTTCAGGCCATGATGGGAAGTGGGAGCTGAACATGCCTCATTATCCCCTACTCCCTTTTGTAATTACTGATAGAACAGACTCTTTAAGTCTGATAAGAAACATTTGCAATCTATTCTCTTTGAAGCCTGCTACCTGGAAGCTTCATCTGTATAATAAAACCTTGGTCTCCATGACTGTTATCATAAACCTGACATTCCTTTCTATTGATAATAACTCTTTTACTCAATTGCCAACCAGAAAATCTTTGAATCCACCTACAGCCTGAAAGACCTTGCTTCCTGTTGCCCTTGTCTTTCTGGATCAAGCTGATGCATATCTTACATATATTGATTGGTGTCTTATGTCTCCATAAACTTTATAAAACCAAGCTGTGTTCTGACCACCTTGAGTAAATGTCATCAGGATCTCCTGAGGCTGTGTCACAGGCACATCCTTAACCTTGACAAAACAAACTTCCCAATTGAGACCTGTTCAAGATATGTTTTCATTTACATCTTCTTCAAGTGGTTCTGCCATCTTAGAGTTCTTCATATTTAGCCTCATGATTGGGAGAGATGGAGCATGGAAGATAACATGAGATGCTTCAGAGCCAGGTGGAAGTGGTATTTCACCCACAGTTGTTACCAGAAAGGGGTCCTGATGCAGACCCCAAGAGAGGGATCTTGGGTCTCATTCAAGAAAGAATTTCGGGTGAATCCATGGTGTCAAGTGAAAACAAGTTTACTAAGAAAGTAAAGGAATAAAAGATGGCTACTCCATAGGCAGAGCAGCCCCAAGGGCTGCTTGTTGCCCATTTTTATGGTGATTTCTTGATTATATGCTAAACAAGCAATGGATTATTCATGAATTTTCCAGGAAAGGGGTGGGCAGTTCCCGGAACTGAGGGTTCCTCCCTTTTTAGACCATATGGGGTAACTTTTGGACATTGCCATGGCATTTTTAAACTGTCATGGTGCTGGTGGGAGTGTCTTTTAGCATGCTAATGCATGAGCAGTGAGGATGACCAGAGGTCACTTTCCCTGCCTTCTTGGTTTTGGTGGGTTGTGGCCAAACTGTTTTATCAGCAAAGTCTTTATGACCTGTGTCTTGTGCCGACCTCCTATCTCATCCTGCCTAACCTCCTGGGAATGCAGCCCAGCAAGTCTTGGCCTTATTTTACCCAGTCCCTTTTCAAGATGGAGTCACTCTGGGTTAAATACCTCTGACACATTCATTGACAAGACCCCAGTCAGATGGTCCCAACCAAACTGCAAAGGAAGGTAGGTAGGAAGTGTAGAGATTTCTCATATACCTAGGAAGACCTAGAGGGATTTGGGTGGATCTGGCAGTCTGTGACACTTGTAATTAAGGAGATGTTTATGTCATTGATGACTATCAATCATGTATACAATTCCTCCAGTTGTTCTTTTGATCTTTAGGGCAGAGTTGGGTCCTCATAGCCCTAAGATCATGGCTCACTGGCATCACTGGGGTATGCAGGGCTCCTCTTTATTTGCCCTTCCCCCTATACCAGCTCTGCCTCTCCTTCTACACCTCTCATAGCTGCTCTCTCCAACGTGTTTATTATGTGTTCTGAAGTATTCATGTGCCTTTTAGAAGGAGCATCACAGGGTGGATTTCTACCTCCTCCCATCTTTTCCAATTCTTGATATTATTCATGACGTATATAATGTGGTCTACCATTGTAATTTTCTCTAGTTTGGATGATTGGGTCTCTCCAAAAGTCATGTTCAAACTAAACTGCCCAAACAACAGTATTAGGAGGTGGCGTCTTCAGGTCATCAGGCTATGAGGGCTCTCCCTTAATGAAATGAGATTAGTGCCTCATAACAGGGCTTGAGGTGGCTAATTTTCCTCCTTCTATCTCTTCTGCTGTGTGAGGACACAGCCTTCCTTTCCTGCAGAGGGCACAGCAACAAAAGGGCCATCTTGGGGGCAGAGACGGGGATCCCATCAGATGCTGAAATTACTGGTGTCTGGATCTTAGACTTTTAGCCTCCAGAACTGTGAGAAAGAAATTTCTGTTCTTCATAAATTATCCAATCTCAGGTGTTTTGTTATAGCATCACAATGAACCAAAGTAGATTTTATTTGTGTTACTTTGATCACCACCGATTTCTATACCCGCTTACATATACCCTTCTGTAGGGTCTTATTCATGTTTATATTTTCTATAGAATTTCAACTTTCTATAGAGTTTTCTTTTTGCTGATTTATAAGAGTGTATATTCTAAATATTAATACGCTACTATTGATTTTTGATGAGGCAAATCTCCTAGTCTGTCATCTATCTGGTAACTTAGTTTTTAGCATTCGTCACTAAACCAAAAGCCTTAATTTTGCTGCATTGAATGGATCCATTAATAAATAACTTCATGGCTTGTTCTTTTTGGTACTTATTTAAACAATCTTGTGCTAATTTTGGGTTTTCCTACATCTTTGCAATTACTTTCAGCTTTTAGGTTTTTAAGCTGTCTGGAGTTTAAATGTTTTGATGATGTCAGCTGGGAATAAATCTTTATTTTTCTCCATAGTGATTCAATTTCTTGCAAATCATCTACTAAACAATCTCTTCTCTCTGCATTGCATGCACTATGGTGCTGCCTTCATTATACACAAAGTTGGTGCAAGACTGTCCCTGAGCTCCTTCAGAGGTCTCATTGATCTATTTGTCCAAATCTGTGCAGAACCATATTGCTCTTATTACGATAGTTTTATCAAGTTAAGTTCACCCTGATCCTTATCTTTAGTCTTCATTTTTAAAATCACTTTAGTCACTTGTGGGCTTTTTATATGTAATTTTAGAATTATTGGGTTGAATTCATTTAAAAATCACCTGAAATATTAAGATTGCATTAAATATACAGATTAATTTAGAGATAATTGGTATATCTATGATATTAAGCTGGTTAATTGCTGTATCTACTATATTAGGTATACTATATTATGGTAATTTACACAAGGATCATGGCATAAATTTCCATTTACTCATATTACTAATATCTACTAATTACTTAAACATTTCCATAAAAGTATCATGCATGCCCTCTTAGGCTAATTTTTTTAAAAAACATGTGTTTTAGTCGTAACAAAATTTAATTGGGGATGCATTCTTCTGAGAGGCTTTCTGTCAGATTCCATCACAAATGCCTGTAGAAATGTGTCCCTCTCCGTCAGAGTTGGCTGGTTCTGCCTCCATCATCAACCTCATTCTCAGATGGAGTTCTTCCGAAAACGTAAAAAGCTCCCATCAATTAAAATAAATTAACTGCACCCTGCGGAAATGATTTAAGACATGAACTCTGCCTGAGTAGAAAAATTTTAGCCTATTTCAACCCCAGCAATCCTTCAACATCATTTACACCCCAGGGAGCTCTGGGACCTTTGTTTTGCTTATGGAAATAACACACATTAAGAAACGGGGACACTGAAAATGAGTACTCTTTGGGGAAAGACTCAGGGCTCTCTGAACTCCTCCACCAACACAGTGTTTGCAAAACTAATTTTTCTCTTGTGTAGTTTTGCCAAAGAACTTAGGCCACTAAGAACCCAGCTTAGGACAGCCTGAGGCCAGTAAGAATTTTCTTCTGAAGTCTTGTGTTTTAACAGTAAAATTTTATTAAAAGTTTGAATTTTCCAAAACATGCTCTTTACAATTTTTTTTTCCCTAGGCATAACATGTTGGGAGGTAAAATGGACTCTCTAGAAGGTTGTGCTACATTCAACCTACAGCTGTGCATAACTCAGGCACACTGCCCAGGGGCCTCTCTGAAGACAATTCACTATTTACATACACACACACACACACACACACACACACACACATACACATACATATATATATACACACACATGTATATACATACACATATATACACACACACACATATATATATATATATATACACACACACTTTTTTTTTTTGAGACAGAGTCTCGCTGTGTCACCAGGCTGGAATGCAATGACATGATCTCGGCTCACTGCAATCTCCGCCTTCTGGGTTCAAGTGATTCTGCTGCCTCAGCCCCCTGAGTAGCTGGGACTACAGGTGTGTGCCACCATGCCTGGTTGACTTTTTTGTATTTTTAGTGGAGACGTGGTTTCATCCTATTAGCCAGGATGGTCTCGATCTCCTGACCTTGTGATCCACCTGCCTTGGCCACCCAAAGTGCTGGGATTACAGGCATGAGCCACCGCGCCCAGCCTATTTTTTATTTTTTTTTACATTTTGCTTGGGGATTGTTAGGGGCTGAATTGTCCTCGCCTCTCCCTGGTCCCAAAATTCATATGTTGAAGTCCTGACCTCCAGTACCTCAGATGTGACTATATTTGGAGGTATAGTCTTTTAAGAGGTAATTGAGTAAAAACTGAGACCATTAGAGTGGGTCTTAACCCAATGTGACTGGAATCCTTATAAGAAGAGATCAGGACACAGAGGAATGACCCTGTGAAGATGCAGGGAGAAGATGGCCATTGAAAAGCCAAGGAGGGGGGCTCAGGAGAAGTGACCTGCTGATCCCTTGATTTTGGACCTCCAGCCTGCAGAATGCTGAGACAGTCTGTGTCTGCTGTGTAAGCCCCCCTGCTCCATGGTCGTTTGTTACAGCAGCCGAAGCAGAACAATACAGGGATGGAGCTGTAGTTTCTATTGTTAAAAGGATATTTTTCTTTGGGAGGCTGAGGTGGGCAGATCATTTGAGGATAGGTCTTTGAGACCAACTTGACCAACATAGTGAAACCCCATCTCTACTAAAATACAAAAATTAGCCAGTGTGGTGGCTGGCACCTGTAAACCCAGCTACTCGGGAGGCTGAGACAGGAGAATCACTTGAACCCGAGAGGTGGAGGTTGCAGTGAGCCTAGATTGCACCACTGCACTACAGCCTGGGTGACAGAGTGAGACTCCCTCTCGAAAAACCAAACAAACAAAAAAGTTATTTTTAAAGGATCTCTCTAGAGGACCTTGTAGTCCTCCATCCTTCTTTGACCCTTCCACAAATTATTGGTTTCCTTTTTTTTTTTTTTCTTTGAGTCGGAGTCTCGCTCTATTGCCCAGGCTGGAGTGCAGTGGCATGATCTTGGCTCACTACAACCTCCACCTCCCAGGTTCCTAAGATTCTCCTGCCTCAGCCTCCTGAGTAGCTGAGATTACAGACGCCCGCCACCACACCTGGCTAATTTTTGCAGTTTTAGTAGAGACGGGGTTTCACCACGTTGGCTAGGCTGGTGTCAAACTCCAGATCTCAGGTGATCCGCCTGCCTTGGCCTCCCAAAGTGCTGCAATTACAGGAGTGAGTCACCGCGCCCTGCCTATTGGTTTCTTTCTGGGCAATAAAGACCAGAAAGAGGTCAGCGTGGGCCAGAGGAAGGAAGAGGGGAGAGCTGAGGAGTGAGCTTAGTCCAGGGTGCACTGGTGGTTCACAGGAAACAGGAATTCCACTCGGGGGCGAAGAGGTGACCTTCCAGAGAATCCTGAGGAAAGAGGGGGCATGGGGCACGCCAGATCATGATGCCGACACAGGGTCCTTTGGGTGCCACTTCTTCAGCTGGAAATTTCCATAGCTGGTTGTGCTCCTGCCCAGTCTTTGCTGGGCTCCGGGCTCACCGCTGCACTTGCTCCTCCCACTGTCCCGGCAGGCTGCATTCGGCTGGTGCCTCCGGCCCAGATTTCACACCCGCAGAGGGAGAGTCAGGCACACAAGCTGCTGCGGTGGGGCAGACAGCTCCAGGTGCTGGCACAGCGCTGGCTCCGTGTGAGGCTGTGGCTGGACCAGGCATACCACAAGGGGCTTCCGCCTTGGACCCCAGCATCTAGATGAGGGGAGCATGGTGGTGCTTAAGAACTCAGAGACGCCAGCCACTGTGGAGCCCCAAGGGGGTGATACAGTGAGTCACGGCTCTGGCTCAGGGAGTCCTGAGGTCTGGGCCCTAGAAGGGTCGCAGCTTCTTCGAGGTGTCTGATTCTGAATAAAATAACAATGTTTGTGTTACAGTTCATTCATTCCCGCCATCTGCATGCTTCACAAATGGGTGCATGTCCCAGCTCGTTGGGTCCTGCCACCCTGCTGCAGCCCGCAGCTCCTGGGCTGGCCTGGCCACCGCTGCTTCCCATCACAGGGGTCAGCCGCCCAGTACCGGTGGAGGGTGGGAGGGCTACAGTGCTACTGCCCCTTTTGCACCCACCATTCAGCGGGTCCTGGGTTCCTGCGTCCAAGAAGAATGAGGTTACACAGACCACCAGAGAGTGAGCAAGGCGGAGAAGAGTTTTTTTGAGCGACCGAATAGCTCTCAGTGGAGAGAGGACCCGAAGTGGGTAGCCCCAGCCTGAAGGCGGCAGGTAGTTCTGAGTCCCGGGTTTTTATGGGTTCAGAATGCAGGAGTGCATGCTGACTGGTCCATGGTCAGGCCCCGAAAAAGCACCATTTGACCGGCTAAAAGGCATCAAGGAAGTTCTCACTCTGGGTCATGGACTTCACCCGGAACTGGCAGCCCTGTTTTCAGGCTTTACGCTGTTTTTGGCTTGAAGTTTGGGTTTCAAGGGGGACCCACCCTTTCTGCATAGGAATTTGCCTCCTACCCCGCTATCAGTATTAGGGTTACCATGCAAATGAGAAGAATTGTTATGTAGGGGTCAAGACATCAATCCCCAGGGAAGGGGCTAGGGAAGAACAGAGTTGAGGCCAGAGATGCCATTCGACCCAACAGGCCTGGGGAAGGGGTGCTGTTGGTGTAGGGAAGTTTAGCAGAAGATATGTTTTCCAGCATGAGCAAAGCATGAATGCAAGGAAAGTTTGGATACAGGTCATGGGGAACCTGCCCCCAGGGAAAGATCCATGGTGTTGCAATTCACAGACTCACCTGGAGTGTCCAGGGAGCTGCAATTCTGAGGAAATTGGGTTGAGGCGGGACTTGGTTCTAGGAACCCAACAAGGGAGGACCTTTACTTGTGCATTTATGTTGAGTCAGCAACACTCAGGAGGGCTCGCCTTGGTTCAGGCACTGGAGAGGGTGCTAGAGAAACTGACCTGGAGTCCAGGTCCATCAGCTGTTGAGCTGGGACTTTCTCACTTCTCTTGTACTGGAACCAGGATGGTTCTGGGACTTGGGATGAGACTTGGCCTACAGGCAGGGGAAGAAACTTCAGCCTCTGGAAGTCAAGTGAAGCAATGAAGAGTGAGGGAATGAACAGCAATCAAGCCATTACAAAGAGGGGCTCAGCAGCAGTGTTTGGGGGTGAGTCGAATGTTTAGGACAAGGATCCTGAAGTTCTCTAAATGTGAACCCGTGACTTGCCATATGGGATCTGTCACAGGGAGCGGGGACGTTGGCTGTTAGTGATATTATAAAACTCCAAACTGTAAGATTTCAAAACAAGCAATTATTTTAGCAGAAAATGAGAGACCAGCTTCAAGTTTTCTTGTTAGGACTTGTTTCTAAACAGCTGAATAATTACTGTCGTCTATTTAAGATTTCCAGATGGTTTCTATATTTTCCTGCTTTCTTCAAAATTTCTCAGCCTCTTTACACTTGTCTCAAAGATTGCGATGAAATTTCTAATTGAATCATTGCATTTTCAACAAACATTTCTTAGAGGCCCACTCAGCTAAACTCTGACTGAGATGCAGAAAATCTCCCAGCGCTATTTTAAGAAGAGATGGGGTTTTATATAATTTGGGAATATATATTTTATATATATTTTATATAATCTTAGTAATTTTTACCCATTATATTTACAATTAAACCAATTTTGACAAGTCAAATACTGATTTGATAAGGGGTCTGATTCTGGATAAAATAAATTCCATAATTTTCAATTAAATGATATTTTAAGTTGACATTAAATCACAAAATAGTAACATTTTGTCCTTTTTTTTTTTTTTTACATGAGAACAATATAATTTTTTATTCTTTTGCAGGAATTTTTATTTCTATTGAGGGTACCCTGGTCTTTTAGTTTTTATTCAGAGCATTAAGCAAATATGTATCTGGGTCTGGGAGTAGCCGCCACAGTCACGTTGTCTTTTATAAATATTTGTCGTTAGCTTTGTGTTTGGGGCCTAGGGTGGGACAGAGGGGCCCAGGGTTACTCAGCACCACTGTGATCCATGCTGGCATCTGACTCCAGATCTTCTGTGTTCCAGTACAAGGAAGTAGTTCTAGTACAAGGAAAGTGAGGACGTCCCAGCTCAACAGCTGATGTGTGAGGCCACCTGGGAGTCTCGCCTTTTCCAAGTACAGCCTTCCATTTCCTGTGTTCTTCATTCCATCTCTACTGGCTACGTGTTGCCAGGTGTTTCCTGAGGTCTTTATTGAGTACATGCTTTCTTTCCTTTGGAAGCTTATTGCTTTTTTTTTTTTTTTTTTACCGTTTATTTTTTATCAACATACTAAATAACATGGAATTCAACTTACGGCTATAAATAACATGCGATGTTTTCACTGCAGATGTCCCCAGGCCCTAAAGCGATTTCAGTGGAACCTGCAGCTACCCTGTCCTCCCATCGCTGCTCGAGGTCCCGTGTTACCTACGCCTCATTGTTTCTAGAAGTTGCATTTCTGTGTATTGCTCAGAATTGGTTTGCATGCTGGACCCTTGCTTTCCTGTTTTTGCCTCCTCCCACCCTGGGCCATCCCACCCCACCCTGGTGATCTTTGGGACGCCCCCTCGCCTGCCCTGCAAGGACACTTGGTGGAGAGGCTGCTGGGTTATGGCTTCCTTCCTCAGCTGGCTCGCAGGCTCGTGGCCCCACAGATGTTCTCCCCGGGTTTGTTTTGATAGCCTGTTTTAAAAACAGTTCATATCCACCAACTGTTCAGATAATAATATTCCAAGTGGCAAGCAACTGTGATTATTTTTGTCACTGTTTACCAGCTGGGAGAGGAGGGCACTTCAGAATGAGGAAGCAGCATGTTCAAAGGCCCGGGGGCCATTTGGTCGCACAGGCTGAACCATATTCACCTCTAGGAAGCTTATTGCACTTTTATTTTTCTTTTGAGGGTCCATAATTCTGCTTTGAACGATAGGCACATGCCTGTATGGACAACTTCCAGTATAGATATGTTCCCATTCCCCTTGATAAATTATAATTTGAAGACTGGCTGTCATAGATACAGACGTAGAAGTGTAGACATATAGATGTGCACAAATAGATAAAAATATAGGTCGGGTGTGGTGGTTCACATCTGTAATCCTAGCACATTAAGAGGCTGAGGTGGGTGAATCACCCGAGGTCAGGAGTTCAAGACGACCAGCCTGGCCGACATGGCGCAATGTCATTTCTACTAAAAATAAAACAATTAGCTGGGCGTGGTGGTGGCAGGTGCCTGTAATACCAGCTACTCAGGAGGCTGAGGGAAGAGAATGGCTTGAACCTGGGAGGTGGAGGTTGTAGTGAGCTGAGATTGCACCACTGTACTCCAGCCTGGGCCACAGAGTGAGACTCCATCTCAAAACAAACAAACAAACAAACAAACAAACATAAATATATGGAAACAAATAGATAGAAAAATAAGTATAGATCGATAAAGGGATGTAGCTATATAGCTAGCTAGATAGAGATATAAATAAAGTAGTGATAGATAAGGATAGATACAGATACACATGGATATAGGTGACAGATACACAGATTGATAAAGATTAAAGACATGTGCATATTGATAGAGATATAGTGACAGATATTTCCTATTCAGTAGAATGTGACCTCTTTGAAAACAAGGGATTTTTGTCTGTTTTCATCACTGTAGCATTCCCAGCATCTAGAACCCACCTGTTCTGGGTTAGATGCCTACCTGTGGGTTCAGCCAGACCTGGAACGCCGTCCTCATACACTCAAGCTGGGCTGCAATTGCCTACTGTCTATTCCTCGTCCCGGTGGCACTGCGAGCTCCATGGGGCAGGCCTCTACACCCCTAATCATTGTGTTCCCATATCTCTCACTCAAGATGTGCTGACAAATTATGTATATCTGCAAAGTGTTCCTGAACCAAAAGAGACACTCCTTCAAGTCTTTGTACAAATGTCACCTTAAAAGGAGGATTTTCTGGAAATGCTGTTTAAAAAGTCAAACTAGTGTGCTCCCTCACCCAGAATGCTTTCCCCTTTGATTTTTCCTCAAAATTTTATGACTGCACTACACATTTCCTTGCCTGTCCCCAGTGAGGTCAGGGGCTCTATCTTGTTCTTTCCCTGAAAAGTACCTGCCACGTAGATGTTCAGAAAAGGTTTGTTGAATGAATGAAAGACTGAAATAGAATGTCAAAATACATCTGAGGAATTATTAAAAAGCTTTAGTAATTTTTAAAATAAATATTTATAAACAAATTATTTAAAATAATTTTTAAAATCAATATTTATATATAAATATATTTAAAAGTAATTTTAAAAACTTAATTTAAAAAATTAAAGTGTAATAAGAGCTTTACATCGATGCTCTCTTGTATACCTCTCTCTATAGATTGGATTTAGCTGGTGAAATGTTGTTAAGCTCTGTGAGGCGCCCCTCAGGAATCAGCTTCCTTGTTACCTGGAGGAAGCTGCCAATCGACGTTAACTACCCTCCAAGTCTGGAATGAGGACTGAAAGGGAGCTGGATCACAAAGTAAGGAAACAAATCTTTCTTTCTCAGGACAGGTTTGGACTAACAGCTCTAGCAGCTTTGCACAGATGACTGATCCGCGCCTGGGCCTGACACTTTCTCAATAGATGTTTCCTGAATCAAAACATCTCCATAAAAATATAGCTCTTCAATGTGCTTCGGAAACATGGGTTTCATCAATTAAATGTGAGGCTCATTTATAAGGCATAAACTCTTCCAAAAACAGAAAATATGATCATAAACATGCTGTTATAGGAGATGCTTCGCTATTCCATAAAGTCTGCAAAAGGTCTGTGGCTGAAGAGGGAGGCAGGATTAAGTGGAACGTGGAGAGCACGCTTGTTTGAGGTGGGGTCTGTCTTAGCAAACGTGACTGGCTGTATTACCACTGTGGACGTGTGCCACCACTCAGGGGTGCCCTGCTGTCTCTGTAGGGTGCTGGAGACCCAGTTTGCAAGCCTGCAGCCCTCTGCTGGGCGTTCTGGAAGCACTTGCTGAGTGCGCCTTTGCACATGGCCCAGAGATTCCCGTTAAGGTCTTTAGTTTAACTTTAATGAATGCTCTAGACCGTGGTGTTGACACACAACAAGTACGAGTTCCTGTGCAAGATGTCAATTTCCTAGGCTCTTGCCAAATTTCTCTTTTATTTTTTAAAAAGAATAATACCATATTTGGAGGCTACATGTTTACATTTAGAGTTTCAAATATGGACTGCAGTAAAGGAATAAACTGAGAGATGGTTTGGTGGTTTATGTTTTTCCCTTTGATATATAGCACATGTTAAAAACCCCAATGGCTTGCACAGTGCACACACCACACTCCCTGATGGGCCTGCCTGCTGGGTCTGGAATGCACTGGTCCACCTTTTGCCCGAACCCGGGCAAAGCGGGCTCTTAGCCCCGACCATCCCTTGAGGTACAGGCACGTGTCTGAGGTGGGAAGCTGGACTGTGGGTTTCAGGCGGGCAGGCTGCCCAGTCCTCTTCTACTCTCTCCCTCATCATACTGTCTCTTCCTACCTCTCCCTCCATCTTTCTTTTCCTCTCAGCGAGTGTCCATTTCCTCCAGAGAGCTTGACACAGATAGAGGGGAGAGAGAGAGAGAACCTTGTCTTTTGTTGTTTATACAGCACGGTCCATTTTATTTTCTGTTTTGGATTTTGGACTCAAGTTTTGGAGTTTTCCTGTCGGAGTGAATGTCTTTGGGTGACTCTGCATGTGGGGTAATGGCTTCCCCGTGCCCCTTCTCTCAGCTTGCCCAGGGCGCCTCTCTACTTTCTAATGTTCCTCACCACACTGAACTTTGAAAAGGAGGGGAATAAAGGATTAAACATACACGTGTTTTTTTTTTTTTTTTTTTTTTTTTGAGACAGAATCTGGCTCTGTCATCCCGGCTGGAGTGTAGTGATGCCATCGATCATGGCTCACTGCATCCTTAAACTCCCAGGCTCAAGCAATTCCCCTGCGTTGACCTCTCAAGCAGCTGGAATTACAGGTGCACCACAAGGCTGGCTATTTTTTTTTTTTTTTAATTTTTTGTAGAGACAGAGCCTCACTATGTTACCCAGGCTGGTTTCAAACTCCTGGCCTCAAGCGATCCTCCCACCATGGCCTCCCAAAGGGCTGGGATTACAGGCATGAGCCCCCATACTTAACAAATATATGGTTCTTTAAAGCCCTTTATGGCTCCATTTTTGGGGTCGCCATGAGCCTCTCTCGTACACTCGGGGGACAGTGAGCTGGGAGGCAGAGAATAATATGGGGAGGGAGGAGGCAGTTTTTGCTGTGTGACCATCACAGTATGTCCAGCCCCCTCCGAGGGCCTTGGCTACCTTTTCTGTACCTCCTCACCCTCCCCACCCGGGAACCAGCCCTGGGCACCGACTGTGACTTCTCCGTGGCCAGGGGAAAGAAGAAGGCTTCTAGTGGTTTGGGAGCAGCACATGAGATGTGTCAGCACAACTGCTCGTCATTTCACATGCCCTCATTGGCATCATATGTGTATATATATAATTGTGCTAAAATGTACACAACATACAATTAACTTTTTTTTTTTTTGGGAGACGAAGTCTCACTCTGTCACCCAGGCTGGAGTGCAGTGGCATGATCTCAGCTCACTGCAACCTCTGCCTCCTGGGTTCAAGTGATTCTCTTGCCTCAACCTCCCTTGTGGCTAGGATTACAGGCACCTGCGACCACGCCCAGCTAATTTTTGTATTTTTAGTAGAGATGGGGTGTCACCCTGTTCATCAGGCTGGTCTCAAACTCCTGACCTTAAGTAATCCGTCCGCCTCAGCGTCCCAAAGTGTTGGGATTACAGGCGTGAGTCACCATGCTAGGCCCTACAATTTACCTTTTTAACCATTTTCAAGTGTACGGTTTAGTGGCATTAAGTGCATTCACATTGATGGTGCAGCCCCACCATCCTGTGTATGTTATTTTTCACATGTGCTTTCCAATTAATTATTTCCTGCATTCTTTCAGCCATGCGGGGTATTTCTGGGCTATGATAAGCCTTCAAAATAAACAGGAGGTTTGGGTGAAATGGCCCTGCTGGCAACACAGCAACTCAGGTCCAAGTGGCCGGTTGGACTAGGTCGTGACTCCTCAGTGCCAGCAGAGGGCGCGAACGGACCGACCCTTGCCGCGCCGCTGCCTCCCACTCCCCGCGGATGTGCTGACCCGGGAGGAGCGCTGATCCAGAGCAGGTGCGGAGAGCAAGTCCGCTCGCACCAAGCGAGAGCGCTGGGTGACGTAAAGAACCCCGGAGCCCAGCAACATGGGAGCTGTTTAATTTTTTCGCCAATTTTCATCGGTGAACGGAATCCTCAAGGAACAATTCCTTCTCCCCTCTCTCCCAGCCCGCCTTGTTCTTTGCTTCCGAGCTCTTCTGGTTCCAGGGGGCAGTTAGCAGCATTTTTGGGGTATTTTAAACGGGATGGGCGGTTCTAGGGCATCCAGTGCCACTCAAGGCAGGCAGAGGCCCATGGTGTGCTGCCAACGTTGGTGTGAAATTTGGTTGGGAGACAATCAGGAAATGAGAGAACATTTGTTGACTCTGGAATGGTGTGGAGCGAGTCGTATCTACCTAGAGATGGGTATGGCTGGGAACGCGAAATGTTTCTCCATCGCCCCTGCAGTCACTCATGGCATTACTTAGGGAAGACAGAAATCAGGGCCTCCAGTCTTCACGTGTCTGAACTGGACCTAGCTATGAACAGCAGAACACTCCACTGGCAGGGGGCTGGCTAGGAGGCAGCCATGCTCATTGTCCACAGGTAGCTAGGATATTTTCAGCAAACAACCAAGAGTAAAAGGAAGAATCCTTTAGGAAATCAAACTCTGGCAATTATAGCCACAGAGAGTCAGAGAAAAACACACAGATATTGTCAACAAAGAAAGTAAAAAACAACTCCATTATTTTTAAACCTAGAATTAGTTAAAAATAAAACTCCACTTAAAAACAAAAGTGGCCGGGCTAGGTGGCTCACGCCTGTAATCCCAGCACTTTGGGAGACCGAGGCGGGCAGATCACGAGGTCAGGAGATTGAGACCATCCTGGCTAACACAGTGAAACCCCGTCTCTACTAAAAAAATACAAAAAAATTAGCCGGTGTGGTGGCGGCGCCTGTAGTCCCAGCTACTCGGGAGGCTGAGGCAGGAGAATGGCGTGAACCCGGGAGGCGGAGCTTGCAGTGAGCCGAGATCCTGCCACTGCACTCCAGCCTGGGCGACAGAGCAAGACTCCGTCTCAAAAAACAAAACAAAACAAAACAACAAAACAAAAAAACAAAAAACAAAAACAAAAACAAATTCAAACAAACAAACAAAAAAAAAACACCCATGATCTATAAGAAGTCTTTACTAGAAAACAACTCATTGTCTAACAGATTTTTAAAAAGCATTTTCTCTTCTCAGTGATGAAAAAGTACTTTCTCTACTTGACCATTCACTACTCCTTGTCTATGAACAATTTCAGGAATTAAAAACAAAAACCAAAAAACAAACACCAAAACCCTCCTCTAACTTGCTTTTTGTCACTTTTTTTTTGTACTGCACTTTATTTTCGAGGTCATCTTGCTTTGATATTAGCAAAAATACATTGAACTTTGGAGTCTCTTTCTTTCCTATCTCTAGCTGAAAAATAAAGTTCTCTTATGCAAATGAATGCCTTGTGTCTGACTTTCTTGGGTCTATGTAATGGGGTTGCTGGCATTTCTTTGACCTCCTAGTAGAATAATTAGGTGCTCTGGTTACCAAGCAACAGAATGTCGGGCAACACAGGAGCAGGGAGTTCTGGGCAGACACGGGAAAGATGGAGCCTGCCTCCTGGAGAGCCTGAACCAGGGACTGTGGCTCTGTGGGGACACTGAGCCTCCTGCCATCTAGGCTGATGCTTTCAGGTAGCCAGCTTGGCTCCACTAGCCCCAGACCGGGAACAGATGGGATGCCTGCCCATCCTGAATCCCTATAGACCTGATTGTATGCAATGCCCATTTGAAGAAGTCAGTCACCTCTTCACCCTCAAGATCACTCGGAACTTGGTCCCGGGGAGGAGGTATCACCTATCCATGTCTCTGGTGTTAAAATCTCAACGTGGCTGAGAGGGACTGACCCCATGCACTCAGGGTTCTGAATGGTGACTTTTGTGTTTCAGAATGCAAAACCCCTAAGGAGGAAAAAAATACACATTGTAGCATGGGAAGATTTTCTCTGTCTTTAAAATTTTGTCTTGTAAAACCTAGTAAATTCTTGAAGTGGCACGTCAACAAAAGAAGGACATTATACAAAGGTGTATGGATAGGGCTATTGTCCCAAAATATCCATGTGTTCAGGGGAAAACTCCCAGAATGTCGGCTGTGAATTTTCCTGATGTTAAGATTATGCGATTATGAGTAGCTTCTAATTATTGTCATACATTTCAATATTTTTCAGATTTTCTACAGTTGATATTGCCTTTACATTAGAAAATATAAACATGTAAGATGTACCTATGTATACGTGTACGTGTTATATGTGTGTGTCATGTGTGTGTTGTATGTGTGTATGTATGTGTGTGCATATTTGCGTAATGTCCCAGGGTTTGCTTTCTAAAATGTGATTGTCTTTGTAAAGATGAGTTATATCACCTAAAATCTGCTTATTCCTCCAGGGGGAAAAGGAAAACACTCGCTTCTGAGCAGGGCCCTGAGTTGCTTTGTTAACTGCTAGCACTTCCCCACAACCCTGAGATTTGGAAGGTAGGAATCTTCTTCTCAGCCCCGTGATCCACCTGCTGCGTGTTTGGCCCCTTCCCCTGAACTTAGATTCCTCAGCTGCAGTTCATAGTGATAAGAGGCAACATTGATTGGGCACTTATTTCTTCACCGGATGCATATTTTCTTTCATTAGTCCTTGTACTGAGCCTCAGAGGGAAGCTCTGCCATCATCTCCATTTTTCCAATGAAAAGACAAAGACACAGGTGTGGCCAAGACCCCTGCATCACCCACCAGCCACCTTGTTCCTTCTAAATGGGGTGGCGGGGCACTCCCCAGGGCTGTGCGAGGCTTACAAAATCAATTTCACCAAAGAGGTTCTTGGGAATTAAATAGTATATTGAAATTAGTTGCTTAAAATACATTGAACATTTCAATGCAACAAGTAGAGTCCACTCGCTTGGTCCAATCTAGGTCTGGGTGAGAAGGTTGCCTTCTTATGGGATCTGTTTGGACGCACAGGGGATAACAGGTCCTGCGGAGACACAGTGACCATCTGGTCCAGGCCTCTGTCAATGGGTTGCCTCCTGCTGTCTGGGCAGAGACATGACCTGTGTGGACGTGAGAGGCTGAGGTTTACAGGTTCGTGGCAGAGAGACTAAAACAAGCACAGCCCAGACAAAGTCAGAGGTGATGCTGGGAGGAACTCCAAGATCGTCTCTCTCCTCTGTGGCTTTCCTGGTGCAAAACCCCTGCTGTGTTAGGGCTAAGGTCTAGCACATATGTCCCTGGAATAGGGAATGTATTCATTTACATTCTTACTCAAGAACATGGTTGATATAATATGTTTCCCTGGCAGTCTACTTTGAGAAGTTTCATGGCAATCATTTTAACCAGCAACCACTCTAGAACAACAATAGGCAAGTCAAGTTAGTGTCAGTCTATCCTAGACATATGCAGAACCATGAGTCTTTCTGAGGGATGATGACTGCATAGACTTTAGACACGTGGCGTGTTGAAATGGAGCCATTGTGGATGAAGCCCTGAGCAGTGTGGTGGAGAGAAGTTTTGAAAGAAACATCTGAAATGCTGAATTCTCATGGCTGCCAGTCACTGCATGACTTTGCATGATTACAACAACTCTAAAATGCTCCTTATCTCAGGATTGTAACTAATTGTAACAATTCTGGTTTTTTTGATCCTCACACATTTAGAAGCAAGACAACTTTGCAACTGTCCTTCCCTTAATAGATCACAAAGTCTTCCTTTTTTTTTTTTTTTCTTTTTTTCTTTTTCGAGACGGTCTCACTCTGTCACCCAGGCTGGCATGCAGTGGTGCAATTTCATCTCACTGCAACTTTCGCCTCCCAGGCTCAAGCAATCCTCCTGGCTGAGCCTCCTGAGTAGCTGGGACTACGCACGCCACAACGCCCAGCTTATTTTTGTATTTTTAGTAGAGACAGGGTTTCACCACGTTGGCCAGGCTGGTCTTGAACTCCTGACCTCAAGTGATCCGCCCACCTCAGCCTCCCAAACTGCTGGGATTACAGGCGTGAGCCACCAGGTGGAGTTGAGATCATGTAGTCTTTCAGCTCCAGGCTGTGACATTCTGTGGTGACTTCTAGTAGATCTCTGCTCAGACCCAGGCACTCATTTATTCAGTCAAGAAATGTTTATAGAACTAGGAAAAATGAAGTGGGAGATGGTCCTCTGCCTTTAGTGACTGCACCTCTTAGCAGAGATGCCCACAGCCCTCTAGACACAGCGACACTTTGCGTTTGTGTGTAACAGAGAGCGGGGACTTGGGTCAGGGTTTAGCAGAAGTATGTCTGCACTAAACACGTCTCTGTGGGTTTGGAGTTGGCCTGGCTGCGTCAGAGTGGAACGCAAATGAGGTTTAAATCACGTGCAATTAGAAATTTCTCTTTTCCCCTGCGTCTGGTTTTGCTCATCGCTAATCTCATTTCTTGCTCTCATGCCCATCATCTGTCCTGGCATTGACTTAGCAGGACAACGTCTGTGAAATTAAATTCACAACAGCCTTGGCGGCTGATTCGGAATCTAGTCCTGATGTCATCTGGATCCTGGGCTGCGGCCAATGTGGAGGCCCAGCAAGAAGCAGAGCAGCAGCGGCAAGGCCATTGGTAGACAGGCCTCATGAGCCCCGTCTCGCCTTGGGGAGGGCAGCAGGAGGCTGAGCTCTGTGCCAAGAAACTCTGGAGAACATTAGAAACCCTGGACTTGCTTCTTCCAGAACCTTAATCCCCATGACTTAGGACACTGGGAGACAGACTTCCACCTTTTGGATAAAATCACTCCTAACAGTTAGCAAGTCGCCTCCAAACAACGCCGCACGCTAAGAGCCCAGGATTCCTACAGCCTATTTCCCAGACCTTTGTGTTCTACCAGGTTTCTTAGGGGATGACAATCTCCCTCACCCATGCATTTTATCCCCCTCCCCTTTTAGTTTGCCAGCTGAATAATTTGGCTTGTGTAAAACAGAACGACAAAAAGTGATTGTTTTGAGCCTTTTGGGCACGGACTGCATAACAGGCCTTTTAATTCCCAAGAAAATTGCTTGTTCTATACAAAATATACTGTACTATTCACTTCTCAGCAGAGCCATTTCTATTCAAACATAGCTTCCTTTCAGACTCAACATACAGTATGGAAATGTGAGCCACAACCAAAAACTCCTTTCTAAAATCGAGACTGTTAATATTTTCCTTTTAGGACTGTCACCTCCCTCAGACGGGAAATTCCTGTCAACTGTCCTGCTGCCTGGTAGTGGGTAACTGAGCTTTTTCTCCCATTTGTTGAAAAGAAATATTGTGCTAGGGACCATTTCTAGAAAGACATCTGTATTTAAAAGTCATTATCTCCAAAAGTGGACATCAAAAGTCACTGGCCATGGTCCGTTCACATCAAGTAGTCAGCATACAGGTTAAACATCTTTCCGTTGTGTGTGAACTTGGTAACTCTTGGTCTATTTTAGAAGGCTTTAGTTCAGTGTAATTACTACGGTTTCTAAAGGAGTTTCTGTGTAATTACCATGTAGTTTATTTCATGGCAACTATGCAATTAACTTGTCTCACTTCTTTCAGTGGAAAATACTATGATTCTAATACAAATGGTTTGGATGCTAGTTTTCCCAACCATACTTTAAAATATCTATATTTTAAGTGATTTCTTCATTTTTTTTCCCTTCCCTTTCTTCAAATAACAAATCTGTTTTAGTTTTTCTTTTTTCGCTTTTTTTTTTTTTTTTTTTTTTTGAGCAAAGAAAAGTAAGATTGTTAAAATTTTATTGGGCAGCCCCAAATTACCAAGTTATCTTTTGGGACAATGACAGTGAAATAGAACAGTAGTTAAATGATCCGCACTAGTGAATGCTGGCCAGGGTCTTTAAAGAATCCCTCGAGGTCTGATAGAAATCAAGAAGAGAAGCCAGAAGAAAATGGACACACTTGTATTTACTTTTCATTATGTCAGAATTAGCTTTAGGAGGCAATTTGCTGGACTTGCCATTTCTGTTGGGAAGGTGAGGGTGGCATTTGGAGAGTGTCCAGGGGACATTCCCTCTCATTGTTTAAGGCACAGGTGGGGCAGATGAGGCTAGATTGCAATAAAAGGCTTTGAAAAGTGGAAGCTACCCCATCACTAATTACAACCTAGAGGAAAGTGGAAAGTGTCAGACCATAGATTTTTTTTTTTTCTTGAGATGGAGTCTTGATCTGTTGCCAGGCTGGAGTGCAGTGGCATGATCTCGGCTCACTGCAAACTTTGCCTCCTGGGTTCAAGCGATTCTCCTGCCTCAGCCTCCTGAATAGCTGGGATTAAGGCATGCACCACCACGTCCAGCTAATTTTCATATTTTTAGTAGAGATGGGTTTCACCATGTTGGCGAGGATGGTCTCAATCTCTTGACCTCGTGATCCACGCACCTCAGCCTCCCAAAGTGCTGGGATTACAGGTGTGAGTCATCGCACACGGCCAGATTTTTTTGTTTTTTTTTTTTTGAGATGGAGTCTCACTCTGCTGCCCAGGCTGGAGTGCAGTGGCCCAATCTCGGCTCACTGCAAGCTCCGCCTCCCAGGTTCACACCATTTTCCTGCCTCAGCCTCCTGAGTAGCTGGGACTACAGGCGCCTGCCACCACGCCCAGCTAATTTTTTGTATTTTTAGTAGAGACGGGGTTTCACCGTGTTAGCCAGGATGGTCTCGATCTCCTGACCTCATGATCCGCCAGCCTCAGCCTCCCAAAGTGCTGGGATTACAGGCATGAGCCACTGCGCCTAGCCAGATTTTTTTTTTTTTTTTTGAGAGGGAGTCTGGCTCTGTCGCCCAGGCTGGAGTGCAGTGGCCGGATCTCAGCTCACTGCAAGCTCCGCCTCCTGGGTTTACGCCATTCTCCTGCCTCAGCCTCCTGAGTAGCTGGGACTACAGGCGCCCGCCACCTCGCCCGGCTAGTTTTTTTTTGTATTTTTTAGTAGAGATGGGGTTTCACCGTGTTAGCCAGGATGGTCTTGATCTCCTGACCTCGTGATCCGCCCGTCTCGGCCTCCCAAAGTGCTGGGATTACAGGCTTGAGCCACCGCACCCGGCGATTTTTTTTTTTTTTTAATATCATTTCAATTGTTCCTGCCTGTATAACCAGCTGGGATGGCATTTATACGGCCCATTGAAATGACTGATGAATTAAAAGCAAACCATTTACCTGTCGAACGGTGGGCCCAAGGCCAACCTCAGGCATAATTCTGACTCATCTAATCTCATCAATTCATTTCTCCATTCATCTTTCCAAACATCCAAGACATACGAATACCTAGCACTGGGGCAAAGGAGACAACGGCCCCACCCCTGAAGATCTTACAGCCCTGCGTGGGAGGCAAGTGGAGTGACCGACAATTAGAATATAGCAAGAGAGCACCCTGGTGGTGTGAACAGTCATGCTGTGAGAACACACTCACATTCTACAAACACTCTACATTCTACAAACAGAGCATCTCCTATGCACTGGGTGCTATTCTAGATCCTGGAAATGCAACAGAGAGGCCCGTGAAACTCCAGTCCTTACGGTGCTTACATTTCAGTAGGAACACGGGAAATCCACAGGTGCCCGTGCACACTGATTGCTTGAGATGATGTGTTCCACATTCTGCAAAACGATAGGGAAAAGGGTTCGGGAAACAAGGAGCGGTGTTGGATGTGGTGGCCAGGGAAGGCCTCTCAAGAAAGAGCCGTTTGAGCAGAGACACCATAAAGTCAGGGTGTGAACCTTGGGAAGGTCTGAAGAAATCAGGGTCTCCGCGGTGGGCTCGGCAAGTGCACAGCGCAGAGGCTGCTGTTCCAGGAATAGTGAGGCTGGATGGGAGCCTCTGGGAATGAGGCCAGAGAGGCTGAACTGTAGCCGCAGGAGCATCACAGGGAACTGGTGGGTGTAGTGTTGTTTGTTTTTTCTGCATGAGGTAGGAAGTCGTGGGGAGATTTTGGGTGAGGGAAAGACAAGATCTGATTTTGTTTTTTAGAAGGAAAGTACTGCTGTTTGGCTGTTGTGTTGAAGATAGAACATTGATGGGGCAAGAAGAGAAGGTGGTGAACAGTCTACAGCAGCCCCTCTTATCCCAGGGGAGGGCTTGCAAGACTCCCGGTGGATGTCTGATGCCACGGATAGTACTGAACCCTATATAGACTGTCTTGTCCTATAGATACCTGTGATAAAGCTTAACTTAAAAATTTGGCACAGTAAGAGATTAACAATAACTAATAATAAAATGAAACACCTGTAGCAATATACTGTAAGAAAAGTAAAATCAGGGTAGTTTGGACACAAGGACAGTGATACCACACCAGTCCATCTGATGACTGAGATAGCTACTAAGTGACTAATGGGCTGATAGTGCAGACAGTGTGGGGACGCTGGACAAAGGGGGGGTTCACATCCCAGGCAGGACAGAGCGAGATGCGGAGAGATTTCATCAGACTACCCAGAATGATGCATAATTTAAAACTTAATGGACTGTTTATCTCTGAAATTTTTCCATTTAATATTTTCAGACCACAGTCAACTGTGGGTAACTGAAACTACGAAAAGTAAAACTGCAGATAAGGGGGACCACTTGTCTCGAGCATTTGAGGTGAAGGATGACGGTGGCTTAGGCTTAGGGATTTTTGGTGGAAGCTGCACAAAGTGCAAAGTAACCTCTGACTAGGCTTTGAATATAGAACCAACGGGCTTCACCACTGAGCTGTGGGTACAGGAGCAGAGGGTGAGGAGGCAATGTTGGCCCCTAGGATTTAGGCTTGGGCAGCCAGAAGAACGGATTTGCTGAAGTAGGGGTGACCTTGGGAGTAGCAGGGCTGGAGGTGATGAACCAAGGCTCATCTTTGGACCTGCTGTGTCTGAGATGTGTGGCTGGTATCCACATAGAGATACTGGGTAGGAGGTGGATACAGGAGTCTTGAGATGGGAAGGGTGCTTGAGGTGCTGATATGATCTGGCTGTGTCCCCACCGAAATCTCATCTCGAACTGTAGCTCTCATAAACCCCATGTGTCGTGGGAAGGACCTGGTGGGAGGTCGTTGAATCATGGAGTGGATTTTACCCATGTTGTTCTTGTGATAGTGAATAAATCATGAGATCTGATGGTTTTATAAAGGGCAGTTCACCCTGCACACTCTCTCTCACCTGCCACCGTGTAAGATGTGCCTTTGCCCCTCCTTTTCCTTCCACCATGATTGTAAGGCCTCCCCAGTCATGTGAAACTGTGAGTCCATTAAACCTCCTTTTCTTTATTAATTACCCAGTCTCAGATATGTCTTTAGTAGCAGCATGAGAACAGACTAATGCAGCTCATAAGAGAGATGAGGTCACTTTTATCATGCAGGAGGCATTGAAGGTGGTGAGACTGTGTAAACTCACCAAGAGAACAGGAGTAGGAAGAGGAGAGGTCTGAGGACTGAGCCAGCTATGCCCCATGTTGACAAGCTGGCAAAGGAAGGAGGAGCGGGGATTGGCAAAGGAGGCCAAGAAAATGCAAACAGGGAGGCAGGGAGAAGACTGGGGGACCTGATGTCAAGCGAGGCAAGGAAGGAAATGCTGAAAAGGGAGGGGTGATCTGCCACGTCCAAGGCGCTGAGATGTCCAAGAAGGTGAAGGTGAGAGGACTGCCCCCAGGCTAGGCAAAGCGGTAACTATAATTCCTGACAACATTCCAGAGGAATGTTTGGGACTAGAAACCCACACGGAGTAGATTCAATAGACCGGGGGTCAGGGGAGCTGAGGAGGCAGAGACAGCGACATAGACCACTATTTTGGAGAGTTTTACTATAAATGGAAGCAGAGAAATAAGCTGGGCAGAGGTGAGCACAAGGCCAAGGGAGATTTTTTTCTGAGAGGGGAGATTCCAGCATGGTTGTGGTTAAAGGAGGGATTCCTTGGAGAAGAAGGACAGAGGAGAAGAGTGAGAAGATGACTTGTGAGGCTCAGGTGAGAGGAGGGACACAGAGTCCCAAGGAAGGGTCGACAGGAGCAGCTTGACCAGGAAGGAAGGCCACGTTTGTGGGTGCAGAGCCAGAGGGGGAGGCAGCGAAGGGTGAGGAGGAGAGCAGAAGAAAGCTCCGAAAGCCATGGGTCATGCATAGAGTCATAGAAAAGGGTGGCACCAGGCCAGCTTGCACCCCAGGGCTGCTGACTCCAAGTCAGTGCTGCGGTTTCAAGTGCTCTCTGTCTCCGAATTTGGCGATCTCTACCTTTCTTCTCCTTTTTCTTACCTCTTCCTTTACATCTTCCAGCCAGCAGGCCTTTGAATTAGCATTCATTTCTAAGTGCTCTGTCCTCTGCCTTTGATAGGCAGTATTTCATTCTGGATTTTGCTTTTTCATGTGTTTGTGGTAGGAAGGATAATGATCATTCCTCCCCCCCAAGATATCCATGTTTTAATCCTCAGAACCTGTAAATATGCTATGTTACACAGCAAAAAGGACTTTGTAGGTGTGACCAAGTTAAGGATTTTGAGAGGGGAGGGTGGTCTTGGATCATCTGGGTGGGCTTATAGTAATCACAAAGGTCCTTATAGGAAGAAAGGAGGAGGTTAGAGTCAGAAAAGAAGATGTGGCAAGTGTTGGAAACAGAGATGGAGTGACACACTTTGAAACTGGAGGGAGGAGCTGCCAGCCAAGGAACTTGAGTGGACTCTAGAATCTGGAAAAGGCGAGGAAACACTCCCCATAGAGTCCAGAAGGAACACAGCCCTGTTTACACCTTGATTTAGTCTTGCAAGATTCATTTCAGACTTCCGGCTGCTGCAGCACTAGGAGAGTGTATTGTTACCCACTGCATTTGCGATCACTTGTTACAGCAGCAACAGGAAACTAATACATCTTTATGAGAATTTACGGAGTATGAGAGCCATGGTTCTGAGTCCCATCCTGCTCATAGGGTGCACTGACCTCTGTGAAAGCACTGACACTTCCAAAGGCTACTCCTCTTTTGGAGACAGGGCAGGCTGGTGAGAGAGGGATGGTGGACAGATGGTGCTTTCAGCCTCTGCCGTATCAGAGACTAGGCCTCTGATGCGTGCATGCCCCAGGCATAGCTACATAAACCCAAGCCGTGACTTCTGATTTGGCAATGCTGCTAGTCAAGCCAGTCATTTCAACAGCATGGTGACCGTGACAGAGGTTGGTTATGGTCTGAGCTTTGCACTCTACTCTTTGTCCCAGTGGCCAAGGCACAGATCCCCATCTCTCTCTTTCCACAAAGGGAAGGCCTGCAGGATCTGTGCAGCCGACTCAGGCCTCAGAGTAGGATAGGTCAAAGGTCTTCAACTTCCTCTAATTTCATTTTATAGCATTTTTCTCTATTTGTAAATTTGGGGCTTCTCCAAGAAGCCTGTCACTAGGTGGCTTAATGTCATTGCTGTTGATCTTGAACCAGTTTAAGCTGTGAATTGCTGTCCCTCCCTAATGTTTTTGCTACTAAAATTAATGTGTTAATTTTCTTCATGTGCACCCTTGGATGATGTTGTGAAGGGTGGAATTTTAAAAATCGGAGGTACACGTTGTAATGATCAAAGACAGCATCCGAACTGCGGAGTCAGTGAACTATTTCCCATAATGCTCCAGGAGTGGGTGTCTTCATTTTCCTTTCTATGAACTTTCCACTTCCAATGCAATTGCCCTTTGTGGTTAGAAAAGAGGAAAACAATAGCATCTTATATTCTCTCACTCATAACTCAGACACAAAGCTATCACCACAAAGCGAGAATTAAAATGTAGCCCAATCTTTGCATTTGGAAGGTCAGCTAGTGGTGAAGTCTTGCTAAATATTATAAAACGAGATACATTCACCATCTTAATTGGAGCTTGGAAGTGCTTCAATTGTGTCCATAAATTACAGCAAAGAAGACAGTACATGAATATGATATGGTGGATCTTGAGGGATGCCTCTGAGTTGAGCCACAAAGTGGGCAGGGAGTGGACAGTGGCCAGCTAAATCCCTGCCCTTCACTTTAGCAGGCCTCGGGCAGGGGCAGAGATAGGAGTGTAGGGTAAAATTTATTGGAGATGGGGCATTTCAGAACTGTAGTCTCTCTCTTTTTTTTACTATGAGCACAGGAGCCTCAGAAGAAAGAGGATGCCCTCTGGGGCATGGCCATGGTGGGAAGCCCCAGCTGCCAGGGACACAGAATGGGCTATCTCAAGTGTGTTGATGAGGTGTAGGGGTAGCTTCTGCAGAAATGAAGCCTCTGTCAGTGGATGGGCAACTTCAGGGCACCTGGAGCCTCTGGTGAAGGCTTTATTTAGAGTCACTGTCATTCCTGACAACATTCCAGAGGACTGCTGGGGACCAGAAATCCACATGGAGTAGGCTCAATAGACTGGGGGTAGAGGGAGCTGAGGAGGCAGAAATAGCAACATAGACCACTATTTTGGGGAGTTTTGCTATAAATAGGAGCAGATAAATAAGTTGGGAGTTGGTGAGCACGAGGCCAAGGGACCCCTCACCTGGGGGTGGCAGGGGGTTGATTATGCCTCTGGGTTTCTGCTGTAACTATTCTTCTGGATCTACTATTTACACATCAACCCCACTAGGCTGCAAGCTTCTTAGGAGGTGGGTCAGTGTGTTACTCATCCGATATCCCTGGTGTGCTTCCCAACGCCTGGCTCCTAATTCAAGCTCAGTAATCGTTGGATGCAAAAGCAAGTGGAAATCCTCCTAGACAGGGATAGGCAAACTATGGCCCTAATTAAATCCGGCCCCCCAGCCTGCTTTTGCCAATAAAGTTTTATTGGAATACAACTGCATTCATTAATTTACATATTGTCTATGGCATGTAAGATGGCAGAATAAAATAGTTATTATGTGATCCACAATGCCTAAAATAATAAGTCTTTGGCCCTTTACACACAATGTTTGCCAACCCCCATTCTAAAACAATTGTATCACCACTTGGTGATTGTATCTTAAGCACATTATAATGCTGTATTGAGAATCTTCTGGAAGTTTCCTAATTTATTATTTGAAATAATCAGAGACAGGTTAAATCAAGTCAATTCAGGATCCACCATCTGCTCCTTTTATTCAGGACTGGACTGTCCTGGACTCTGAAGCATTGCCCGGTCCCCGGGGTCTGGGAAGGGCTCAGGAGGGCCAGCCTTATGCAGGGAATACTGAAAATGGCTTTCTGACCCCACACTATTTCCTTGTTCATTGGTGCACACTACCTGAAATCCCATCAAACACCCCTGTGAGAATTAAGGATATCATTGATGTATGCCTTATTTTTCAATCAAAGTGCTTTCTCCCCTCGTTCTGACCTGAGATGGGCAGCGCTGGTGAAACAGCCTTGAGAAGGCCTCTGAGCCTGGTCTGGTGCTGGGAGGGGCATTGTGGAAAGCAGGGAAGGCAGCACGGTTGTTTAGCAGCTGGAGCTCTTTGGAGGGAGGAAGACCTGCGTGGCTTTTTAGAGTTGAGACATTAGGTGAGGAGAGGGCAGCTTGGCTGGGTGCCTGGAGAGGTGGGAAGAGGAGGACTGAGGAGAAGAGGGTGTCCGTTACCCGGGTTCCCTACTTCTGAGCTGTGCCCCTGGATCAACCACTACGCACAGGACCTACTTCCTCACCAACTGGGCAAATGCATAGAATCCTGTGGTTCCCAATGGTAGGCCCCGAGGGCACATTTGGCAGTGTCGGGGAAGCATTTTTGGTTGTCACAACAGAGTGTGGTGGGTGCTATTATCATCTAGTGGGTGGAGACCGGGGGTGCTGCTAAACATTCTACAAAAAATGTACAGGCTGGTGCCCACCCCTGCTGATCCCCCACCCCCATAAACACACACACACACACACACACACACACACACACACACACACACAAACAGAGGCATCTGGCCCTGTAAGTCAGTGGTACTGAGGTCAAGCAGCCCGGATGGGATCCTGGCATACCCGCACACATCCCCTGAGCTGATGAAGGCTGCTCAGAGAGAGGCCGTGAGCGGAGAGGTACCAGCTCGGCTGGGGCCGAGTGAAAATTTCTTGCCTGGAAGATTGTAAAGTAATTAGACGGGGCAACTACCTTCTGTTTTGGAAGAATAGGAAGAATTATCTTGTCATCGCAGGGCAATTATCCTGTGAATATTTTGGCAGCATATTATGTTTTGCTGTGTAATTGCAATTAACATGTAAGTGATCTAGTACTTCTGGTGTGTGTCATTCCTCTGAAAAATACATGACTAATGCCGTGGTGACAGCTACACACGTGTGACGTGTCTACAGGAAGAGGTGGCACGGCCATCGGCCGCATTGTTGGCTTCTCACTGAGGCTCCAAGCTTTCAAACGTTCGTGTTCTTAGAGGAATTTTAGTCATTAATGTATAGAAGGGTTTGGAAGCAACGATGGAGAATCCACATTGAGAATGGTCATGTGAACATGTGATTTTTCTGTCTCTTAGAAACACTTTCAGGCCCAACACTGATTCTTTTGAGTATATAATGTCAATGGCAGAGAATACTCCTATCTGTCAAAACAGTAGTTCAAATGCAATTTCTTTTCACATATCTTTAAATGTTCCAATATGGATTTAAAATATTTTTTTGCTAATGTAGACCTCAATTTTCTACTAGAATTCGCAGGAGTGTCCACTGTCCTTCAATGACCAACTGTGACGTGTCTCCTGTAGCTGTGTGCATGTCAGGGTCTAACACGACAATCACCTTTACTCTGAATTTGCAATCATGATTTGCTAATTTTCTTCAAAGAGTAAACTTTCAGAAAATATTTTATTTTGAATTGGAGAGCTATTAATACAGTGATTCATTCTGGCTCCTTTTCTCCTCTCTAGTCATTTCTAGCAGCAAAATAGGGTATTACAGAGTGCGTTAGCATGCCGTGAGGAGCCTTGGCCGACCCTGACCCACTGCTGACGTCTAAAGAGGGGTGGCTCAGCTCCCTGTGGACAGCTGTTTGGACTCAGGTTGGAGGCCCTGACTTGCGGTAAAGCTGGTCCCCCTATATTGCACCTGGTTGAGAATCAGTCTGGCTGTGGCCTCCAGCCCTGCTTCCTGCTTTGTGGATCCAGGAACTCATTTTCATCGGAGCCTGTGGGGATGACCAGGTTCTTGGAAACCTACTCACACTGGTTAAACCTGCACAAGATGAAAGTGTAAGCTCTCAGGCTGAGATGCTGATTTTCAGTGATTTGAACACCCAAGCTCGTCCAAGGAAACCGAATCCATGATGTTCCACCTTCCTCCTGGCCATGTACCCCAGCGGCTTCACTCCAGAAGTACCCCGTTTTTTGGCAAACACCGTAACATCTCTGCGTCACCCAGGCTGCTCTTTGCTTGGTTCCTGATGCCCGAGGTCTTTTTCTTCTGCGTACAATTAGCCACCAAATTGTACTTTGTTTTCACTTTCTTTATTGTGCATCTGTGCGTTTGTTCCTGCTCCCCACAGGCTCATTAAGCTAAGTCAGGTCTGGGCTGCTGGAACAAACTGGCTTCTGAGCCAGCTCATCCAGGATGCAGCAGCTGAATTCATTTTCTACAGCATAAACATAACAAACACAAAATGTGAGGAAACGCTTTTATTTTACATGAGAGTTCTTCATGTTTTAAAAAGAGATAATCATTATTTATTTGACTGTCATTGTAATTTTACATATTGAGTTTTTAACACCAAGTTAGAGTTACGGTCACAGATTATGGCGCAGATGTTATCATTAACAACTGATACTTTTGTGCTTTAAAATTTTTCAAAGCAATTGTCTATGCATTATCTCCCCTGGTGCATTTAAAGCATAATTTGACTTTCCAAAAAGAAGTATTAGCACACAATTTTTCAGAAATATATGAAATATACCTACGATAATTATACAAAGTGATAGATGTGCATTGTATGTGAGTTTCAAAATATGGTCTTCATTACACACTCTTAGGATCAAGAACAGGGTCAAAACTGAGCCCTCACTCTGAATTCAAGCCCCTACCCTAGATTCATTTGTAAGCTTTGACTTCCCATCAGGCTTCCTATACCCTGTCTAATTAGGCCCCAATTCTCCTATATTCCTTCTCTACAATCATTTCATAATGGTTGTATCTAAGCTGCTAGTTTAATAATCTAGATAATAACACATTTTGTACAGAATCATTGATAATAGCTGCATATTTATAATCCACGCTGTGAATGTTTTCATCTTTAGAAACACAATAACATATTTCTCATACCAATTTTGAGTCCCCTCATGATCTTACTTTCTTCTTAACTGCTGATTTCTTCGTGCTGCTGTGGCTGTTAGCATCGTCAAAACACCGTCTGGTTTATCCAGCATGTCCCCATGGGACTTGTCCTGTGCCTCCTGCTCCCAGCTCCTCAGATTCCATCAATGCTCATTCGCCCTCATTCAACATTTATTGCATTTAGGAAACATGCCCAAATGTCTCTCCTTTCATCTAGTACATTCCAATTCTTGGAATTAAAAACACTCACCTTTCTGTTGGTTAGTACTTACCTTTGTGAAGGTTTTTGTAGGATGCCTTCTGCTTTTCCTCGGCTCTGGGGAGGTGACAGCTCTGCTCACATGGCGAGGGCTCCCAGTGGTCGTCCTGCTGATGCAGCCTCACCGATTGCTCTCTGCAAGTCCATCAGCATCCTTGCCCCATCCAGGGGTGCAGTGGGGACCATGGATGGACAGTTGGTTCATGGACAGTGATGCAGCTGGTTTGCCCTGTTAGCACTGGCTTAGCTTACCAGTCACATACTGAGTCGATTATTTCAACATTTAAAAAGTTACAACTGTGGTTAACTATTTTTTTCTATTCAAAGTTGATGTGAAATGTTTATTAGGATAAAATTTTGATATCAGCTTTGATCTGGTTGCCATCAGCAGGAAACAGGTAAAGATCTGGGCTTAGCTAAATATTCTTTCTGAAGCTAATTAGCCATTTATCAGTAAATCAAGAACTTAAATAAAAGGTGGATATGGCGTGGTTTGCAAATATCTTGCAAAAGAAGTGTTCATCCTCAGGAGCATTCAGGATTCTCCCTGCACAAACCAGGATAGGGGGACTAGAAATTCTCCTTACAGGTTAGCCTGGTACGTCCCAGAGCATGCAAATCGTGCAGTCTCCTCCATTTTCCTCAATGCATGTCGTTTTTGGTTAAATGTCATTTTATAGTTAAATGTTATTGTTTTTTGAAATTGTAAAATGTTAATGGAAATAAACCATTAATACCAAGATGAAATCCTACTTCGTGCTTTAGATATATGAACTTAGAGCATTTACCATTGACATAGGGTCTGGAGAGGCAGTGAAGAGGCAAGATGATAGAATTTAAGCATATGCCTTACAAATGTTTATCTTTCTATTGTTATAGAAATGCATGCTTATTATAGAAAATTTCAAAAGTAAAAATAGTATGAGAAAGTAAAATAAATCACCTTCAACTGGTAACTTTGGGACAACCTCTGCCAACATTTTGCCGATTTTTCTCCAGTCTTTTTTTCTACATGCTTTTTTATTTTTAAACATATTTGAGAGTGAACAAATGTATTAATCCTGACAGGCAAAGATAGTGGGCCGAAATCAACAAAATAAATTCAAATAAGGATGAATGGAAATTCTAACATTTTGTTCAATTAAGCATTTTTACAAACACAAATTTAGGGAGGCCTGGTTCAAAGTAAGTTTAAGTGAAGGATATCATGGTTTTTTAGCTGCCTGCAAATTGAATGTGGGGAAAGTCTTGCCAGTAAAATCTTAAAATTAATTGATGAAAATACAGTGTCCTGGTCAAGGGAGGTAATCTAGGGCATTCTTGGAAAAAGTTTTGAAATCCTGATGGTTATATCAGGACACGTGTTCAAAATTTTTTTGATTTTCACATATTTTTGAATATGTGAAAATATTTTTGACTTTCACATATTTCTATAGTTTTATACATGTAACTATAAAAAGTGTCAGAAATATGACTCATATGTACCAAATATGTTATATATGTATATGATGGGTAAAAATGATAGTAAATAAAACTTGTCATATTTATTTCCCACGTTTGGATTAATTTCTTATCCCTAGGATGTTGTGTTGGGAATCGCTGATCTGAAACAGTGTGCTTCCCTCTGTGCCTCCCTAGTATGTGCCTCTTCCTAGAGACTGATGCCTGGGAAGATGAGCAGTCTGGGAACGGAGTCACTTGAGGACCTATGGGAGACTGGACCTGCTTAGCCAACTCTGTGAGATACTCGAGACCCCCATGAGTCACTAAATGTCCCACTGCAGTGGTACCAAAGATTTATCTCTTCCTTCTTGAATTTTCATCTGTTCCTGTGACCATCCCATGTGTGTGTACTGTGAAATTTGTCATCATATCCTAGCCTTGCCAGAACTTGGAGAGGACTGTGTAGTCATTCTTGATATTAAAAGAACCAACTGCAAACATTACATAATTGTGAAGATGACCTCAATGAGCCTTATGCTCTGTGTGAAAACTCCAATCTTATCACACCTTCATGATCTGGATATTTATTTTTAAAAATAACATTCTTCTGGCAAATTTAGGCATAAGAAAGGTGGGAGGGTAGATACATGCTCTGTCCAAGGGGTGCAGCATCTGTACACCTCTATCTGTAACCACACCAAGGGGAAGAGGCCTACAGTGCCTTTTGCTAGCATAGGCTTGGAGGTCTACTACATCTGTTGGGATTATAGGTTTGCAGTACCCCACAGCAATGGTTTCCTATCCAGTTCAAATAGAAGATGCTCTTTTGTATTTGACCCAAAGGACTTTCTATCAATGGCTCTTGACTTGAGTAGATATGAAAGACTTTTGATATTCTTAAAGGATATGTCTTGAGATTTTAATAAATATCGACATTTTCTTGTGCAATTATACACGGTTTTATCCATGGAAAAGTATATGGTGGACTGGTCAGAGGACCAAGCCCTGCTGAATTGCCACCTCACTTTTTTATATTTTTGACAGAGAAGGTCTCATTCTGTTGCCCAGGCTCACGTGTAGTGATGCGATCATAGCTCACTGCAGCCTTGAACTCCTGGGCTCAAGCAATCCTCCCGCCTCAGCCTCCAAAGTGCTGGGACTACAGGCATGAGGCACCGTACCTGCCCCTACCTTGCTCTTCAGTACATACTGTACTTACGCCCAGGGAAAAAATACTATGAAAAACATGTGCAGTGTTACTAATCACCGGGGAAATACAAATTAAAATGACAGCGAAATACCACCACCTTACTTCGCAAGTATGGCCATTATTAAAAAGTAAAAAAAAAATAGATGTTGGCATTGATTCTGGGAAAAGGGGTTGCTCGTACACTGCTGAGAATGTAAATTAGTACAACCTTTATCGAACAGTATGAAGATTCCTTAAAAAACTAAAAGTAAACCTACCCTTCAATCCAGCAATCCCACTACTGGGTGTCTACTCAAAGGAAAATAAGTGATGATATGAAAAAGACTCTTGCACACATATGTTTGTCACAGCACAATTCACAATTGCAAAGCTGTGGAACCAATCCAAGTATCCACTGACTAATGAGTGGATGAAGAAAATGTACTATACCATGGAATATTACTCAGTCATTAAAAGGAAGAAAATAATGCCTCTTATAGCAACTTGAATGGAGCTGGAAGCCATTATTCCAAGTGAAGTGACGCAGGAGTGGAAAACCAAAAACTGTAAGTTCTCACTTAGAAGTGGGAGCTAAGCCATGCGTACGCAAAGGCATGCAGAATGATATCATGGACTTTAGAGGCTCAGAAAGGTTAGGGTGGGAGGGGGATCCAGGGATAACAAACTACACATTAGGTACAATGTACACGACTTGGGTGATGGGTGCACTAAAAGCTTAGAATTCACCACTATAAAATTCATCCATGTAGCAAAAAACTACTTGTACCCCAAAAGCTATTGAAATAAAAATTATTTTTTAAAAATGATTGCTTCCCGAAGCTGTCTCTCTTTCTTTTTAGCTCAGGCCCCAACCCTAGCCAGTGACTCACTTTTTGGGACATTCATTACTCTAGGAAGAGGAAGTGTTTAATCAGTTCACAAGAGCTGCTCATAAGTGGTGTGGAGAAGAGAATCAGCTGGGCTTTCATGAATGGGGATACAGGTTGGTCAGCAGGCTTATTCTCAGCCAAATGATTTGCTCCAACATGCCAGCTTCCTACCTGGCATCCGAACAGGTCTCAGCAACATCACAAATCATCCTATGTCGTGGCCATGGGAAATTGGGCAGAACAATTAAACTAGAATCTTGAATGAGGAGCAAATGTGACCCCTGTTGTTTCTTCTTAGTTACTCGACATCCTGGGAATGTCTCCAGTTCCCTTGAGAAGAAGTGGTCACACAGTAGCAAGGCTTCAGGTACCTTAAAGATAATCTTGTTATCCCATCTCATTCAGCAGAAGAGGACTTTGGGCCTCAAGGCTGTCATTACAAATCAGTGCAAGCACTCTAGCTCCACAATCCAGTCATCTCCTGTTTCTTCACCTGTGCGATGTCGTGGGGGAAGAAGATTGGCGGTCATTGTGTCATACGCCCAGAATGGATGAGACAGTCTATGGATAAACGGTCTTTTCTAAAGCAAGACTAACACTCAGAATTCCTGAGTCCTGATGCTGGAGCTTCTTTAAAGGCACAGCTCTGACAGTAGCCCCTCTGTCCAAGCCTATGGGCTTGACCAGTGGCCACAGCCACGGGAAATGCTGTTCACACTGCTAATGACACTGTGGCACTATCTTTCTAAAATCACCATTTTTCCACTTCAATTCTTTCTGCATGGTCATTTTTGAGAACTCTAAATTCAGAGGGAATACTGCCATGTGTGAGTTATACAAGTCGCACACATAATTTCCTTGCAGTGAGATATGCACATAAAGTCTCTCTGTAATAAACAAAAAGTATTATGCATAATTTCCCACTGGTCTTTTTTGTTAATTGGGCTCTTACTGTTGAAGCCTCTAATGTAGAGAATAAATGAGTAACTGGCTTTTATGCACAGCCTCCTTTCATTATGTACAAGGGCTCAAAATTTAAAGTGAACTATTTTTAGATCTTACATTATGATATAAAGGATTGTTTATTGCTGGTAATGCAGGAAGCAAATTGCATTCCTGCTTCTGCCTGGTTTCTCTGTGGTAGCTTACGCTGGCTTCCATTCTTGCTGATTCATTAATTATGTCCAAAAAAGGCTCGAGTAAAGTCTGATCATTTTAAACATGGAATGTCGTTCTCAAACATTTCTAGTATAATTCAAGTTCAAATTCTGCTTTGACTAATCAGGATAGCCGTCCTTAAATGACTCAAATTAAAATTATCTTATGTTCTCTGCTGGGGTGAAACATAGGAAGTGAGATATCATGTTAGGGGCAGGAGCAAAGTTCTCATTATGACTTTTGATTCAAAGGTTGGTTCTCTGTACTCTCTTTCTCAAATCCCTTCTGCCTCTCCAGCTTTTCCTCTCTTCTTGTCCTTCTCCTGATTCATGATCCAACATTATGAATCTTTTTTAATGTGACAAAATGTCATGGTGCCTCACCTGATAGTTTTCTTTCAGGATCTGAGGCAGTAAACATAGAAATGACACAGAAAACAGCTGTGAACTCAGCAACCTCTTAAAACTCATCACAATGATTCTTATATATCTTTTAAAAAATCGTATAAACACATGAAGAATTCTTTTTTAGGTTACGCAACAATATGGACCCAAGACCACTCACAATAGGGTTTCATCTACCCATAGGTTGAAAAACAATAAACTCATGATACATAAGTTCTCATTCATTTATTCATTAGCCTTTTGCTGGCTGCCAGTGATGTTCTGGGCCCAAAACAAAACAAAACAAACAAACAAAAGACAGGCAAGAAACAGTTCTTGCCCATGTGTGGATCACATGAACCAACAACAGACTCATCTTGGGAGGCTGGGCAGTGCCATGCCCGGATTGGATTCCTTCTCTCAGGGATAAGTAGCTGTGTGACAATAGCATGTCAGTGTCCCCACTGATAAAATGGAGGTAACAGTAACAGCCTCCTTCACTGGGCTGTGGCAAGAATAAAATGAGGGACGGCATGTGGAGCACGTGGAAGCAGCTGGTGCACACCTGTTCCATGGGAGTTAGTACCGATGACTTGTAGCCGGTGGCAAAGGTGTGGTCCAGGGGTTCCAGCCCTGCCAGCCCAGATGTGCATACAAGAACCCCACCCTCTGTGCAATGCAGACACCTGCCCTCAGAGAAAAAGAACTGCAAAAATGCTGTCTTTGTCTTGTGAGTCCCAAGCCTTCGTCTGGGACAGGCTGGTTAACCCGGCAGCTAGGAGCAGAGGTTTAACACCTGGACTCGTGTGTGCATACGGATCACCTGTAGGTCTTGCTATGGCACAGGTGGCTGCCCTGCCCCAGAGCTTCTCATTCAGTGGGGCTGCGCATGCCTGAGATTCTCCTTTTTAAACAAATTTCCAGGTGAGGTCACTGCTGCTGGTCCAGTGGCCACACTTTGAGAACCACTGTGGACACCACACCCCAGGCCATTGTGGGTCTCAGGGTTTTCCACAGAGGGGAATGTTTGACATCCTGCATCTCTAATGCTACTATTTCCTTAGGACACCGACATTTTACTGCCTCTGATGAGGGCTGACAGCTGCTGATTTACAAAGAGCCTCTGCATTTATTGAACATGCTTGTTTCTTACCCAACTCTTCCTCTCCTGGATCTGTGTAGACAATCTATTTTTCTCTTTTGTTACAGTATAATGATGATGGTGGTTATTGTCTTGTAATTTCCTATTCTGTCAATTTTATTTGCCTCTTTAAGTACTCTAGATTGAAGGTGTTGTTGGCTGATGGACCCAAGCCAGTGAACCCTCTTCTCTCGCCCCTGTCTGGCATCCCAGAGGCATTCATCCCCCTCAGAACAGCTAATTCCCTCTACGTATTAGTCAAGGTACAGGAAACAAGATTGGTCAAGTTAATCGTTTGGTCAGATAGGACTCAAAGCTTAATTTGTCTGGTCTGCAGTCCAGTGGTCAGTCTGAGAAGGTACAGGTGGCCCGTTCTTGTCTCCTTTCCACATCCTCTCAACCCTCCTGTCTCACAGGTATTCTAGAAGCTACAGCTGCTAACCTGAACGGTCAGTGTTGTGTCTTTGCCTAACTTCCCTCAAGTGAAAAGAACATTCTCAGCGTTTGAAAACAGTGAGATTTTTGTACACACACCAAAACACTTCGCCTGTCCAAAGAGTAGTTGGCCTCATTCTGTTGCACTTCATGAGAAAGCGTAGTTATTTCTGGACTTGGTGAAAGATCTTATTCAAAATCCTTGCAGAGTCGACGTCAGGAAATATTTACCATCCATCCCATCACATTCTGTTCTTACATACGACCTAGAACTACAAGTAGAGATACAGATAGATACAGTTTAACCAAGAAGTGACTGATAGGAACTGATTAGCCAAACTTGGAGTTGTTCTGAACCACACTTTGGTTTCCAAATGACAGGTGGGAAAATGGAATCTGGGGGATCAGCAAAGCCCTCTGAATGGCCGGGTATGCCCTGCATTTCAGGAAACCGCCAGCAGGTGGGAGAGAAGTGTGGCTCCCTCCCCACATATGCCACGGGGAACGGCATACACGACATAGCAAAGCTCGCGGCCTCCACAGAGAGCTGAACAGGCTACTTTAGGATGCAGTAAGAGACTGCAGTCGGTAAGCACAGCGTGGTGATTTCAGGCAGGAACTCGACACCCAGGCTTGCACCCTGCTTGCTATGCCCCTGAAGCCATTTTGTCCCTCTGCCTGCTGGCCCACGGCCAAGGCTAACAGAGAAGCGTCCATTCATCCACATGCAGGTCTCCCCTGTCCTCTTCCTGTCTCCCTGAGCCTCCCCTCCTTCCAGTCCACCTGCTTATTTCAAAACAAGTTCAGTTCTTCTCACCACCCTTCTGTCCATATTCCGTCCTAGTCCCACCTTCATTAACATTTAAATACTGAATACCTGTAAAATAATACAGCTGCCTTTGGGAGGGAGGACACTGTGGCTGACTTTTTTATTTGTACCTGATTTGTGGTTAAATAGGATTGTTATAAAAGGACTCTGAACCAGACCAAAGACATCAAATAGATGCCAGCATCAGCAATTAAAATGCACCGTGTTCTAGAGGCACCCAGCGGTGCTGCCCCAGTTAGGGCCCTGTCAGTGGCTCAATTACAACATCCCTTTGCAAGGCGGCTGGTCATCGTCACTCACTCTGTGTTGCATCCTCAGCGTTTTTTGAATTTTGTAAATGCTGGTATTTCTCTTTTAGAAACACGTGATTGAAAGTAGTTGTTTATTCCTTTCCAGGAGCATGAGATGATTTAGGAATTATTTCTGAGAGGCGCCTTGCATTCCCATGCTCACACTGAGACCTGATTTTTCCTTCCTCCCTCCCCCTCTGGCTCCTTCCAGCTGCCCCTCCCTCTCCTCACATCTTTGAAAGCAAACCTGGAGCTAAAGCTTGCACAATTAGAATTGTTCAATGGCCTCACTATAGGGGCGGAATTTTTTTTTTTAAATTTTGTGTGAAGTTCAACTTCACCACCATTTTCCTTTCTGTGGAGTCTCATGGTAGGGATTTAAGGGATTTTTGACTCTATTAAATAGAGGACTGGTGAGATGTGAAGAACTTTCCAGTTGGTCACAAGCCCACATATTTTGTGGGTATGATTATTTACTGCTTCCACCACACGTAATTTTTGGAAACACACAGATGGAACATTTCCGTCTATTTTCTCATCTGTTGCCCTTACAAATGGGGTAGAGATGGTTGGAGTCAGGTAGTTTGTCTTGTACCTTCTCCATTTGATTTCCTGGGCCTTGCACACCTGATTGTGAAGTTCCAGATGCTGTATTTGTCTTCACTCAGATCTCTCCCCTTGTGTTCTGTTTAGCTTCCTTTTCTGTTTTTACTGTCCACGTTTTCCTCCGTACTCCAGGTATTTTCCTATTTCCTACTTGAAGGTTCACAGCAAAAGTCACTACCTGCATGAAGCTTTTTTCTACCCCTATAGGGCAGATGTAATGGCCAACTTTCTCTATTAGGACATTTATCTATTAGAAACATTCATGCCTCCCTCTCTGAGAAGATGCAGCTCCTTGGGTCAATGAACTATGTGCCTCACAGAAGTTTCACAGAAGAGAAGTGGAATGATTTTACACACACACACACACACACACACACAGAGAGAGAGAGAGAGAGAGAGAGAGAGAGAGAGAGAGAGAGAGAGAACAGAAACTTTCACAGACACATGAGAGAAAAGAAAGTGGCCCAAAGAAAATAGATGCAGATACTTACAAGTAATAAACAAGGAGCTCAGCTGGCAGAACATGAAAGTGCCTTAGAAATGATGCAGTGCAGACCAGTCACCTCTTTTGCAGTGGTGGGGGCGGGCTCAGCAGAGCTGCCTGAGGGTATCACCTTCTTTGGTGCTCATCAGCATCCAGGCTCTGCTGCTTGGATTCTCAGTCGTTTCTCTTTCCACGGGGTCCCGTGTGATCATCGTTGTATCAGGGGCCATGGGTATTATGGCCTAGACCCTCAAGGATGTTACTGCTGAACTGGTGGCAAGTGGGGTATGCTTGGAGAAATATGCTGACCCACCAAGAGAAAGGACAGGCCTGGGGCCCCGGGGTACTGTCTGGATGGAGCAAACAGGAGGATGTCCCTTCCAGCTGCAATTGGCATGACTTGCTGCTTTGTACACCTTGTCCATATGCTATGGTTTGGGTCTGTGTCCCCGCCCAAATCTCATGTCGAACTGTAATCCTCAGTGGTAGAGGTCAGGTCCAGTGAGAGGTGACTGGATTATGGGGGTGGAGGTCTCATGAATGGTTTGGCACCTTTTGGTACTGCATAGTGAGTGAGTTCTCAAGATCTGATTGTTTAAAAGTGTATGATGCCTCCCCCACCACCTTCCTCCTGCTCCAGCCATGTAAGATGTGCCTGCTTCCCTTCACCTTCCACCATGACTGTAAGTTTCCTGAGGCCTCCCCAGAAGCTGCTATGCTTCCTGTACAGCCTGCAGAACCGTAAGCCAATTAAACTTCTTATCTTTATAAATACCCAACCTCAGGTCTTTATAACAGTGCAATAATGGACTAATATACTGTACTTCCCATAATCAAAATGGGTTCACTGGAAACAGCAAGGATCAGCACATAGCTTTCCCTTTTAGGCCTAAAGTGTACATCCTGACCCCTGGTGGTGCACTTGGGACCAGGAGCATGGCCTGTTTGAATGGCTTTTCCATGTTTATCCCCCATCAGGAACCTCTCTGCAAACTGTAATTTGTTATAATTCCCCCTCCCTTTACATTGACATAGTTATTGACACAGCCTTAAGTACCGATCAATTAGTAAATACACAAACACAGTGCAATGGCCAGTATAGTTTGCAGGAGAGTTCTTTCATATGCCTTAGGCTTCCCACTCATTAAACGGGTGGTTATGAAGATTAAATAAGTTAATATGTGTAAAGCTTTGCACACAGTGCCTGGCATACAGGAAAGGCTCATTGTATGTTAGCTATGCTGTGGCTGCTGCTGGTAGAGAAGAAGGAAATGAAGAAGAAAAATAAGAAGGAAGAAGGAAGAGAAAAGGAAGAAGGAGGAGAAAAGAAAGAGATGAAGAAGGAGAGAGAGGGAGAGAAGGAGGAGGAGAAAGAAGCAATGTGATGTACTTTTATTTTTTGAGACAGGGTCTCACTGTCACCCAGGGTTTCACTATGTCAATGCCAGGTTAGAGTGCAGTGGTGTGATCATGGCTCACTGCAGCCTTGACCTCCTAGGTTCTAGGGATCCTCCCACCTCAGCCTCCTGAGGAGCTGGGACTACAGGCATGCACCACCATGCCCAGCTGCTTTTTAAAAATTTTTTTGTAAAGATGGTGTCTCACTATGTTGTCCAGGCTGGTCTTGAATTCCTGGGCTCAAACAATCCTCCCACTTATGCCTCCTAAAGTGCTGGGATTACAGGCATGAGCCACTGCACCTGGCCTGTGATTTTTTTTTTTTTTTAACTTCATAATTATTGTCTTTTCAACTCTAGGGGAAAGTACAAACTATAGAATGAATAATTAAAGTAGAAGTGTTTTTAGATCGTCTCAAATATACAACATTTGAATTATAGACATTGTGCTGAATGGTGGCTACAAGTGAATAGGAGTGGTCAGCATGACTCTTCAAAAAAGTGCGAAAAGGACCCACCACAGAAATTCATCAGCACACAAAGAGTCCAGGTACATAATGCCACCAGTCTTTTGCTCAGCTTCAATCTGCTCTATGTCTTGCAAGTGAATTGTGAACATAGATTTTAAATGTCCACAAATTCTTTGCAGCTTCTCTCCTTCCAAGGTGAGTCTATTCCCCCTCCCCATGAACCTGGGCTGGCCTTGTGACTCATTTTGAGCACAGAATGCTGCAGAAGGGACGTTATAAGAGTTCTGTGTCTGGGCCTCGAGAGGCTTTGCAGCTGCTGCTCTCATATGAAATGTGCCGCCAGGTGAAGAAGCTCGGGCTAGGCAGCTGGAGCTTCCACTGCCTAACACAGGAGAGAGGCCGGCATTGATCATCACCCCAGCTGAGCTGTCAGATGACTGCAGCAGTGTGAGTGACCTGATGAGAGATAGAAGAACCACCCATCGGATCCCAGCCCACCTCGCCAACCCACAGAATTGAGAGCAAATAAAATGGTTATTATTCCAAAACATTAAGTTTTAGGAGGGTTATTAAGCAACCAGCACCCTTGGTTCTTATGAATTACAAACATGTGCAGGGCTCCTGAGGATGGCCCTTGCCTTTTCCCAGCTTGTGTTTGCCAGCTTGTGTTTTTAATTTGCATTTCCCTGATGATTAATGATGTTGAGCACCTTTTCATATACCTTTGCATGCCTTCTTTGGAAAAAATGTCTATTTAGGTCCTTTACATTTTATTGTTCTTTTTTTGCTATTAAGTTGTATGAGTTCCTTATATATTTTGTATATTAACTCCTTATCAGATATATGATTTACAAATATTTTCTCCCATTCCATAGATTACTTTTTCACTTTGTTGATTGTTTCCTTTGTTGTGCAGAAATTTTTTGGTTTCATGCAGTCCCACTTCTTTATTTTTGATTTTGTTGCCTATACATTTGGTGTCATACACACACACAAAAAAATTACAGCAAAGACTAGTGTTAAGGAGTTTTTCCCCTGTTTTCTTCAAGTTTTATAGTTTGTGGTGTTACTATTAAGTTTTTAATTTATTTCAACTTAATTTTTGTGTATGGTGTAAGATAAATGTCTACTTTTATTCTTGTGCATGTGGATATTCAGTTTTTCCAACACCATTTATTGAAGAAATTATTCTTTCTCCATTGTGTATTTTTGGTGCCCTTGCCAAAGACTAGTTGACTGTATATTTGTGGGTACACTTCTGGGCTCCCTGTTCTGCTCCATTTGTTTGTGTGTCTGTTTTTATGCCAGTACCATACTGTTTTGGTTACTATAGCTTTGTAATATAGTTTAAAATCAAAACTTGTGATGCTTCTAGATTTGTTCTTACTCAAGATCGCTTTGGGTTTCTGGGGTCTTTTTGGATTCCATATGAAGTTTAGAGTTTTTTTCTATTTCTGTGAAGGTAATGTTGGAATTTCAATAGGAATTATGTTGAATCTATAAATTGCTTTAGGTATTATGAACATTTTAACAATATTAATTCTTTCAATATGTGAATAAAGGATATCTTCACATTTACTTTTGTCTTCTTCAGTTTCTTACATCAGTGTCTCATAGAGTCAGGTTACAGATCTCTCACCTCTTTGGTTAAATTTATTTCAAGCATTTTATTCTTTCTGATTCTGCTATAAATGAGATCATTTTCTTAATTTTCTTTTTGGATAGTTCATTGTTAGTGTATAGAAATAGAACTGATTTTTATATATGTTGATTTTGCATCCTGCAACTTCAACTTCACAAAATTTGTTTATTTGTTCTAACATAGGTTTAGTGGAATGTGTAGGGTCTTCTACATATAACACCATGTCCTCAGCAGAGATAATTTAATTTTTTTCTTTCAAATTTGGATGCCTTTTATTTCTTTTTGTTGCCTAAATGCTCTGGCAAGGATTGCCAGAACTATACTGAATAGATGTGGTAAGAGTGGGCATCTTTGTATTGTTTCTGATCTTAGCTTTCAACAACAGTGAAAGTGTTTCCCCATTGAGGATGGTGTTACCTCCATGCTTCTACATGTAATCTGTTGACAGTCTTAATCTTGAAAAGATACTGAATTATAAAAAGCTTTTCCTGCATTTATTGAGAATGATCATATGATTTTTATCCTTCATTCTGTTAATGTGGTGTGTCACAATTATTGATTTGTATATTTTGAAACAACTTTGCATACCAGGGATAAATTCCACTTGATCATGGTGTATGATCCTTTTAATGTGCTTGATCATGTTGTATGACCCTTTTAATGTACTATTGAACTTGATTTGCTAGTCTGTGGTTGAGGATTTTTGCATCTATGTTCATTAGGTATGTTGGACTATAATTTAATTTTCTTGTAGTGCCCTTATTCGGCTTTGGGTGATAAAAATGCTGGTCTTGTAAAATGAATTTGAAAATGTTCCTTCCTCCTCAAGTTTTTGGCAGAATTTGAGAGGAATTGGCGTTAATTCTTCTTTCTTTTCTTTTCTTTTTTTTTTTTTTTTGCCAGTTTTTGAGTGAAAATGTCAAACCTGGCATCAGTCATGCAAAAAAAATCAGATAAATAAAACACATATATTAGATTTCTAATAGCACTAAATTCAAGTGGAAAAATTTTCAGTTCTTAATAACCAGGTGCCAAGGAGACCAGATTCAAGTAATCAGAGCACACGCTGTTCAGTTTGGTTTTCAGGTTCTGCAATTTTTTTTTGTCTCAAAACCTCTCTATATATCTCTATATGTATATACGTATACACTCA